>NC_069657.1:98383377-98690225 GCF_027244095.1 Hemicordylus capensis
CAGGGCAGACCCTGCTTAGCTATGGGGACAAGTCATGCTTGCTACCACAAGACCAGCTCTCCTCTGCCCCAGAACCACTGGACCCACACCCGGCATCGTTCTGCCCAAGAGAACCCAAACACATGACAACAGAAGGCCTGGCACAACCCAATAAAAGGGAGAACTAACAACATACAACCCAGACCTCCAACCCCACCTTATAACTCCCGCCCCCCAGACCTCAGTCCCACACCAAAGGCCCGGCACCAAAGGCCGGCCCTCTTTGGTGGCCGGCTTCGGCGGCCGCCTACAGGCAGTCAGCCGGCTACGCCTCTGGTGTGCCTCCCTCCAATATTGATTGATTGATTTGATTTGTATACTGCCCTTCCAAAATGGCTTAGGATGGTTTACAATTAAAAAACAATTTACAATATATGCTGCCAAAGACTCTAGAAATCTCTCCTCTCACGAGAGATCTCTGGTCCTTGGAGATAGGTGGAACAAGTCAAGCACTCAGAGACAAAGTACAGGTAGAATAGGGCAGCAATCAGGCCGTCCCAAGCCAGTCCTTTAGAAGGTCTGGGGCTGCAAAATTTTTATTTATTTATTTATTTATTTATTTATACATTTCTATACCGCCTTTCGTTAAAAGAAAACCCCAAGGCGGTTTACAAAAATTAAAACATACAATAAAAGCAATAAAAACATCAAGCAATAAAAACATCAAGCTAAAAACATATAAAACAAGCATAAAAACAAGACAACAGATAACAGATAAAAACACAGAGAAGCCGCAGTAAAAACGATTATGCAAAAGCCTGGGTAAAAAGCCAAGTCTTTAAAAGCTTGCTAAAAGCCGTGATGGAGTCTGAGGAACGAATGGCCACTGGGAGAGCATTCCAGAGTCTAGGGGCAGCAACAGAGAAGGCCCTGTCCCGAGTGCACGAAAGCCGGGCCTCCCTCATTGTCGGCACCCAGAGCAAGGCCCCTTCAGATGTCCTTGTCAAGCAGACAGCAACCCTTGGGAGCAGGCGGTCCCTCAAATACCCCGGGCCCAAACCGTTAAGGGCTTTAAAGGTCAAAACCAGCACCTTGAATTGGACCCGGAAACGAACCGGCAGCCAGTGCAGCTCTTTCAAAATGGGGGTGATATGTTCCCAACGGGCAGCTCTGGATAACATCCTCGCTGCCGCGTTTTGCACTAGCTGCAGTTTCCGGATACTCTTCAAGGGCAGCCCCACGTAGAGCGCGTTACAGTAATCCAGCCGTGACGTGACTAAGGCGTGGGTAACCGTGGCCAGATCTGCCTTCTCGAGAAAGGGACGCAGCTGGCGCACCAGCCGAAGCCGTGCAAAGGCACACCTGGCCACCGCCTCCACCTGAGCTTCCAAAAGCAGAGCCGGGTTCAGTAGTACCCCCAAGCTGCATACTTGCTCCTTCAAGGGGAGTGCAACCCCATCCAAAACCGGTAAAATCTCCTCATCCCGATTGGCTCTCCTACTGACCAACAGTACCTCCGTCTTATCCGGATTCAATTTCAGTTTGTTAGCCCACATCCAACCCATCACGGCCTCCAGCCCCCGATTCAGGACATCCACCGCCTCCCTAGCATCAGATGACAAGGAGAGATAGAGCTGAGTGTCATCCACATATTGCTGACAACTCAGTCCAAATCCCCGGATGACTTCTCCCAGCGGCTTCATGTAGATGTTAAACAGCATGGGGAACAAGACTGATCCCTGCAGGACCCCACAGACCAACGGCCACAGGGCCGAGCAGTAATCCCCCAGCACCACCTTCTGGACCCTCCCCCTCAAGAAAGGACCAGAACTACCGCAACGCAGTGCCTCCGATTCCCATACTCGAGAGGCGGCCCAGGAGGATACCATGGTCGATGGTATCGAACGCCGCTGAAAGGTCCAGCAGAACCAACAGGGACGCACTCCCGACGTAGTTCCCGGAGTAGGTCATCCACTAGAGCGACCAAGGCAGTCTCAGTCCCATATCTGGGGTGGAAGCTGGATTGAAAAGGGTCCAGATAATCCGTATCATCCAAGACCCTCTGCATCTGGGACGCCACCACACGCTCTATCACCTTGCCCAAAAAGGGAAGGTTAGACACAGGTCTATAGTTGTCTAGGTTGGAGGGATCAAGGGAGGGCTTTTTTAATAGTGGTCTTACCACTGCCTCCTTGAGGCACGATGGCATCCTGCCCTCCCTTAATGAAGCATTAACGATCACCTCCATCCATCTGCCTGTCCCCTCCCTGGCAGCTTTTATTAGCCATGAAGGGCAAGGGTCAAGAGCGCACGAAGTCGCCCGCACACTGCCCAGGATCTTGTCCACATCCTAAGGCCTCACCAACTGAAAAGAATCCAACACAACGGGACCAGATGGTACCAAAGGCACGTCTGCCGGAACTGCCAAAACTCTGGAGTCCAGGCCAGCACGGATGCAAGCGACTTTATCTGCAAAGCAACAGGCAAACCGATCACAAAGAGCTGTAGATGACTCCTCCCCCATTGTCTGGGGGGATGTGTGGAGCAAGGTTTTCACCACATGAAACAGCTCTGTTTGTCTGCACTGAGCAGACGCAATGGAGGAGGAGAAAAAGCATTTCTTCGCCGCCCCCACCGCCACGGCGTAGTCCCTAAAATGGGCTCTAGCCCGTGTTCGATCGGATTCGTGACGACTGCTCCTCCAGCGTCGCTCCAGCCGTCGCCCGAGTTGCTTCATCGCCCTAAGCTCCGAGGAAAACCAAGGAGCAGAACGGGCTCCACCAAGCCAGAGAGGGCGTTTAGGAGCAACTGTGTCAACAGCCCAGGCCATCTCTCCATTCCAGAGATCAACCAAGGCCTCAACAGGGTCACCAGCTCTGGACACTGGAAACTCCCCGAGGGCCGTCTGAAATCCAAGCGGATCCATAAGCCTCCGGGGGCGGACCATCTTAATCAGCCCACCACCCCTGCAGAGGGCAGATGGAGCAGTCAAACTAAACCCCAGCAGGTGATGATCTGTCCATGACAAGGGAGTTGTCTCAAATTCGCCCACCTCCAGATCATTTATTTCCCGGTCGGCAAAAACCAGATCCAGAGTGTGTCCCGCCACGTGGGTAGGGCCCGATACCAACTGAGACAGACCCATGGTTTCCATGGAGGCCATGAAATCCTGAGCCGCACCCACTAGGGGGGCCTCAGCGTGGACATTGAAATCCCCCAAAACAATAAGCCTGGGGGAACCCAAGGCCATCTCCGAGACCACCCCCGCCAGCTCAAGTAGGGAGACTGAAGTGCAGCGGGGTGGTCGGTACACCAACAGAATCCCCAGCCTATCTCGGAGGCCCACCCTCAAGGACAAACACTCGAAATTCTGAGATTGCCTGACCGGGCACCTGGAAACGGGGAGAGTCTCTCGAAAGATGACTGCAACGCCTCCTCCCCAACCCTCAAGGCAGGGCTGCTGCACCATCTGGAAACCTGGAGGACAAAGCTGAGAGAGACCAACCCCGCCCAGCGCATCCAACCAGGTCTCCGTCACACATACCAGGTCAGCACGCTCATCCACAATCAGATCGTGGATGAGAGATGTTTTTGCGTTAACTGACCTGGCATTCAGCAGCAGCACCCTAATCCTCGAAGGAGTGTTCTCAGAGCTCCCTAGGGTCAGAGGGTTGGAAGAAGGGAAAATCAAACCTCCTCAGTTTCAAATTGGGAAAATCAAACCTCGGTCAAGACAGGAATGCTCAAGCAGGGTGAGACGGCTGTTGTTCATCAGGAGAGGTCAGGGAGCTGACAGAATCTACCCGCTGCCTCTCTCCACCCTCTCAGGTCTCCCAGCTATCAGTTATGATTAGTAACTAAACTTTTTTGGTAATATTTATATTCTTTTTCATTCGGAATTAATGATCATTTTACCTCTCACATTCTACTCACTGCTTATGAATTATACAATTCTATAATGTTTCCTCCAGAATTGGGTCCCTCCCCTTACCTAAAAAGCAGCCTCCTTCCAACTCCTAGGATGATTTTGTACCTTTTTCTGTACCTTTGCCAAATGTAGTGTATCCTTTTTTTGAAGTGAAGAATAGAAGTTGATACATTTGTGTGGTTCTTTGTTTGAGGGGGGAGGTGTTAGGGAAAGAACCTTTTCCCCAAACCCCTATAGGATTCTTAATGCTCCTTATGTTACTTCCTAGCATTGCAACAGCTGCCACAGCAGCACCCTTACTTAGCAGCAAGCATAGCCATAAGCTCAACTACAGCAACATCTTCAGCCACATTTCTGGACTGAGTACACCATGCAAAGCAGACCAGAGCAGTAAGTGAAGCACAAGTTAGTCTCAAGGCCAGACATGGTGCTCATCTAGCAATCACTAAGAAATATTAGAGAGAGAGAGCTGCCACTGTCCATTTCTTGCCGCAACACTATTTCACAAACAAAACAAACCACAACTTAAGGTAGGCAGGGACCCAAGCTCTGCCTTTGTCAATCTGAGATCCAGCAAAACCAGATAGTTATAGCAGGAAAAACACAGCATATTATACGCAGTGCTGAGAAAAGAAAATCACAAAATCAAACCTGCCTTCTTCCTCTCCTGCTGTATCCTCTTCTTCAAGAGGGGCAGGCACAGTATAAGGGCTCACTCTCTGTCTCCCAATCCCTTTAAATACAATACATTTTGAAATTCCTCCTTTTGTGTTCCAATGGGGGCACATCTGCCCATGACAACACTTGATTTGAATGATAACAAGACAACCAAGAAGCAAGGAGATCACAAGTCAATCATTCCAGAAAACCAGTGCCAGAAAACCAATCAGCAAGGGGAAAATAGGCCTCCAAAATGCCTCTCAGAAAGTCAAAACCTTTCAATTGAAACAGATTTGTTTTGCTCCAAACTTGAAAGAGGCCCTTTCTTTGAAGGGTGTTCTGTTTTGAGCTTGAAAGACTCGAAACAGCCTGTTTCAAGTCAAAATGTTTCGATATTGAAACATTCTGCACATCCTTACAATACTCCCAAGGAAGTTTGGTGTGGTTTTAAGGGTCTCCTACTCTCTAGTAGGGGTGTGCATGGTCCGTCTGGCCTGGTTCGGTTTGAGGCCAGAGTGGCCTCGAACAGAACCGGGCCTGTTAGTCCAGGCCCCCATCAACACCCCCCCCCCCGTCCTTTCCGGTCCCGGACCGCTCCGTGAAATTTTATTTTAAAGTCAATGAGACATACTCCCCCTTCAGGGGGCTTGCTGAAGCCGTGGGGGGGGGGGACTCCGTGCGGGTTCCCTCTCCCCCACCGGCCTTCCTCATCACCGCCGCGGCCGGTTATATAAAGCATTTTCGGCTCCTTTCGGGCCTCCATAAGAGCGAGCAGCCGCCAAAACGTCAGGGGGAGAGGGAACCCGCGTGGATGAGGAAGGCCAGTGGGGGGAGAGGGAACCCACGTGGACCCCTCCCCCCCACGGCTTCAGCAAGGCCCCCGAAGGGGCTACAGGTACTTCTCATTGACTTAAAAAAAAATTGTGTACCTGCCGGACCGGACCTAGTGGTCCAGTTCCGGTCCGACGGAACTGGGGGGGGGGGGAGGTGAGCTTCTGAGTAAATCTGAATATTGTGCTGTTGCACTCTTTTGATTAATGGAGAGTAAGTGATATACAATGTAATGATAATACTGCTATTAATTTTACTTTGCCCATTGGCTATAGTGGGAGATCACTAAAATGCTTGTGATTTCTTTGTTGTCAGAATGGAATGAAAATTGCATGCATGATAGACCTTTATGAAGCCATTATACCAACCAAATTTCAGACAAATATGTGTAGGAGTTTCTGTTTACACACACTTTTAAGGTTTTGTGGTTTGATGTTTTGCCATTTAAATCCCTGCAGTCAGAGTAGTTGGAACAGGAGCAATGTCATAAGCAACAGTAATAGCAACAGCAGTCAGATCTCTGATTAGCATCAAAATCAATGCACAACCCTATGCCAAAACTCATTTTTCTCCTATCTACCTCTCTCTTGGGGTGAAGTCCCATTAATGGGAGTGAAGTTTACATCTGAGTAAATGTGAATTATGCAGAAAACTACTCCTTAGAACCAGACACGTTGTGCTATGGCCCATCTGTACCTTTTCTCATCATGCAACTTATTTCACTAGGGTTATTTCATCAGAATAACTGAGCAATGAAAAGAAAAACATTTCATGGGAGTGGGGCAGTTTCCACCCAGGATGCGGAGAATGTTACACATGTTGCACAAAATCCCCTTTAACAATATGTTCACAGTAGAATAAATGACTATTTGGAAGGGATCGTGCATGTAGTTTTGTGTTATTACAGCCCTAGCAAGTATCATTTAAACGTAAGAGCCTTGCTGCATCAGGCCTAAGACCTATCTAGTCCAGCACATCCATTTCACACAGTGATTCGCCAGATGCCTTGGGAGCCCATACAACCAGGAGATGAAGGCATGCCCCCTCTTCTGCCACTGTTCCTCTGCAGCTAGCCTAAAGCCATCATGACTAGTAGCTGTTGATAGACTTGTCCTCTATCAATTTGTCTAAGCCCCGCTTAAAGTAGTCTATGCTGGTGGCCATCACCACATCTCTTGGCAGACAATTCATAGATTAATTATGTGCTGTGTGGGAAAGTACCTCCTCTTGTCAGTCCTAATTTCCCTGGCAGTCAGTTTCATGGGATGGCCCTTGGTTCTAGGGTCGTGAGAGATGGAGAAGAACTGTTGTTCAAAAGCTGGATAATGGTTCATCTACTGTATTTAGCCTTGTTTCTAGCAGTGGAGTGGCATAATAAATATTTGTAGGTATTATGATGTTCATGCTCTGTTGCAGGGTTGCTCAACTTCAACCCTCCAGTTGGTTTTTCACTACAACTCCCATAATCCCCAGCAACTGTGGCCAAATAGTCAGGGATGATGGGAGTTGTAAACCAACATCTGTGGGAGGGCCAAAGTTGATCATACCTGCTCCATTGCATTTCTTTGCTATGTTTGTCTCCCTTTTAAAAATTGTCACAGTGGCTATATTTATACATCATGCAAAATTCTGTTTTGTTTTCTTTTGTTTTTGATAAAGGAGAGAAAAATATTGAGGAGAGAAGTAGCAGGGGGTGCGAGTATCTAATTTCCCCCCACCTAATATTTATGTGCTCCAGATTCATGGGCATCAACGGGAAGGCAGTTGCCCCCCACCCTGATCCAGTCAGTTTCAGGAAGAGGGGCACCTTTGTCCTTCTCCTGATCCTTGGCAGTCAACACTTCATTCAGCACTGACCGGAGCTTTTTTCTCTGCCTTTCAGAGGAAAAGAAAAAAGCTCAGAGTCAGCCCTGAACAAAGCTCTGACTGCCGAGGATGGAGAGAGGAATGGAACTCCTCAAAACAGGAGCAGTAATATGGAGTCCCCCAGGGCTCCATTCTGTCATCAATGCTTTTTAATATCTACATGAAACCATTGGGTGAGGTCATCAGGAGATTTGGTGCTGGGTATTATCAGTATGCTGATGACACCCAAATCTACTTCTCCTTTTCATCTTCAGGAAATGGCACTCATTCTCTAAATGCCTGCCTACAGGCAGTAATGGGCTGGATGAGGGGTAACAAATTGAAGCTGAATCCAAGCAAGACAGAGGTGCTCATTGTGGGGGCTCAGAATCTGGGGTGAGTTAGATCTTCCTGTACTGGATGGGGTTACACTCCCCCAGAAGGAGCAGGTGCACAGCTTGGGAGTGCTCTTGGATCCAGGCCTCACCATGCTATCTCAGGTGGAGGCCATGGCCCAGGAGTACTTTCTATCAGCTTCGGCTGATTCAACAGCTGCGTCCATTCCTTGAAGAGGATGACCTCAGAACAGTGGCAGGGGCGTAACTATAATAGGGCAAGGGGAGACAGTTGTCTGGTGGCCCACTGCCTTGGGGTGCCCCCAGAGGCAAGTCACATGACTGACTCCCCCAGCCACGCACCTGCCCGGGCTTCCTTCAGTTGTATTCATCCTCTGAAATTGATGTGAGTGTTAAGACCTGGAGCTACCAGAACAGCAGGTCTTTCTCTAGTACCGTTAAATGACTTGCATCATCCACAATTTACAAAACCTTTGAAAAAATAATTTAGGATGATATTCTATTGTGGCACATAGGAGACAGACAGACAGATATGCTTTTTGTTACCACTATTCAGCCTCGTTTAAGATTTCTTTACTTCATGAGCTGAGCTTCAGTGAGGGAGGGCCATTTTAAAACCTTGTCGACTCTCTGGGCCCACTCCAACCTTGCTACGCCCCTGAACAGTGGTGCATCAGTTAGTAACCTCCAGGCTTGACTATTGCAATGCGCTCTACGTGGGGCTGCCTTTGTACATAGTCTGGAATCTTCAGTTATTTCAGAATGCGGCAGCCAGATTGGTCTCTGGAGTAACCTGGAGAGACCATATTATGCCTGTTTTGAAACAGTTACACTGGCTGCCAATATGTTTCCGGGCAAAATACAAAGTGCTGGTTACTACCTTTAAAGCCCTGAACGGCTTAGGTCCAAGTTATCTTAGAGAGCGCCTTCTTCGGTATGATCATCACCACACATTAAGGTCATCTGAGGAGGTCCGTCTCCAGTTACCACCAGTTCATCTGATGGCAACTCAGGCGGGCCTTTTCTGTAGCTGCTCCTGGGCTGTGGAATACACTCCCAGCAGAAGTAATTCAAGATCATTACTGTCCTTCAGGAGAGCCCTTAGAACCTATCTGTTTGGCCTGGCTTTCCAGGGTTTTAAATGATTGAAAAATAGTTTTTAAATGGTTTTTAATAGTTGCCCTGGTTCTCCAGGGTTTTTTAGCTGTTGAATTGTTGAATTGGTTTTATTCTGTTTTTATAGTTTTGATTTTAACTGTTAACTGCTTTTAATTGTTTTTACCTTGTTGTAAACTGCCCTGAACCACTTAGAAGGGCAGTATATTAAATGAATGAATGAATAACTGCCCCTCCTCCCAACACTGACCATGCCTCCCTGCATCTGATGTTGATGCAGGGAGTGTGGTTAGGAAGGGTGCGCTAGTGCACACATCCATATCCAATATAGTATTAACCCTAACCCTAGCCCTGGGGTCCCCAGCTGGAGCTTGGCCCCCAACATTGGAAAAGGGACTGCAGATGCCCATGTCCAGATTGTCCCTACCAAGTGGCAGCGGAGGAGGAAGTGTACACTCCAGAGGCTAGGAGATGTCATGCAGAATTTAGATTTAATTTTAGTTTCACATATTGTCTGAAGCTGCCCATTGTTTCCTTTTCTGAGTCTTTGCTTGGTAACATATGGTGTGACATGCACCAGTTCACAGCCAGCCAGCTGACATATAAAGCTCAATATTGCCATTAATTGTTTGAAGTAGATATCAAAGCTAGTTGTCTGTTTTATATATTATCTTGAGCAGCATGGTTGCTGCATACCTTCCACCTATATGGCGGGAGATGGCAATGGTAAACCCCTCCTGTGTTCTACCAAACAGTCGACATTGACTCAACAACACACTTTACCTTTATATGGCTAGGGCAGATGGCATGGTTACTTACTATCCTAATGATATTTGCCCCAATGAGTCCTCCATAGCACCTATATGACATATTGTATACTATATATGTGTGACATATAGCCGCATAAGCAAAAATATGCATCTTATTAGAGCCGTGTGGGAGCAACCATGAGATAGTTTCATGTATTGTGTAAATCAGACCAATATATTTTGGACCAGAATCGTATATAATATACACTTGGCCTTTTAGCCATAATTATTTGTTTTGTTTTTTTGTAGTCTATGTATGAAAGACAAGGAATTGCTGTGATGCCACCTACAGTACCTGGAAGTCCTCAAGGCCCATTTCTGGGTATACCACGAGGTACAGTGAGAAGACAAAAATCAATAGGTAATAATACTATATTTTACATGTATATTCGGTAGTTGTTGCTTATAGTTTGCTTGTCTGGTTTGCTTCAAATACTTGTATTCATTATTCAACTTTGAACCAATCAAATTGCTTGTAACAAATTTCTGATCTATAAAAACTATTTGTCAACTTGGCTGAATGCCTGAATTGGAATTAATACTATTTACAGTATATAGTTCCTTTACTAATTTATTATTTTGTTGCTTCAGTACTTCACCAAATTAGTCAATCTAGTTAACCAAATATCATTGTATGAAAATGCATTTTAAAAATAAATAATTAGTGGAGTAACAAACAGTCGAGTATCCCTATCAAATATTTTTGAAATTGGAACCTAATTGGATTAATATTTGACATTTAAAAATTGAAGTTCATTAAATCAAAAGCCACTGCACTTGCATATTTTAAAATATGTGAGGATTCTAATCACTGCTATGGTATTTTTTAATTTGACAAAGAGATTTTTGTAAGTAGGAGGAGAATAACAAGCAAAGAATACCAATATTGATAAACAAGCTAAAGCTAAGAATTAGTCACACAAGTTGGTGTTCACATGAAATCATTCTTCTGTGCTTCATAGCTATTTTATAATCTATAGTGATATAAAGTGCTTTTTGAATTCAAAATAATGTGAGCATTAATTATGTAAGAATTATACCACTTCTGTTAGTACAGGAGGACCTCGATATTTCTGGGGGTTCCATTCCCAGCTGCAGCCATGGATACCTAAACTGCAAATATTGAGGCATTAGGGTAATGGCATCATGGGGGTTAGGTTCCTGGTCAGCTCAAATTTTGCTAAAAATGGCTTGAAATTGGCCAAATTAAGGGGGGAGAATGCGGGGGGAGCTCCTTAAATGCTTTGCTCCCCCCCAGTCACACTGTGCCACAGAATGTCCCCAAACTGTATGAAAATCGGCTTTCCCCCCAGTTTTGTTCTTGAATTGAGCCATTTTGTAGCTCCGAGAAACAATGGTGGCCAGAAATGACCTCCATGTTCATTTCCGGCCACCCTGGCCCATAGATACTCAAGGCTGATATGTTTTGTTCCTTTTTCCCCTGCATATGCCGAGGTTGGTTGTCTTTTACTCAACCGCGGATACGCGAATCCGTGGATGATGAATCCACAGATAACGAGATTCTCCTGTAATGATCTTCTTCATTACAGAGATATTCAATCATACAATAAGCAAGTTGTGGATATTCAGCAATATTAGTTAAATACTCTTTTGTTTTAGGCAAGTGACTTATTCTACAAAAAGTGTTTTAACCTTTTTGGAAACTGCCAAGTGTGGGAGCTAAAGCTCTTGCCCTGTCTGCTCCCTTCTGTGTAAAAGAATATCCTTCTCTCTGGTTAAAATATTTTCTTCTCCTTCTCTCAACTTCCTTCAGTTTGTAAGAGTAGATGTGGAATAGCAGTGACTGCTATCCGGTAGGGGTGTGTAGTCAGATAGATGGGAAGGTCCAACATGGGTGTTCCCTCCTCCCCACCACGTTCTTGCACAATTGTGCTCATAATTCAGAATACAGCAGAGTAGTGTGTGGGCTCTCACTGCATCCTCACAGCTGCTGGACACTGTGTGTGTGGACACTTCGGCCGTCAGCTGACATGGCCATTCCCTCCTCTGCACCATGGGGAGGCAGCCAATTGTGGGGCAATTGACCAACATAATATGGTGGTGGGGGTTCTTTAAATGCCAACCCAGCCGTGGCGTAGGGAAGGCTGGGCGGCTGTAGGGATTGGCACAAGTGTCTGTGTGGAGGGTGGGGAGTGATTCAGGGGAGCCTGGGAACAAGCGTGGGGATCTCCCATGGGAGAGGCTCTCAGAGAAACTGCAGTCCCCAGGCATCCCTGCACTATTTCCCAGCCTTCCCCGTGCCACTGTTGGATCGGCATTGAAAGAACGTGCCCCCTCCCACCAGCACCGTACTACCCAGGGCAATTGCCCCGCGACCAACTGCCTCCCCATGGTGGGGAGGGAATGTCAGACCTTCTGATCTGTCTGACTATGCATCCCTAATGTCCTGGCTGCCTAATGTCTGGACTACTGAAGTGCTTGAAACTGCACTTCAAGCAGCTATGGGGGTGCAGTGAGAGCCCGCATACTGCTCAGTTGCATTCAGAATTATGGCACAATTGCACAAGAACACTAGAGCATTCATATTTTGGGGCGCCCTCTGGAAGTGCTTTGTAGAAGCAGAAACACAGCCTTAAAGCATGTGTTCCGTTGTGCAATGAGCACAAATCAGCAAGCCAGCTCTAGTAATTATTACAAAATAGGTCCCCTTTACATAGATATTTACTTTTATTTATGTATTTATAATATTTATATCCCACCTCTCCAGTACACTGCTCCACATATCTGAAACAGGTTGTTTCTGTATTATTTGTATGACAAAATCCTATAAGTAGCTTGTGGAGTCCACACATTATGCTGTGTCACATCCTTATTAGTGCTCCACTTCAAGGCTTCCAGCATAAAATGTAGTATCTCAAAAAATGGGTACTGATCTTCCTACAGTGTTCCTTATGTTTATTTGGACAAATGTTTCACAATATCTCTCAGTATATACTTTGTCCATTCAGAAGATTTTTTTTTTTTTAAGGGGCAGTTCACACAATTGAGATGGGTGTGCTCCACATTTTCTGCTGTGTGTTGGATTAAAACAAGGTCAGAGACAGAGATCTTGATCATCAGTCAAGCCCCAGATTCTGTCCCTGGCTTCTGAACATGGTAGGTGGGGAAACTGTCCTACCCAGCTGGAGCTTGAGTGACAATAAAGCTTCCTGCCTCTGACCTTGTTTTTATCTAACACAGAATCAAAAATCAGGAGTACGCATAGCTCCTGAATTAGTGTCAGTCAGGTTAACTGCCCTTATATAAAATTGAATTTTATGCATGATTGACTGTTCATAAATGCCCATTGATAGACTCATGGTTTTGGTTTTGGTTTTTCCCTTCCTCTCTCTCTTTTCTTTTTACTCTTTCCAATCTTGCACAATTCTTGGTTCCTCTTTTTTACACACACCTGAAAAAGCATTAATGCCTGTATGGATTCACAGGGGCATTGAGACATAAACCAAAACTTTAAACTTAAGATTTGCAGAAGGGCACTAGTGCAGACATATTCTAAAAGCATACACTGCACAATATATGTAATACAGTATTTGTTGCACTGCTTACTGTCTTTGGTGATGATGGATGCTTAAAGGGCGACTTAAAAATTGTAGCTTGTGATTTTTTTAAGGGATAACAGAGGAAGAACGGCAATTTTTGGCTCCTCCCATGCTAAAATTTACCAGAAGTCTATCCATGCCAGACACCTCTGAAGATATCCCTCCTCCACCACAGTCCTTACCTCCATCACCGCCACCTCCTTCTCCTTCTCTTTACAACTCTCCCAAATCTCCAATGCCTAGAATATATGGAACAATTAAGCCTGCATTTAATCAGAATTCAAGTTCAAAGATAGCTGTTTCAGGTAGATCTGAAAATATGGGAACAGTGATAAGGGACAAAGGGATATATTACCGGAGAGAGCTGGACCGTTACTCTCTAGATTCTGAGGACTTATATAGCAGAAATGCCGCAACTCAGGCAAGCTTCAGAAACAAGAGAGGTCATATGCCAGAAAACCCATACTCTGAAGTTGGAAAAATAGCAAGCAAAGCAGTGTATGTGCCAGCCAAACCAGCAAGAAGGAAGGGAATGTTAGTGAAACAATCTAATGTTGAGGATAGTCCAGAAAAAACCTGCTCTATTCCAATTCCAACTATCATTGTTAAAGAGCCATCTACCAGCAGTAGTGGGAAAAGTAGCCAAGGGAGCAGCATGGAGATTGACTCACAGTCTTCAGAGCAACCAGGACAGCTCAGACCTGAGGATAACTTGACTGTCAGTAGCCCATTTGCAGCAGCCATTGCTGGGGCAGTGAGGGACAGGGAGAAAAGATTAGAAGCCAGGCGCAACTCTCCAGCCTTCCTTTCCACAGATTTGGGAGATGAGGATGTTGGGCTAACACCTCCAACACCACGCATGAGACAGTCTAAGTTTAGTGATGAGGGAATGTTTAGTAATGAAGATGGCTTTAGACAACTTGTATCACCATCTCCCATCCCAGCATCTAGAGAGTCTGAACATGTTTTTAATAGCAGTGAATCAAGTAATCAAAATGATGCAAGGACACCAAACCCCTCAGCTCAAACAATGGGCTCAGAAAACAATGCATTGGCAACTCAGAATGTTGGTATGTCTAGTTTGGATAATTATGTTCATCCACTCACAGGGAAATTACTCGATCCAAATTCACCTTTAGCCCTTGCCCTTTCTGCCAGAGATAGAGCCATGAAAGAGCAAACCCAACAAATTCCAGGGAAAGGAGACTCTGGCAAAGCAGACCTTAATAAACCCCTTTATATAGATACAAAGATGAGGTCCAATATTGAAACTACATTTCCCGTAACAGCTACAGTTACTAGGCAAAATATGCGTGGTCCACTGAGAAGACAGGAAACGGAAAACAAATATGAGACAGATATGGTGAAAGAAAGGAGGCCTGAAGAAAAGAAGAACATGCTAATAAATATTGTGGATACCTCACAACAGAAGTCAGCTGGCTTGCTCATGGTTCATACAGTAGACACAGCACAGTCCACTGATACCCCTGAAAATGAAGAGGAAAGAGTTGAGACGGATGTGAATACTGAAAAACCTCCACCAGAGACGCAGGGGGACACAGAAACAGCAGAAAGTGTACTAGATGACACTGACATGCCCGAGCCACCTGCCTCTCCCTGCAAAACTATTGTGGCAGTTGGCTCTGTTGATGATCCTATCATTTTGCCATTCCGTATTCCTCCACCCCCTTTTGCTTCTGTTGATCTCGATGAAGATTTCATCTTTACTGAGCCATTACCACCGCCTTTAGAATTTGCTAACAGTTTTGATATCCCTGATGACCGTTCAGTTCCAGGTTCTGCGCTAACAGACTTGCTCAAACAGAGAAAAAATGGAACTCCATCTGTTTCATTTAACCCTGTTCAGTCTTCAGACTCAATAGACAGTAAGAAACCTGTGAGTCTTTCAAACTGTTTGCCTGCCTCATTTTTACCACCCCCTGAAAATTTTGATAATGTCACCGACTCTGGGATTGAAGAGGTGGACAGTCGAAGCAGTAGTGACCATCACCTAGAGACAACCAGCACTATCTCAACTGTGTCCAGCATCTCTACCTTGTCCTCTGAAGGGGGTGAGAACTTGGATACTTGTACAGTCTATGCAGATGGGCAAACATTTCTGGTGGACAAACCCCCAGTACCTCCTAAGCCAAAAATGAAGCCCATAATCAACAAAAGCAATGCACTTTACAAGGATGCGCTAATTGAAGAAACTATAGATAGTTTTGTTATTCCTCCACCTGCTCCACCCCCACCTCCTATCAGCGCACAGCCCAGTATGGCTAAAGTTGTACAGCAAAGGACCTCTAAGCTATGGGGTGATGTGACAGAGGTTAAAAGCCCGATTCTCTCAGGCCCAAAGGCTAATGTTATTAGTGAATTGAACTCAATACTACAGCAAATGAACCGAGAGAAATCCTCAAAGCCAGGGGAAGGATTGGAGTCACCCACGGGAACAAAAACTGCAAATCTTGGCACAAGGTAAATGCAACTAACACATTTTCTATGTGCTTGTAAGTTTATATTTCCTTTCCTTTTACTAAGCATTGAATAAATTGTCTTCAGTTTCAACTAAACTTGTGTTAAAATGCATAGTACTGAAGTTCTAGTATTCATTTTTATAGAGAAAAAATGCATAATGTATTTGTTAACCTTCATCTTGCCTTGTTTCAAAAGAGCTTGTTTAGTTTGCAGCATGAAAGCTGGGGACCAAAGTTGCATGCGGTGTTACATAGATGCACCAGGGCTTTTCTTTTTCCCTTTGCATCCCAACTCATCCCCCAAGTTGCTCCTAAAGATCAGGGGACTGAACTTGGGAGCAGTATAGTGAGGGGATGTAGGCAAGAGGGTGAGCAAAATGTGGAATTGCTTTCTGCTTATATCAGGGGCTCTTTGGATTCCAGCCAGAATCTTGTTTTTCTTTATAGTACATGATCTGTCTGAGTCCACTTTTGCCTCATTTGAAATATTGCATCTTGAAATCTCAAAAATATTTATTTATGGCATGAACTTAAATACTTTAAAGGCAAAGAGATGCATGAATAGGCCCAGTCTGTTTTTTTAAAGGGAGAGTCTAAGTTTATCTAGTTCATGTAAAATGAACAACCTATGCTTAATTATTAAGATCCATCTTATTTATTTATTTGTTATTTCTCTATGTAAACCGCTTTGGAAACTTTTGTTTAAGAGCAGTATATAAATATTTGTTGCTGTTGTTGTTAATTATTTGTGGTGTGAGTTGAAAAAGAGTAGCAATGAAGTTTGCCCTTTAGACTTTCCTACAGTGGCCAGAAGCGAAAGACAACGAGGCTGTTCCCACAATCAGTGGGAACCACCAGATGGGGTCAAGTGGGGAGAGTGGGCTTAGCTCATGAAGCCGGCGGGAGCTGTGGGGTTTGGGGGCCACGCAGCCCCCAGAAATTCCAGCATGTCCTGCACGAGAGCGCAGGGCATGCTGGAGAGACCCCTGAGCCAGGAGGCTGCTTTTTAGCCTCCCGGCTGGGGGTCTACTTGTGAGTTGCCGCACTGCAGCAACACACGATCCAAAAGCCTGGGTTAGTGGAGCGCTCACTCCGCTAACCTGGGCTTAGGGGAGGGTAGTTTTAGCGGGTTCCCCGCTTTGGTGAGACCGGGCTCAGCTGCAAGCCCAGTGGTTCTCACGTGTGGGCGAAATCAGGCTAGGCTCCCTTAGCCTGATTTCGCCCGATCATGAGAATCATCTCAACAGGGCTTATATACCTCTAATTGTTGTGAAGAAAGTGGAAATTTGTAGGTGTGATTTGTCATGCAGGGATAAGAACAGCTGCACCTCTAAACATTTCCTACTCCATGCAACTATTGCATTAAAGAAGTGGAGAGCCTGTCCTCCTTTTTCCTCAGTGCACAAAAGTGCTGTAGGAAATACTGTATTACTCTGTAAAGAATATCATCCACATTGGTAGAAAATAGGACAACCCATTTCCTTGTGAGGTGGTATGGTAGGGGGTTGGGAGGAGGGGCTGTGTTCCATTTTCAGCCAACCTGCCCTACAAGTACTACTGAAAAAGCTATCCTTCTGAAATTGAATCTTACATCTGAAATAAAATGTCTTGAGCCTCTATATTGGATTGTTGCATCGGCTATGATAGGTGACAGGGTTTAAGTTTAAAACTGTGCCAACCCTGGACAGAAGAACATTACAGTGCTGCATAAAAGCAAATCCCAAGCCTCTTCAGGCCAACTTACTGGATAGACCCTGGTTTAGACATTTACCAGGTAGTGACTGGCTTCGATATGGTAAAGTGGAGGCACAGGCATTCCTCCCTCCACCATACACCTTAAGTCATATTTGATTTGATTTGATTTGATTAAATGAATGTTTTTCTCTGCTTGTCATTAAGATCTAAATTGGCATTGTGCAGGTGCTCCACAGAGAGGTCCATGTGCACATGGCAGTGATGCCACTCCTCCACTGTGTTAAGCCTGTTGCTGGCTGGTAAACATCTCCACTTAGCCTAACTCAAATAGTGCTTGTTCTGTTAGTGAACATGGCATGTATTTTTGTTTGTCCTTCTCATTCAGTCTAATTCACCAATAAGTTAATAAGAAAAGGATTTATAAGGTACACTGCTAGCCTCTTTGTATTTCTTCTACTTGTTTCTACTCCTGCTTTATCATAAATCCATAACTTAGCCAACTATGTATGCATCTGTATTTGTTTACAACTCTACTGTGTTTGTGTTTTCTTAATTTTCTTTCTCTTGATTTTAATATAAATTGTATTTTAATATATTTTAATATATAGATTTTAATATAAATTGTATTTTAATATAAATAAGTATTAAATTGCCTTTTCTGTTTTCTACAAGGCATTAAGCACATTTTTCACTCTATGTTAGAGATTTGTCTACATTACACTCATTGTACATGGAATTCCTAAACATGTGGGTTCCTATTAATTTCAATAGAGGGAGCCAGTCTGCACACCCAAAGGATTACTCAAGCCGATTGCCTCCCTTTAGCCCATGATTAGGGCACAAGGTAGGGGGAAAACATGCACATCAGATAACGTATCCAGAACGGATTGGTAAAGCAAGGTGATTACATAATAGTTAAAATATGATTATAATAGTTAAAATAATAATTAAAATATAGTTAACTTGTTGTGTGTGGCTTAAGATAAAGAGCACTGGGAACACTAAAGGCTCTTGTGCAACAGCTTGCACAGGGGAAATGGGGTAATTGTGCAAGGGCACAATTAAAGCATGCACTCTTTGTTAGTCAGGATGTTAGCCACTTTGTGTACATAAGAACATCATAACAGCCCTGCTGCATCAGGCACAAGGCCTATCTAGTCCAGCATCTTGCTTCACACAGTGGCCATCCAGATGATGATGATGATGATGAAGAAGTAGGTTAGGCTGAGAGAGAAGTGACTGGCCCAGAGTCACCCAGCAAGTACCATGGCCTAATGGGGATTTGAACTCAGGTCTCCCCGGTCCTAGTCCAGCACTCTAACCACTACACCAAGCTGGCTTTCTGGGAAGCCCACATGCAAGAGGTGAGAGTATGCCCTCTCTCCTGTTGTTGCTCCCCTGCAAATGCTATTGAGAGGCATCGTGCCTCTGAGGCTGGAGGTGGCCCACAGCCACCAGACTAGTAGCCATTGATAGACTTGTTCTCCATGAATTTGTCTAAGCGCCTTTTAAAACTGTCCAAGCTGGTGGCCATCACCACATCCCATGGCAAAGAATTCCATAGATTAATTATGTGCTGAGTGAAAAAGTACATCCTCTTATCAGTCCTAAATTTCTCAACCTTCAGTTTCATGGGGTGACCCCTGGTGTTGTGAGAATGGGAGAAAATTTTATCTCTGTCCACTCTCTCCACTGCATGCATAATTTTATATACCTCGATCATGTCTCCCCTTGGTCTCCTCTTTTCCAAAAGTAGTAAGAACATAAGAGTATAATTTCATGTAGCTTAAGTTCATAACTTGCAATTGCTTATAACATTAAAATTAACTTTATATAAAATTAAGGTCTGTTCTTCCTGTGCAGTTCATCATTCCTATTTAAAAATGTCTCTACTCCGCTGGCAATGGAAGCATCAATTATAATCTGAATTTTAATGCAAAGGTATTTTTCAATAATTATATCACGCTGAGACTTTTTTGTAGTTCCAATACACCATGTTTAAAATCTAGTTTTCTTAACAGGACATAAGAAATATGTTCCTTAAATCTGTTAATTAAAAGAGAAGGGTTTAAAGATTTGTTTTGAAAAGTTGTACCACTCTCTATCAACTGTGTGATTGTCAGTTTTACAAGCATATTCCAACTATAAATTACAAGTAGTGTCATTGTAATACAGAGCTCACCAAAAACTTCAGCAAAGTTTTCTGCATTGCTGGAGTTGCAATATAGATATGAAATAAGTATGCTTCCATACACAATTCAAAATATGTATGGGTCTTTGAAAAATGTGAGGGTTTTTTTCAGATTTAATATACTGACTATTATAGCAGTTTATTTATATTTGGCGTAGTGGTAAATATAAGAAGCAGGGGAAAGGAAAGGAAAACAAGAATACATGTTTTTACCAGCAAAAAATTACTAACAGTTACATTTAAAATTTTGCTCACAGTTTCTACTTGTAGTACCAGTTTCGTAGATAGAATTTTCTTCCACTGATTTCTTATGGGCAGAGGTCTGATGCATAATTTGATCTTTCCCATTCATACAGGCTTTCTTATTTATTTCAATACAAGACGTGGCTCTGTGTACTCAAAGGGAAGTAAGTACAAGAGTTTTCACAACCATTGAAGTGAATAGGAAAGCCTTCTCACAAAGGAAGTCCATATGTACATGAGTGAGGGCACCCTCAGCTCTGAAACAGGAGTTGTCTGAGGGTGTATTACTTGGGAAGGATGTGCTGTAGGGATGTGCATGAAACAGATTTCGCATTTCATTTCGAACTCGAAATGAAACACAGATGGCCAAAAGCATTTTGAGTTTGTTCCATCAAAACAGTTGGCTTTGACAAAACAAATTCGGTATGTTGCAAGTGTTCCGGCCACATGGAACAGTGGGGAGCTTGAAACACCCCCCTGTTCCTCATGGATACTGTAGCTCCTAGGGATACCAAAGTGAGTTGAGAGGTAGAGCACGACGGGTGCTACCTACTACCCAACCCATAAAAGAAATTGGCAAGTGGGAGATTTTTTTAAAAAAATTAACCTTTCCCCATAACCCACGTAGGATTCTATGGGGGTTTGGGGAAAGGTTAAAATTTTGTATAAAATTGCCTGGTTGCCCATTTTTTTAATGCGTTGGGTGGTAGGTAGCACCCATCTTGCCCTACCACACAACCCTCTTTGTTGTCCCTAGGAGCTATGCAGGGGGGAACAATGGGGTGTTTCGAATTCCCCATTTCCCCTATGGCTAGAACAGTTTTGCATTGCAATTTGCAATGCATTTTGCAATCCTGCCTCGAAAAACACTGCAGAAGCACACAGTATAAGGGACTCTTTCCCTCCCAACACAAGAACACATATTTCAAACACAGTCCAAAAATGGCCAAAAAAGAATCACGGACCCAGAATCTACTGCCAGCCACAGTGCCTGCGCTGCTTTAACATCATTGCCACAATTTGCTCTCACTCACAAATATGACTCTTCCTAGCATTGCAACAGCTGCCACAGCCAATGGGGCACAGATGCCCATGACAATATAGCAATAGCAATAGCACTTACATTTATATACTGCTTTATAGCCGGAGCTCTCTAAGCGGTTTACAATGATTTAGCATATTGCCCCCAACATTCTGGGTACTCAACATACCGAATTTGTTTTGTCAAAGCCAACTGTTTTGATGGAACAAACTCAAAATATGATTTGTATAAAATGCCAAGCAAGAACCAAAGGGATTGCAAGCCAATAGGAAGCCAGTACTAGAAAACCAACCAGCAAGGGAGAAACAGCCCTCCAATATAGTGCTCAGAATGTTGAAATGTTCTGATTGAAATGGGGTTGTTCTGTTCCAAGCTCGAAACAGGCCCTTTATTTGAAGGGTGTTCTGTTTTGAGCTCAAAACACTTGAAATGGCCCATTTTGAGTTGGAACATTCTGACCATGAAACGTTCTGCACATACATTTTCTCCACTGCAGCCTTCCCTTGTTGAGCAATGGCAGCAGTAAGGAAAGGCCAGTATGACAATGAAAGAATAGGGAAGAGAGACATCAGTGTGGTAACACACTAAGCTATGGTCAACAGCAGTTGATACTCACCCCAAGCAGCTACACAAATGACAGTTACATGGTGAGTCTATAGCCGAAGTGAAAGGCATTAAGAGAATAATGACAAGTATGGGAGTAAGGAAACCCCTGGTGCGCAACAAGGCATCCTTATACATGCAAGAATAAGCCCATATTTTTGAAAGCTTGAATATTTCTAATTTTGTCTGTACCTGATAAAAGTAACATACCCCCATACCAATCTTCAGAACTTGAATGGATTTTGAACTCCTACATTTTGCAAAGTAATCTTTTGTCAACCGCTATGAACAATTTTTCAAACTGCAGATTCATTTGTGAGGGTTTGCTGCTTCATTTTAATCCTGAATGCTGTTGCTTTTCTAACAATGGACTAATGAGTCTTAGCAACTTTTTCATGTTTGTTGAAATAATACTTCATGTCTGCCAGAGCCAAAATGAGTAGTAAGCTGTATTTTTTGCCAAAATTAAAGAAAGAAATTCATTGCTATTTTTAATCAGCAAATGACAGCCATAAATGATCATCATGAGGAAATGCGTACGTTTTCTCCTTTGTGCTCTAAAGTGCCAGCTTGCATCTCTTTGGGGGAAAGCTGCCTTAAGCTCCTTGTGGGAAAGTTAGTGTCCTCACCATATTGTTATTTGTTTAATTTGGGGGGCAAACAGCAAGTTGTGATAACTAGCAAAAGCCTGTTGCCAGGAATCATCAGAGATCAAGTGTCTGAACTCCTATCCCCACTTGTTATAAATTCTGTATGCCCCACCCCAAATAAAGCAGGTAAATGGGTTAATGTTTAATTTGTCTCTGAACCAGATAGTTGCCTGGCAACATAAAGATCAAGGATCTATTGAATAATGACCGTAGAAGAAATGATCAGTAGAATAAAGCAATTTGGCTGTGAAGAAGGAGGCAGCTAAATAGCTTAGGGAAGAACTAGCATCCATTTGTCCTGAGGGTTCACTGCTTCATTCAAATCCAGGATGCTGTTGCTGCTCCAACAATGGAGCTAATGAGGCTTAACATAACAATACTTATGTCACTGCCATGAAAATGTTGCTGAATCTCTCATTCAGGGTAGATTCTGTTCCAAGTCTGATCCCCTTTGGCATATGCTAGGGATTGTTTGCTATATTACATATTCTTAGTCTTTTCTGATCCCAGGGGTATACAGGGTGTTTCATTATCTTTCACTCATGTACTGATTTGTGAATACCCCAGTTTCACCACAGTTTTGCCATCAGGTAAGTGAAAGGTAAATTGAGTTGATAACTATGCACTGAGATATTCTGAATATATCTGTTTTGAACTCCATAAGCACTGAGTTTCATAAATAAGCCAAAATGAGAGGGGGTGTGTGTTTAAAGCTGAACATTATTGTGTCCAACTTTCACTTCATCTTGTTAACTGTTTGTCAACCAATTTTGCAGATGCTTTTGCTTTGTAATTTTAAAGTATCTCAGTCATTCCATTTTGTCATTTTATTTGCTCTCATGACTGCCGTTAACAGAAGAGGGTCATGCTGAAGTGCCATGAAGTAAGTGACGACCTAAAGGCATAGAATATTCTATGTTGTACCTTCTGGGTTTTTTTTAATCCATTTTATCACATTTGTATTTTTTTGTTTTCATTTTTACTTTGGAATTGATCATTCTCTCCTGATTGAGAAGTGGTAGCCATTTTTTTTAAAGTTAACTTAAAAAGCTAGGCCTAGCTTCAATATGAGATACTTTGCCTCAAAAGTTTCAGTAGCACTCAGTAGTGACTGTAATTCTGGATATGTGTTTGAGTCATTTAAATACAAACATTGAGAAATGAGCCAAAGTTAAGCATTTCCAAAACCCATTGACATCAGTGGCACAATTAAGACCGTAATCAGTATTGTGTTGTGTTTCTAGTGGTAAAATGATTAGGAACATAGGAAACTGCCATATACTGAGTCAGACCATTGGTCTATCGAGCTCAGTATTGTCTTCACAGACTGGCAGCGGCTTCTCCAAGGTTGCAGGCAGGAATCTCTCTCAGCCCTATCTTGGAGAAGCCAGGGAGGGAACTTGAAACCTTCTGCTCTTCCCAGAGCGGCTTCATCCTGAGGGGAATATCTTGCAGTGCTCACACATCAAGTCTCCCATTCATATGCAACCAGGGCAGACCCTGCTTAGCTATGGGGACAAGTCATGCTTGCTACCACAAGACCAGCTCTCCTCTCCTTGGCTGACCTAGTTTGATGACATGGAATATTTGGTGAAATGAGCTAAAAACATTCACAGGCCTATTTCTGTCAGGGAAGGGGAAAGTTGTCCATTTTACTGGGACTAAAATATCATACAGGAATAGCGACAAGACCAGAAAAAGGGTCCTGAGATGTAGGAAAGCTAAAAGACAGGAGCCTATAGGGAAGGACACTGAATGAACATTGCATAGTATACAAAAAATTGAGAAAGAGGATCTTTGAAGGAAGACTTCAGAAAAGCAGGACATTGTGGAAAGAGGAGACAATGACACAAGGAATTCTGAAGAAAAATTACAGTGCTTAAGGCCAGGAGAGATTTTAGCTATAAGAGAGGAAGAATAGATGAGTGACAGTGGGCCTAATCAAGATACCAAGTGGCTAAATCAAGGGTTGCTAGGTCTGGAGTCCTGACTCTGCCAGGGGTATTCTGCTAGTTGTGGTTTCTTCTATCACTATGAGGAGGCCTGGTCTTGAGGTAGCAAGCACAACTTGTCCCCTTAGCTAAGGAGGGTCAGCCCTGGTTGCATATGAAAGGGAGACTAGAAGTGTGAGAACTGTAAGATATTCCCCTCAGGGTATGGAGCTGCTCTGGGAAGAGCAGAAGGTTCCAAGTTCCTTCCCTGGCATCTCCAAGATAGGGCTGAGAGAGATTCCTGCCTGCAACCTTGGAGAAGCCGCTGCCAGTTTGTGTAGACAATACTGAGCTAGATAGACCAATGGTCTGACTCAGTATATGGCAGCTTCCTATGTTCCAATGTATGTTCCTATGTGATCTTGATGTGAATTCGGTTCATCCCTGAGTCCGCCTTTTAGCCAATCAAACAGACACAGTGGGAATCTCTTTTGAGGCAATTTATTGCACTGCAGTTGCAACAGGTAATCAGAGGGCTTTACGCTCTCAGACTGATTACAAATTGGTTATAGGTGCATCTTACATTTATACAAACAATCTGAATGATGCTGATACCCTAGACATAGTATACATGGCAACAAAATGGTGGACTAAGTTTCTAGTACGCATGCGAATGATTCATTGTTCATCTGGTGATCACTCCTTATTTGGTTACATTCTGTTTTCTTAACTGTCAGCAAAAGAACAATGAGAATCTTGTGAGAACCAATTTTCATAGATACAATTTAGTGGAGAGAGATAATGACGTTGATCATGAGAGGCCGTGATGTCCCTGAGCTGGCCTGAGCTGGGCTGGGGTTACTTTAAGTTAGAGTGAGGTATTCTAAGTAAAATGGAGTTACTTTGGTTTTCTAAAACACATCAATCTGACAATCCTAAGGGCAACAAGGACCAAGAACTAACCAGCCCATTCTTTGGTACAGCCTTTTAGTTCATAATTGTCTTTCACTTGTTGTGAAGCCTCTGTCATTGATTGGCTGAACTGTTGTCAAACATCCACCCACCCCCCACCATCTCTTGAGAAGAACAGGGATTTTGTTTTAATGTTCTTTTCTCCCCCTTGGCCACTAGGTCTAATGTTGCTGCAGTGCCAATTAGGGATATGCATGAATTGAGGTCCGTGCACAGGTTCGGAGCTGAACTAGTTCAGACAAGGTCTGAAGCAGTTCAGCGCTGCCAGGGTGCAGGTGGGGAGCAGCAAGCAGAATCTTTAAAAAGGAGGAGAGCAGGTCCTTACCTGCTCTCCATTGCTGCACTCAGCTTCCTGCTTTGTTGGTGCTCCCCCCAAACCCACATGTGGCGCTGGGATGCACACAGTATCTGTGCATACGCGGGTGTCGTTTGTGGTCAGCAACACCATGCTAACCACGCACAGGGTGCCTGCAGATGCATGGATGCCATGTGTGGGTTCTTGACGGGAATGCTGTTGCAACAGGAAGCTGCATGCAGAGAGCAGGTAAGGATCTGCCTCCTCCTCTTTTAAAAAAATCCCGCTTGCTGCTCTCCACCCTGCTGTGTTGCCGAAACTGTCCATGAACCTTTGTTCATGTACATCCCTAGTGCCAAGGTAATCTCACATTTTTGACAGTGTACTTCTTGGTACACTCTAGCCTTACCTCTGATATAGCAGCAAGTCTTAAGACGGCATAATGCATTTTAGGCTGAGTTTGCAGTTTCATTATTTACAGCATATTGTGCCCCAATGTGGTAAAAGTTCAAATTTCAACCACCGAAACATTTCATTCAGTGTCTTAAATATGAGGTTATACTTATCTTCACCCCATAAAAATACATGTATATATTATTTAACCATGAAGAATGACATAATTATTTAGCCTTGTCAAAATGTAAACCTACCACAACTTGCCTTCAGGGGCATACCTATAATTGACCGTGGGTGGGTCTCCCAGGGCCTCTGAGGGATTGGAGGGGCACCAGCTGGAGAAAACTTGTTCTTCACTCTCCCCCTCCCCAAAGAAGGTCTGTGTGTGGGTGGGGGGGTGTCATCTTCAATTTTTGTCCCAGGGCCCACTTCAACCTTTCTTGACTTAAATTATTCCCTATGTCTGAAAAAGCTTCCCTCTGTCCAGCAGGCCACCTCCCCAAAATCTATTTATTTAAGCAGTAACTAAGAGTTACTCCTGCTTGCCTCTAATCTCATTATTGATGCCAAGCCATGTCCTCTTCAGTCATGTCCAAATGCGATTCAAAGGAAGCCACCAAGCTCTTCTGCATTCCATTTCAATGTGGCTTATGCAGGAAAATATTCTGATGAGCTTTGCCCTTAGATTTAAAACCTAATTGAGAATGATGGGAGTATCATCAAAAGTACAATGATGCGTTCCTTAGTAGGCATGCAGCCTCACTACCTTTGGAAGCAGCATGGGCAGGGTGTAGAGTGACATGGAAACAATGAGTACATATCTTTAGGCTTGTGCCCGAAATGTTTCGGCGGCCATTGAAAAGGCCGCCGAAACGTTTCGGGTGTCGGGGCAGATTCGGTGTTTCGGCGCCGGCGGGGATAGGGCTTTAAGGGCGGGGGAGAGTGTACTCACCCCCCCCCCGCCGCATTTCCCCCGCCGGCGCTCTCCGAATTTGAAGCCCCTCGG
Organism: Hemicordylus capensis; assembly: GCF_027244095.1. NCBI lineage: Eukaryota > Metazoa > Chordata > Lepidosauria > Squamata > Cordylidae > Hemicordylus > Hemicordylus capensis. The sequence goes on from NC_069657.1 coordinate 98,409,966, forward strand.
GGCGGCAGCGTTCCTCCTTGCCGCCCCGTTTGCCCCCTCGGCCGGAAGTGGCCGGAAGTTCCGAGCGCGCGTGCGCGCGTTGTGCGCCCGCGCGCCCCCCGTGCGCGCGCACGCACGACAGGCGCGCATGCGCTCGGAACTTCCGGCCACTTCCGGCCGAGGGGGCAAACGGGGCGGCAAGGAGGAACGCTGCCGCCCCGAGGGGCTTCAAATTCGGAGAGCGCCAGTGGGGGAAACGCGGCGGGGGGGGTGAGTACACTCTCCCCTGCCCTTAAAGCCCTACCCCCGCCGGCGCCGATAAATATCGTGCACATCCCTACATATCTTCCTTGGATCAACAGTTTGCTGTGCAGAATGTAAGCCAATGTTAAGATGATAGTAAAAATCAATTTATGTTCATCACCCCACCACCCCACCATAGTTTAGCAAATCTGTTTTGCCCACAAAATTTTCAGATTTCTAAGTACCCAAAGCCCAGGTGCCCATGATCTCAAATTCCTAGATACCTTCAGCCGGTGTCATAGAAGAAGGTTCATGCCCCCAGAGGCTTACTCATGATCAGGGCCAGTCACTAAAGACAGTCTTGGGTCAACTGAGATCCTTTGATCCTGCCACCCAACCCAGGGCTCAGTGACCAGGCCTGATATGCCATGGAGACAGCCCCCAACAGCTCCTGAGAGGGACCATCAGAGTAGAGAGGAAAGAAGAGGGCCACTGTATGAAACAGGATGCTGAACTAGTTGGGCCTTGGGCCTGATCCAGCAGGGCTGTTCTTATGTTCTTATGAAGTGATTTGCTCAGGAAAAGCATAGCTGATTGAAGATGGCAATACATCCCCTTCTCTACCTAACACCTCCCTCACGAGAGCATCAGGATATGGTGCTCTGAATAGAGCAAGGATGATGTGGCTTGCGGCCACAGGAAGTGCTTTCCTGGGGAACATATTCCTAGTCTGGGTGATGTAGAATCCAGAGGAAAGAGTTGAGGTATGCAAGGACAAGACAGTGGAGTTGAGTCAGGACTGTTTAACGGTTTAATGAGACAGAGAGGCAAGTGCAATCTGCCTTCAGGGCTCTTGCTGCTGGTTGTTTTGTTAGCCCCACTTCTACTCCAGGACTGGAATAAAAGTAAATAAAGCACCATTCAAAAGCCGGCCTGGATCAATGAATGGATTAACCAAAAACACCACAGGTGAAAGGCATTCTTTCAAACCCAAGAACCTTTTATTGACAGTTTAACCCAAAAACCACAGTCAAAAGTTGTTAACAATCATTATTAAAATGGCTACTTTATGTTCAGAGCTATTGATGTAGATTAGTTTGATCCCCCTATAAGAGAATCCTGTGTTCCCCACTGCTTGCAAACAATATTTTAAACACTTAACTTCAGTATTTTATTACTTCTGGAAAATGTCCCTTTCCCCACTCCCCCGCCGCAGCTACGCTCTGTTGAATGTAATGTTGAATGTAATGCACAAAGCTTCTCTTTGGATGTAATTTAATGCAACTATTTTTGCTAAATAATTCTTTGGGGCTAATTTCCAAATCACTTTGTGATCAAATGGCACATCAATAACTTCTGTCCAATGTTTTCTTCACAGTGATCACAACACAATTATCACATAGGCTAAAATCGAAAGAAACTATTGACACCTGTGGTGGGAGTCATAAACACCAGTGATGTGTTTTCTTTCATGTTTTTCTTGCACCAGGTCTGTTAGCAAAAGAGGCAAGCTACCTTTTCAACTTAACAGTTGTTTCCATCTTTGGAAGTGCTGCAGTGAGAACTTCAAGCTCTGTGTGCTTCTTTCTTCCATGCACTTAAATAATTTCTTTGGGAAAGGGTCAAAGTTGTACTGGGATGGATTTGGATATGCATTTTACTATTACATATGGTATAATGTCAGTAACAATCATCAGTTACTTAAAAACACCTTTCATTAGTCTTTTCAGTGGCATGTCATCAATGGTGTATTGTTATCACCTCTAGTCTAAAACAATAAGCAAGGCAGAGGAGGAAAAAATGAGCTTGCATGTGCAAGTTTGAACCCAATTAAATTTTTTATACTCTGAGAAAAGATTCTGCTTAATTGTTCTTAAGTAATGTGTTTTTGCATCTGTTGTAAATTACGTTCTTTAAAAAATCAAATACTAAGACAACAAATCTTGGTTGACAATCCACACAGTGAAACACGGGCAGTACAGAGTCAGACCCTTCCACACTGCTGAGTACATTTCAAACAATGGCTGCAGTGTTGCAGGACAGGGCTGGTGCGCTGCTACTTACAATGGCTCAGTCACACCTGTGGGATGCAACCACCTCTGTTATTGCCAATGGATATTGTGTCATGCCACTGTGATGGTGCCATTTTAAGTAGCAGCACACCAGCTCTGTCCCGCAACACTGCAGCCATTGTTTGAGAGACACGCAGCAGCATGGGAGGGTCTGTACCTAACTACATCTTATGTAAAACATCAGCTCCATTTCTTTATGAGCAAACATGAGTTTCCCTTCCTGTGAATTCTTAATTGAAGTGGTTGCCATTTTGGTCATTGCCTTTCTTAAGAGTTCTGATCTCTTTATTCGAGTAGGATGCCATGTTTAAACAGGCTATTCCAGTATAGTTCTTACATTCTCCAGGTAGAGAAAGAACCTAAAAGCACACTGCTTAATCCTTCCCCCACCCCCATTTCTACTGAATTCAGTGGCTAGATTCCACATGGCCCTTTGTAAGAGACTGAGCATTTATTATCCAAGCATTTCTGTACTCGCACTAGGGCATTCTGGGTTTCTCAGTCTCTTACAGGAAAGTGTGTTGCATTTGAAGGATGTTCTGAAAGGTTCCCTAGGTGAATTGTACTGGAACAGCCCTCTTGTGCAGTATGGTGTGTGTGTGTGTGTGTGTGTGTGTGTGTGTGTGTGTGTGTGTGTGTGTTAGAGCCACGCAGCAGTGTGGTGGTTTTGAATCACATGTCAGCCACAGATAATACTGATTGTGCATGAAAATGCTAACATGGACAGGGCTTCTGATGCAAAGAATTGGAATGCAACATTTGTTCATCAGAAGGTAGTCTTTCTTAGCAGGGGCGTATCTAGGGTAGGGCAGGAAGGGCACGTGCCCCGGGCGCCACTTGAAGGGGGGGCGCCATTCTTAAAAATTAAAAAAAAAATTAAATGGCTGCCAAAAACAAAATGTCCACTGTCCATACTCAAATGGCCTCTGTGAGGCCCTAGGCCATGCCAGGCCTTGCAGAGGCCATTTGAGCATGTGCAGCGGCCATTTTGTTTTCAGCTGCCATTTTTTTAAAAAAATAAAATTTAAAAACTGCCACCGCACATGCTCAAATGGTCCCTGCAAGGCCCTAGAGGCTAGCGGGGGGAGGGGGAACCTTTGCAGACCCCCCACACATGGCCTTTAGGAAGCCCCCCCAAAGGGGCTACAGGTAATTTTATATATATATATGTCACTGTAGACATATTTAGTTTGGCACTAAGTACAGAGAATCAGGGCTTGTGAATACTGAGCTGAAGCTTCTGAGCTAGGACTATATTCATTTGCTCTTACTTTGCTTCTTGTGATAAGTGAGTTAAATGTGATATCTTAATAATATTAATGGTGAGTTTGTCTTTGAATCAGTGTGAAATCCTTAGTATTAAGGACCACTGGGAGTTTCTTGCTCTCTTTCTCTCATTTTAACTGTCTTTCTGAAATACTGGAATATATTCCAAGCAGTGACACAGTTTACTCTGCATATCCTTTAATTATTTTCAGAGTATCTGGGAAAAGTCTCCATTTATTTGTAAAACTTATGTAATAGTGATGCTACAATGCATAGTAGAGAACTAGATAGGCACTTCTGTTTAGTTTTCCAAGTACACCTCCACATAGTATTTGGGTATTTCATGAGCCCCAGCATACTGAAATTCATAGTTTTCCAGCATTTTTTGGTCTGGCCACGTTCACTGCTAAATCGTTTTTGAAATATTAAAAGATTAATGAGCTTGACTTGTATTTTTCAGCTGATTTTATGGTAAAGTTATCTGAAAGATGGGTGTCAGATGTCTGGACAGGGGGCACAATTTCAGTGCTTGCCCTAGGCGCTATTTTCCCTAGATACGCCTCTGTTTCTTAGTGTTTTTGTAAGTACTTGCTTCAAACATAACTTTGATTTACAAGCCTTATTTAATTTATATATACTTTGGAAACCAATATATGCTGGAATTACCTAAACAACAATACAGCCATATTAATTAAGGGCCAAAGTAAATTGGGTGGTAGCAGGCCCATTTGTTAAATTCAGGTCACTGACAAATCCCTGTATATGGAGGAATGGGAATAATTTGAAGCACAGCAGGGAATGATAAATGCTTCCCCACCTACGCGTCTATTCCCAAGTCACTTTCCCCAGGTCTTTTGCTCATGCAGAGTGCACAGACCAGAAATAACTCCTTATAGAGAAAAACAGATAGGGAGAAGTGTGTTGTAGGGTAAGTTCAGCATTTCATTTGCCCACCCATGCTACACTTTAAATAACTATATAGAAATTTGGGGGTGGCAGAATGGCCTTGCCCTGGAGAAAAGGCAAGCAGGGCAGGGAGGAAAACCCATGGCTGAGGGAGAGGAGAATGGGGCAGAAGGCTTGAGGGGAGAGCAGACTGAGGCTGGGAGGAGAACAAACTGGGGCTGGGGGGAGAACCAAGGAGGGGAGAACTAGGGGCACAGATGCTCTATGCGGGGGGCACGGCTGGCCCCAACTAGTGCACAGATGCTCTGTGCGAGGTCAGCTAGTTTAAAATAATTTTGGATTATAACTAACTATGCCTGCATTGTGCATTTAACTACACAGTGTATGATCCAAAGAACTACACAACTAGTTCTACATGTCGAAGGGTGTTTGGGCTTGTGTTTCTTGACAAAGTGCATGGCAAACTACTGTTGACACTAAGGGGACTTCTCCAAAGTCCTTTGTGATCTGGTACGGGGGTGGTGTGTGGGGTTACTCTTCAAAAAGGAAAGTCAAATATCCCACTAAGCATGCCTAGATAAATTCTTTATATCCCAGCATTTGTTTTTATTATGGAAAGGGGTGTGTGGGGGTTAAACATTGATTTGTGGCTGGCCATGGTGGGGAACTAAGTGTGGAAAAGCTGAAAGAAGCTGAATCCAGGTAAGACTGAAATAATGATAACCTCTGTGTCTTGTGATTTATGGTGAATAGGACACCTGTTCAGTGAGTGCAATCTCTTCTGGTTGCTCACATTTGCAACCTCCTGAGGTCCTCTTTGCTACCTCTGAGGTCTGTTGCCACATATAAAAGCTCCAGATGCAGCAGAACCTTTTGCCAACATTATCTGATAAGAAGGCTGCAGTCTGGTTTTTTGTTTGTTTGTTTTTAAGTTTTGGCCGTTTCTCCAATTATACATGGTTTTCATGACTTCAAGGGGTGGATTGGTGTACTATATAAGGTTGCCCTTGGTATGGCAGGTCTTATTCAGAAGGGTGTTTTTTTATTTTTTTTATTTTGCTAGTGCAAAATGCAATGCAGTGGCACAGTGGTGTAGCAATGTTGGAGTGAGCCCAGAGACAAGATTTTAAAATGGGCCCCTCGCTGATATACACACACAAACACACTTCGCAATATATAGTGCACTCACACTCACATCCCCATTATGAATACGGTGAATATCTAGTTCACAGGGGCGGATCCAGCACTTTTTACACTAAAATACACTCAGGGAAAGATTTATTTATTCATTTTTTAGAAGAAATTTGGAACATACCTGCTAATACCAGCTTTTTGCATGGAAAATCCTATCACACTTCCTCTCTCTCTTACAAAGGTGTTGCTAGGTACTTAAAAGATCCAGGGAGTGCAACACAGGCGGGCGGGGAGTCATGTGATGTGCCTCTGGGGGGGGCGCTTGAGGCAGTGGGGCCCCAAGACAACGGTCTCCCCTTGCCTAATGGTAGCTATGCTCCTGCAGTGGCATATCCACTATTGGAAAAGGGTGGACAAATTTTCCTGGGCTTTCTTAAGCATACCATCTGTGTGACCTATTAGAACAACAATGGCATATGGAGAAGCATCTTTTGTGGTAGTGTACAGTTTTGGAACTCTTTTCTTCCTTAGGTTCATCAAGCCTGAGCATCTTCTGGAGGCACCATAAGACCTTTCTGTTTTAGCAAACATTTAGTGGCCAAAGATTTGTAAGGGAGATTTTTGTAATATATTTTAGATTGCCTTTGGTTATTACATATGTTAATATTTAACTTATGCATTTTCTGCTAGTATTGGCTTTAATAAAATTGTGTAGTATTTCTTTATAATGTTTTAGTATGGCATTGTGCACCATGAATTCCTTAAGTTAGCAATTACATGATTAATATGTGACATTATAGAGTCTGAATATTTTCTATTCACTTATTGTTTCAGGAGCACAGAAGTCATGAGCACTGTCTCAGGTACTCGAAGTTCAACCATCACTTTTACTGTCCGGCCTGGGACTAGCCAGCCAATCACACTGCAGAGCAGATCCCCAGACTATGATAGTAGGACATCAGGAGCAAGGCATGCTCCAAGCCCGGTGGTTTCACCAACAGAGATAAGTAAAGACATCATGCCAGCTCCTCTGACTGCTGCTGCTCCAGTTGCATCTCCTTCTCCAACTCTTTCTGATGTTTTTAGCCTACCCAGCCAGCCTCCTTCTGGGGAGCTCTTTGCTTTGAACACAGGGCGCAGCAGGTCTCCTTCTCCCTCAATATTGCAACAGCCAATCTCAAATAAGCCTTTTACAACTAAGCCTGTCCACCTGTGGACTAAACCAGATGTGGCAGATTGGTTGGAAAGTTTAAACTTAGGTGAACATAAAGAGACCTTTATGGATAATGAAATAGATGGCACTCATTTACCAAACCTTCAGAAGGAAGACTTGATAGACCTTGGAGTGACTAGAGTTGGTCACCGAATGAACATAGAAAGAGCCTTGAAACAGCTATTGGACAGATAAGAATGGCTACTCTTGCCTCACAAACCTTTGTTTATAAATAGAGATTGGCTGGTACTGAAACACCCCACATGCCTTGGCTCCCCAAGAGTACCGCCAAATTAAAGCATCAATTAGTCCCTGTCATTTCTGGTACTCAGCAGTGTAGACTGCAAGTTGAGTGCACAGAAGCAACCCTAACTAAATTGAATGAATGGGAACATATATTTTAGAATGAAGTGGGGGAGAGTGTAAGCTTTAGTCTTACTGAAATTGTTTATCAAATTCCCATTTGTTACATTGTGTCTCGGGGTGGGGGCAAGATTAATCTCTTAATATCCATAAACTGGTTTTTTGCCCTTTAGAAATGCTCTCATGCTGGAATAATAATGTGCCAGTTTCTCTTTGGTGTGTTTTTTTTAAAATAAGTATTTCTTCTCTCAATAGAGAGTATTATGCCCAGATCCTTTTGTAATCTCTGCTTCTTCCACTACCACTCTACAGCCTCACCACACTCAGTACTACTGCTCCTGTAAGTTAAGTTCTCAGCAGGTTTTCCCATTATGATTTCCTGCTATGCTAATTAGTGTTCCACATGCATGTCCACATTTTTCATGTCACATATACTACTTTTAATTAAACATGTACACATTCACAGGGTTCTCAAAGCAGCAAAAATTCCTTTGTAACCCATTTTTAATCTGATGGTTATATTTCTTGTTTGTCAATAATGAAGCTAGTTTTTGTTATATAGTGTAACTGTGTTCTGTCAGATTTACCTTTCCCCCACTTTTGTTTAGTGCCTTTCCAAGTTGCCAGACAGCTTTCATACATGTTTTCCTGTCATACATGATATGGTAGAACAAGCTGAAGCTATGTAAGAGGCCTATCCCAGCTGTATAAAACAGGGAATTGGGAGAAATATGTTTGCAAGAATTCTGTCAATTGGAGATACCTCTTTTACAGTTAGATGGTAATGGATGTCATATAGTTCCATCCAAAACTTTTTAGCTCTGTTTGGACATTATGCCTGAATGCATTGCGCTGGGGATAGAGGGACAGGAGCATGCTGACTAGCTACTTGCTCTGCTCCAAGGTGCTCACTAACTGTATCCCCCCAGGCCTCTTCATATTCAAACCCTTGTCTGTAGAAGAAGCACTGATCTTGAAGAGGTTCCTCCACGTGATATGGAACTCTGAAACCCCCGCATTTCACATTGCATGGAGGAGCCCTCCTCATGTTGAGCAGTGTCCTCTGAAAACAGCTGCTGAATAGATGCTCAGGGACCATGACCAATGGGCACATCAGCAGGTGGGCATAGTTAGCAGATGTGTTCCTGTTTCCTGTAACACATGCTTTTGTATTGAGTTTAGATGACAAATCGTTTTTTTAATTGTAAGATTTTCAAATCAGTGAACCCCTATCAAATGTATTTTCATCCAGTTTTCTCTCTTTAATTCTTCCTAAAATCAGGCTGCTTGAGCTGCAAAGCAGAAAGCCGCCTTTACAGCTTCCAGGCTTTGAAATGGTGGACTCTTTTGCTATAGCCTCTATCCATACATTTTGTACAGGAGTGGATACCCACTACTATGCTGGAGGATCATTTGTCCCCATTCTTCCCCCACCAAACCTAAAATCAGTACTATCAGATAACCTGTTGAAGGCAGGGAGGGGTACCAAGATTCAGCATCCCCATTAAAAAGTTGATCAGTTGAGGTTTTATCTTCACGGAACATTTAAATCATGATCTGGAAGAACAATCCATTCACAAAAATGTATTTTCATCCATAGTTTGCTCTTGCTGAATTAGAGTCATTGTCTGTGAGGGACTCAGTTAGGATTATGATCCAAATTGTCATTAAAAGAACAATAAATATTACTTGTACTATTTAGGTATTCAGGTTTTAAAACTGCAAAATCTTTCACAATTTATTGCACAATTAACTGTATGCAGGGAGCTTGTCGATGAAGACGTGGTCTGATTATCCTTGTGTACATAAGAAAACTAGCTGTTCCATATAGTAAAAGCCTGTTTTCACATTCAAACATAGCTGTACGTCTTGGCCTTGGTCTCTTAAAATACTAGAAAGAGGAATGTTTAAATGTGATTGCCTGCAGTTTCAAATATGTATAAAATTAAAATATAAATGAGAGTCTAGTGTGTGTTCTGAAAATGGCAGGTACCATCACTAATGAAAGGGATAATGACCAAAAATGGAAGTTGGAAGCTTCAGTTTAACTTAACATTTATTGATTGTTAAAATAATTTAAAAATTCTGTAGTTGGATATTTTTGTTCATTGCCACCTGAACTAAAACAGCACTTCAAGAGATTCATTCTCAAGACCTGTGCAAGGAAAAGGATGCATCAGGTTAATGTGTAGAACATAGTTTAGGTTTATAGACAGTGGGTAACTCTCATGAAGATTAACAATATTATCCAGCTTACCCTCTCTCCCACCATAATGAATGTACACTAGGAGTTTGTAGTTCCTAGTTTCCTGAATAATTAAGTCCAGACTAGAGGGTTAACTTGTATGATTGCTCAAACCCTCAAACTATTGAATATTCAAGAGGCCTCCTGTTTTTGGAAGGCATCTAAATTCTTTCCTTAATATGTTCCAGCCTATCTCTAATTATAATTTTATTTTCTCACAACCAAGTGTCTAATTAGGTCTGCAACAGCCCTAGAACTAGTACATAAAGTTTAGCAATTTCAATATCTTTCTTTACTGCAAGTTTAAATAGTTGTACAGATAGTTTATAAGCACAATATTTTAAGAATATAAGTGGCTGGTCTACTGGGCAGCCTTTGTGCCACTTCAATGCTAGAAATTTAAAAAAAAAACTTTTGTGGTTTACTACTATTTCTGTGGAATAATTATTAAGTCTTGACCTTTTTAAATCAACCTCATTTGGATGCATCTGAACCAGCAGAGCTGTGTTATATTTTCTATCTTTGCTAGAACTTATTCAGAAGATTAGTATTTCTTCAAACATGGTTACAATTAACAATGCAGTGGTTAATTATGAAAAACTAATATTCATGTCTCTCTTCTCTCCCCCTCCCTCCCCGGCCTTTCTGCAAGAACTGGTCTTTTGACTTGACATCTGTTGTTGTACCCTTTGCAGGTTTCTATTTGCATTTGAAAGTTCCAAGTAACCTTGTAATTAAAATCTAGTTTAAATGCAAAAGTACAGAAATTTCCATAATTACATGGATTTTTATGTAGAGGACGACATTCAAATATTCAGTGGCTACAGAAGCCATCAATCAAATATTTTGTGTAAAAAAAAAAAAAAGATAATTCAGCCATCATTGTCTTCCATTTGGTGATATTGCAGAATTCAGTAAATAAACCACGAACGCCATGCTCCTTTTTGTTTCTTTGAATGCAGTTTGTGTTACCTCTATAATATGTGCCAGGAAATACATTAAGAAAAATGGTATGAAAATAAAATAATGGAGAATTACTTTTAAGCTGCTGTTAATCATAACCTTTTACTGTTTAATAAATGATGAAAATGTACAAAGAAGTTACAGGTGATGGTAATCCCTTTCTTAAAAGGGTTATCTCTTGCATATGTATCTTTTTCAGGCACTTAAATAGTAGGTACAATATAATTAGTAGAACAGAGATTTAAACATCAAAGAGCTAATGAAATAGTTTATTTTTACATTGTGTCTTATGATCTGAAGAATAATGGGCCTGCAAGGAACTGCTTTTATCAATAAAATACACTTTTGCCAAGATGAAGTAGTCTTTAGCACTGGTTTGATGGTTTTATCACAGAAAGCAATAGTTACAGATACAGAGTTGCCTCCCTGCATTTTTATCCCATTTTGAAAATGTTGGGGGCAGGAATGGCCCTTTCAATCCCTTGCTACTATGATGGTGCAAAATAAGGTGTTAGAGATAATCTTGTTATGATATTCCAGGTTTTAGGAACTTTTGTTTATATATTGTAATTTAAATACACTGCATTTACATGCCTAGTTTCTGTAATATTGTGTATACAATACCAAAATCACACAGGATGTAAATTGTGTATAACTTCACAGACTCCTTTCCTTGGGTGTCTGGGAACATTTAAGTTTTAATTCATATATTATAAAATGACTATATGTGACTGTTGATTTACAGAATTTACATATCACAAAAGCTAACTATTTGTGGTACTTAAGTTAATAAGAGTGATTTTCTGAGTTCCTCTACAAACAAGCATTACCCAGTTGATCTGGCAATGACTCTATGTATGAGCCTCTAATACTGATAATTTTCCCATTACATTTTTATTTTATTTTCTAGATAGTAATATTTCTCATTATGGTTTGTGTAACAACTTGTGTTCATGTTATCTATGTTGCTGTAATTTTTGTGCTTCAATTCCTCTTATTTCAAATCAATTTGAAAAAAAAAACAACCAAGCTCCTGTAACTTGCACTTTCCCTAATCCTTACTACTCTTGTATGGCAACCAAAATTACTGTAAGAAATAAATATAATATTGCACTAAGGTTGTGGTTCTGATTGAAAACAGTAAAATCAGTCTGAATTGTTTGTTTTTGAACAGAGTTGCCAAACTTACCATTTAATATTAATGAAGTAGTTTTAAATGTTTTAACTGAACTTGCTTAGAAAAATATTTTACCTCATATTAGGTAATATCTGACTACTGGATTCAGAGTTAAACCATATTGAAATTTAGGCCGCAGTTTGAATTTTATATTCATATTTCAAATGAGAAATAGGAGAGGTATTGTAAAAACATGAGATAAAACATTTACTTCATTTGGGTGAATTGATTTCTTACTTTGAGGGCTATTTTGTTAAGCCTTTAAAAAAAAAAAGGCATGAGAGTTTCCCTGTTCTGAGCTTCCCAAAGGAGTACAGTATTAGTTTTCATTCCAGACATTAAATTACTATTCTGGTGAGCTGCTAAAATGTAGCAGAAGAATGCACATTAGAGAATGAACAAGGAGCCTGAGATCCTTATGTGCATCAGTGGACTGCATATGTGGATCTCTCCCATCGCACTCTTGAATTACCTCTGCTGTTACAGCTGGCAGCACTGATCATTTATTGGCAAGAGAGAGAAGGTGTTTGCCCAGTTGGAGAAAGTTGCCCAAGCAGACCATGTTTACCATCTGCAGGAGCACAGTGCACTCGTATGGAGCGGGCAAAGGGCTATTCTCTCTGCTGCCGCCGCCGCCACCACCGTAATCTATTGTGCAAATTGACCTAAAAATCCAGGATCAGGAGCCAGAAACCTGTTTCCAGATGCAGATCATGCATCAATGTTAAGGCAATGCCTTTATCAGGGCTATGCTTTTTATTACTAGGATTCTGTAACCAGAAGTCATTAATAGTTATAGAAAGATTCCATTTTCCTTTCCATGCAAAAAAATGTGGAATATTTTCAATGTTCTATTGTGTCACCTGATTCTTACTTTTCCCCACCCCCCTTTAATGGTTCATATGCTGGAGGATCTTGGAAGAGAATGCCTTAACTGCGATTTTCAAATTTATGTTCCATAATGGAGATATTTTGATCTGTTTAGAGGCTTATTTTCTTCCATGCACAGTTTTGAGATACATTTTCATTGTTTCTAATGTTCAAGAGCTTCAACTAGCTTTGTTTTCTTAACTGTTGAATTTTATTCAGGTATTTTAACAACCAAGTGACATGGATATCTATCTTTAGATATAGCTATAGTTAATCATATCTACACACATTAAAAGGATGAGTGGTTTTTAAAAAATAGATTCCCACTCTGCTATGAAATTGCTAGTGCTAGCTAGGATTCGAAGCAGTATCTTAGCTCATTTCCTGAATGCTTTAACAAAGAAACGTTTAAACTCAATGTATGGGTGGTTCATCTTTGTTTCAATGTTCCAGTCTAATGGCAAAGCTCAAAGACTGCATCAACAGAGAGAGTATACAAGAACAGTACCAGCATAGACCAGTAAGTGGTGTACTGAAATGGCACATCAGAGCACAGTAAATACAAGAAGAACAAAGTGTCTGCCTTGGATGCTTTGAACCTGACCTGTATAAAATCCTGTTGTAACAAAATGAACTTTTGAATCAAAAGGACCATCTCAACATCAATGTCTTGCAGTGACAGTGCCTTGTTTTCTGAACCAAGAAGTCCATCAGTGCACAGCTTAAAAAAAAAACCACTAAATGTTGAAAAGATCAAAGTATTACTTTGCAGTCCTTTCTAAATATTGTGACTTGATGAGTCACTGAGGTGAAATAAAAGAAATTAAAATAGAATTGTGTTTCTGTTGTTTCCCAATAAAATTTATTTGTGCAACATCTGTTGAGTATGTAAGAAGATACTTTTAAGATTACTGAACTTTAATGCAGAAGTAAATGGAGCCTGTATGCTGTTAGATATCAAACTATAGAACATTTTAACATAGTTATACTGACTCCTAGTGGCATGTGCTGGAGAACAACCCAGAGCACAATTTATATAAAGGTATCAGTTAAAAACAAACAAAACTTTGTAATAGTTAAGCTGTTACTTAAGTAGATATTTGTATTTGCAAGTTATGCAACTTTGTCTATTTGACATGCGTACAGTTTGGAGGGTCTCCTGGGCCTGACTCTTGGATTTCCCAGGTGGCAGCTGTGTCTAGGAGTACCTTTGGTCAGCTTCTGCTGGTGCAACAACTGCATCTGTTTCTGAAGAAGGCCAAGCTAACCACCTCCACATGTCTTCATTACATTGAAACTGGCTCACCAGAATACTCTATGTGGGGCGGCCTTTGAAGAGCACTCTGCAAATTCAGTGGCAAGTCTCTTGACCAAAGCCAGTTTGTTGGAACATGCAACATCTCTTCTGTATTAGCTGCTAGTCCATTTCCAGGCACAATTGAAAGTGCTGATTATTGCCTTTAAAACCCAGCAGGACTTGAAACCAGGATACTTGAAGTAAGGTTTCCTCACTTATGATCCTGCCCTTCCCCTATACTCAATAGAAGAAGCTCTTTGGTACATCCTGTGGGCATAAGAGGTAAGGTTGTTCAAAATAAGGGAAAGGGCCTTGACAGTGGCAGTGCCTAGATGTAGCACTTGCTGCCTGGGAAGAGCTATTTGCTAACGTTTTTAGTAATGTTATCATTTTTTCATCAGTTGAAGGCACACCTACAGGTGAAACTCGGAAAATTAGAATATTGTGCAAAAGTCCATTAATTTCAGTAATGCAAATTAAAAGGTGAAACTGATATATGAGACAGACACATTACATGCAAAGCAAGATAAGTCAAGCCTTACTTTGTTATAATTGTGATGATCATGGCGTACAGCTCATGAGAACCCCAAATCCACAATCTCAGAAAATTAGAATATTACATGGAACCAAGAAGACAAGGATTGAAGAATAGAACAATATCGGACCTCTGAAAAGTATAAGCATGCATATGTATTCAGTACTTGGTTTGAGCCCCTTTTGCAGCAATTACTGCCTCAATGCGGCATGGCATGGATGCTATCAGCCTGTGGCACTGATGAGGTATTATGGAAGACCAGGATGCTTCATTAGCGACCTTCAGCAATTCTGCATTGTTTGTTCTCATGTCTCTCATCCTTCTCTTGGCAATGCCCCATAGATTCTCTATGGGGTCAGGTCAGGTGAGTTTGCTGGCCAATCAAGCACAGTACACTGTATACTTTTCAGAGGTCCGATATTGTTCTATTCTTCAATCCTTGTCTTCTTGGTTCCATGTAATATTCTAATTTTCTGAGATTGTGGATTTGGGGTTTTCATGAGCTGTACGCCATGATCATCACAATTATAACAAATTAAGGCTTGACTTATCTCGCTTTGCATGTAATGCGTCTGTCTCATATATCAGTTTCACCTTTTAATTTGCATTACTGAAATTAATGGACTTTTGCACGATATTCTAATTTTCCGAGTTTCACCTGTATTTCAACAGGCTTCTGACCCAATTTCTTCTTGTTCTCTGGACTATAATTTTATATGTGGCTAATTTTTGTCTTGATATTGGTAACTTTTATTTTTAAACCTTATTGGATATAGGATGCCTGAAGCACTTCATTTGGAATGGAAAAGCAGGTTGTCAAATGTTAAAGTAAGGTGCTTCCATTGAAATCAGTGAAACAAGGGTATAATTATTGCCTGGCTTATGTCTTTTTTTTTTTTAACCTACTCAGTATAAATGTAAAACTTCAAAATAAACTGTATATATGATTAGGGAAATAGTGACCAACATACTTGGCAAGATTACAGCTGCCTAGTAATGTTACATTTGTAATGTTTAGTAATTTTGCAAATTTCTATTTGCATAACGTATTACATGAGAGTAAGCCTATTGTTTCAATGGGTCTGCTCTTGTGTGATGCAATTCACATACATTGCATTTGCACAAGGTGCACAAATTGTATGAATGTAACATTACTAGGCTGATGTTGCATCTTGCACAGTATGTCATCTTGCACAGTATGTCAGCCATCAGTATGGGATGAACACACCTGACCATATTCCCATAATGGGGGTGGGGTGGGGGGAATGGAATATAAGTCTCAGGCTCCTGATTAAATATCTATGGGACTGGGCTGTTATTATTGCTAAGATTGTATATATAGGATTGCAACCCACATTTTGCTATAACCGGTCAGCTAACCATTCCATTAAGCATCACACTTATAAATAAATATGCAGGAGCCACTTATTAAAAAATATGCACAATTAACCTAGTTAAAGTGGCCACTTATAGATCTCTAGAGACAAAAAACCTCAGGCCCCACTTCTGCCAATGATAAGCATGTTTTAAGCCATATTGCTTTCACATTCCCAACTCATCCTATTTAAATTAAATCAATGGATGACTTGATGTGCAGCATTCTGGCAATGTACTCTCTGTGTTTGTGGGTGCCTTTGTATGTAGTCCAGAATCTGCTGTTGGTCCAGAATGCAGCAGCCAGGTTGGTCTCTGGGTCATCTAGGAGACCATATTACTCCTGTGTTGAAAGAACTACACTGGCTGCCAATACATTTCTGGGCCAACTTCAAGGTGCTTGTTATTATCTATAAAACCCTAAACAGTTTAGGCCCTGAGTATGTAAGAGAACGTCTTTTTCACCATGAGCCCCAATGCCTGCTAAGATCATCTGGAGATGTTCGTCTGTGGTTGCCACCAACTCGTCTGGCTGCTACTCAGGAATGAGCCATTGCTGCCCTTGGACTTTGGAATGCTGTTGAAAGAAGAACCTCCCCATCTCTAGCAACAGTTAAATAGGCACTGAAGAAAAATTTATTCACGCAGGCTTTTAATTAGAGTTATAGTTTTAATATTGTTAATGTTAATGATTTTAATAATTAAATGGTTTTAATTATAAACCACCCAAAGACACAAGTTTTGGGTGGTATAAAAATATGTTAAATAAAGAATAAATGAAATAGTGTGATTCTGCTGTGGACCCATAAGGCAGCCTTGACGCTGTCTAGGACAAGCAGTTGTGCAATCAGCACTTGCATGCATTTGCAACCATAGGAGTAAGTGCAGTAGCACCAATTATGCAACCATTCATCCTAGACAGCATCAGGGCTGCCTTAGAGGTCTATAGCAGCCCCAGCATGAGTCATGCTGGTTGCCAGAATGCTGTACATATGTTGACCAATGACATGCAAAACTGCGGATATCACGATCATTTTACTATAATCATTTTACTGCAGGTAAGCTAAGGGCTGTCACCTTAAGTGGCTCAGCGGAGAAATGCTTGACTAACAAGCAGAAGGTTGCCAGTTCAAATCCCCACTGGTACTATATCGGGCAGCAGTGATATAGAAAGATGCTGAAAGGCATCATCTCATATTATGTGGGAGGAGCCAATGGTAAACTCCTCCTGTATTCTACCAAAGAAAACCACAGGGCTCTGAGGGCGCCAGGAGTCGAAATCAACTGAATGGCACACTTTACCTTTATGGGAAGGGCTTGGAGTGCAGTCCACAAAAGGATTTTCTTATGCAGTGGACTTTGCTCCCTACCTCTTTTTTCATATGCCAGCACAAGCAACTGAATTCTAGTAAAGTCCAGGTATTCCTGAGAACTGGACAGCACATAAAACAAAAAACAAACACTTGCCAAAATATCCTTGTTGATGGAGGTTTTGTAATTTTTCTGTAACAATTTAAAAGTTTATCCCAAGGGGAGTGAGTGCTCATACATGCATACTATAACAGTTGAAAGCAGGCTATTGGGGGGAAAGATTTCAGCCCACTCCTCTGCAGCAACAAGTCAATGACAACAGAAGGGCTTAATGGTACCTAATTCTACCTAGAACTGGACTGAATAGCAGCAACTGGTTTCTAGTTGCTTGCATTTTATAAGTTGTTGCTAATTCTAGTTTTTAAAAACAGGATGTAATACACTGTTGAGGGCTTTCACACAGGAGGAGAAGTGGACTTGTTCTCTGTTGCTTCTGAAGGAAGGCCTAGAACTAACAGGTGGCAATTACGAGGTAATAGATTCAGACATTAGGAGGAATTTCCTGACTCTAAGAACTGCTCAGATGAGAACTTTCCAGGAACCTTTGGTTCAAGCATTTCAGAACTCCTAGACACACAGTAGGCTATTTTTATTATGTTCTAATCTTATAAAAAGAAAGTGGACAGGAACCAATTACACCACAACTTGAAGTACTAGAGCTGCCATCAGTTATCCTGTTCATAAACTTAAGGCTGAACTGAAAACTCGACTCAGTCTGTGCATAATCAATTTCTAATACTAAAATGTAGAAGAATAGAGTGTTTGAATTGAAAAAGGCCTTGGGAATCTTCCAGTCCAACCCCTGGCTCCGTGCTGGAAACAGCGAAACTATTCCTGACAGATGGCCAACAAGCCACTGTTTCAAAACCTCCAGCAAGGGAGCACCCACCACTGAGGTTGTTCCAAAGTTGAACAGCTCTTACAGTCAGGAAACTCCTCCTAATGCCTGACTCTGTTTCCCAATGTGACAGCCCTCCAAAGATTTGTTAGATGTCTCCTATCTTCCACTTCTCCAGGCCAAAACACACTCAACTCTTTCAGGTCATTCCTGGAAGCTTGCATTCTAGACCCCTCACCGTTTTTGATGCCCTCTTCTGAACCTGTTCCAATTTATTTGTGTCCTTAAAATGCATTGCCTGGAACAGAATGCCTTGTGACTAGTGTAGAATAGAGTGGAACTATTATTTCTTATGACCTGGACACTATACAAATGTTAATATGTGCTCTTACATCATTTTAAACTGCCTAATGAGAAGCCACTCATAAGCATTCTTCATACCTCTAATGTATGCAATGTAAAGGCAGATTTCAAAGTCCTAATTTCAGAAAACAAAACAAAACAAAAAAGCGTATCTGCCAGTAGTGTGCTATAATATATAAAACTGTTTGCTCAGCCGGTTAAAGATGCAACAGCCACTTTGATAGCATTAATTTTGAATAAACCTAGATCACACTGAAACCACATATTTCTGTTTGGGAATGCAGGCACAGTCCTGCTAACTTGGCAATGAGGCACCTTTTGACTTGGCAATTCTCTTTATTTAGTAGGGGGAGAGTAACTGGCCCTATCCACCCCCAGCACAGTACTTCCAGGACTGTTGCTGGTGTCTGTCTTGCATTTCTTTTTAGATTGTGAGCCCTTTGGGGACAGGGGTCCATCTTATTCATTTGTTATTTCTCTGTGTAAACCACCCTGAGCCATTTTTGGAAGGACGGTATAGAAATCAAATGAAATAAATAAGTAAGTAAGTAAGTAAGTACCAGCTATGGGCTTGCATTCCCTTTTCATGACCCACTAAGGTAAAGAGTGCCGTCCAGTCGATTTCAACTCCTGGCACCCATAGAGTCCTGTGGTTGTCTTTGGTAGAATACAGGAGAGGTTTACCATTGCCTCCTCCCGCGCAGTATGAGATGATGCTTTTCAGCATCTTCCTAAATCTCTGCTGGCTCCCCGATATAGGGGAGGCATTCGAACCGGCAACCTTCTGCTTGTTTCTCATGCATTTCCCTACTGCACCACTTAAGGTGCATGACCCACTGCTCCTTGGTAAAATGATATAACAGTAATGAATTGCATGTGACAGCACTTCACAAAAACTTCAAAACAACCTCTTTGATGGGAAAAATAGGCTGTTGAAATAAACTCACAAACATGTAAGCAAACCAAAGGGTTTTGGTGTAAGACGGCATCATCAGTGCTCTTCTTGGCATACTGGCTGGTAACACTTGCAGCCTTAACCAAACTGAAAGTGGAAACAAATGAGATGGTGAAACCCTTTTTAGCCCTTTCAGTGACCAATATAGCTCATGGCTTCTTTCATTTCTTCCTTTACATTAATATTTGGTTGCAACTGCTCTATAAGCATTGCTTCTTTAATCTTACATCTTGTTAAATTCCTTTCAACTGCTAGCATTGATGTTACTTCTTGATTTCCCCCCCTCCAAAGCATCACTCACAGTTTAGTTCATTTTTTATTATGCTGCGTATCAGCCAAATGCTTTTTATATATTTTCATGAATGGCTTTCCTGTTTCTCCAATATAAAATGCTGCACATTCTGTCTTACACACTGTCCCATTCACCTGACACCACCCCTCATCCTCCTCACAGATGGAGCAATCCTTCCCCTCACATTTATCATCATATACTTGGGATTTAACTAGATGCTGTTTAATATCTTAGGTGCTGTACATACAACATTAGCCCTAACACCATGTCTATGAAGAATTTCCTGTGCCTACCAAGCAGTGTTCCCTGCAAAGGATTCCCAGATGTTAACTACAACTCCCATAATCCCTAGCCAAAGGCCATTGCATCTGGAAATGTTGGGAGTTGTAGTCAACAGCATCTGGGAATCCCTCTTACAGGGAACACTGCTACCAAGTAAATCTGTTACAAACGGAATGTTTAAAACCAGCAACCCTTCCTCAAACTTTACCTCCCTACTCCTACAAAATGGAAGCTTATAGCCATTCATTTGAATCAACCCTTCAGCCTTTTCTTTAGAGTCTTAATGTTAGTTTTCATATTAAAATCAAATTTATTTAATGTGCTTATTTTCTCCTCCCCACCCTTTAAACAAATGAACTAAATGGCTTTGGGGGGAAGTTCTGCTGTACTGTAATAAGGAGCAATCATTTCTATCCCCTGCAACGGTTTGTTAGGGAAGCATTTACAGCTGCCCATCCTCTAAGCAGGCTTTTACGTCAGGACCCTGACATGTCTGCTTTTTGAAGGAAGGAGAAAGATGCAATGAGATGGAAAGAATGAAGGAGTGGAATGTGAGAGAACACCACCACCACTAAGGTGGGTGATCTCAAAACAGGTAAACCATGCATTACAGAACTCTCCCAGATGCTTGTTCTCATTTCCAAATGGTATTGAATTTATCCCCACTATTGAATAGGCCATTAACACACATTAGAAAGTGCTTTCTTGCACATAAGAATTTAGCAGTCTCCCTCAGCCACAAGGCTTTATATAAAATAAATTGGATACAAGAACATTCTCCACCATCCTCTTAAAGCTTGCCATCTGTGCAAGCTAAAAATAAAGTAGCAGCTTAAAGGAGGCCTTTGTAAAATGCAGCGTAGAAATGCCTTAAGATTGGCTCAAGTCTTGGGGGTGAGGGGAGATCTGCTAGGCTACCTCCAGCAAATATTTCTCAGGGTATTGAAACTTGAAGGGTTTAATTCTGTTATGTATCAGGGGGATTCAGTTAGCAGATTGTACTGGAAGAACAGGAACAGCAGAGGAGGTTGTTTTTTACAGTTATACAGGAAATAATGGAAACCTTTCGCTGGGGAGGGGGGTTCATTTTAGCCCCAACAGTCAACAGCAACAAATAAAGCAAGTTTGTGTTGAAGCTAAATATGCAAGTCCTCAGTTGTGAAGCCACATTTTGGAATCTCGAGGTGCTACAACACAGGGCTTTATGCCTGACCTCATCACAGCACCCTTTACCTTCTGCTAAGGAAACTGGCCCTAAGTGCTCTCCTGCATGGTGCAATTTTCTGGGGGGGAAATATGTATTCACTAAAAAAGAATGATCTGATCATTATAGATCACTTAACCTTAGAAGCAACACACAACAATCTTGTGGCACCTTCAAGTCTAACACGTCAGGTTATAAGAGGCAAGACGCTGTTGTAGCAAAAACACTAAACATTTGACTACTCCTCTGAAAGTTGTCACCTTAGAAGCCAGAATGCGATGCCGCAACATGTCGCTGGAATCCTGACTAGGAGGAAAGCAGCAAACAAGGAATATGAACTCCCTCCTTCCCTGCAAATCACCCCCACCCAGTGCCACCTGTGGTGGAGAACCAGCATCCAGGGTTTGAAAAAGTAACTTGACTCTACAGTGCATAGTTCCAGCCTTCGAAAACAAAGCTTACAACCCAGCTGGAGTTATGGCAAACACAAGCAAGGAAACATTGTACAGAATGAATTTACTTTGCATAGTATCACTTGCCACACCACAGGTGCAGAGAGGAGAGCTAGTCTTGTGGTAGCAAGCATGACTTGTCCCCTTAGCTAAGCAGGGCACACCCTGGTTGCATATGTATGAAAGACTTGATGTGTGAGCACTGTAAGATGTTCCCCTTAGGGGATGGAGCTCTGGGGAGAACAGGAGGTTCCAAGTTCCCTCCCTGGGATCTCCAAGATAGAGCCGAGAGAGATTCCTGCCTGCAACCTTGGAGAAGCCAGTCTGCCAGTCTGTGAAGACAATGCTGAGCGAGATGGACCTATGGTCTGACTCAGTATATGGCAGCTTCCAATGTTCCACAACCATTAGTAGAATACAATCACACTTACAAAATACAGAACAAGTTCCTGCAGTGCAACACCTGATATGACACAAAGACAATCACATTTACCACTGGGTGTGTCACACTGTTCAAATATTTATCTGTAACCTACCCTCCTGGCTTTCAAACTGTTTCTTTCACTGCTATCATTAAATTGCACAAAGACAGGCAATAACCCAAATAGGTAAGATGGATCTCTAACAACAGAAGCTGGCACCATGGAAAGGTTTGCAAGCTCTCTAATGGAATTAACATTGGAAGCTTCATCACCTAGAATTGAAAGGCAACATTTAGAGCTATATGCAGACAGTAAGGCTACCCACCCCGAAAATTGCTTGGTTCTCTGTCAACACTACTTCCATATGCACTTTTTTTGCACTGTTTCACACATTACACAGGGTGAACCTAGATCTGTCACCAAGTCAATAAATCTCTGCTTTTTGAGGAACGTAGCACATACACCTGCTCATTTTACCTGTAAAGGTTGTCCTTATCACTTAACAACATGAGACAATCAAGCTATTCCTGAGCAATCCCTGGATGAGAAAGCTGATCCCAGGGAAGTTTCGTTGTCTGTATGGGCTACTTATTTGGGATCAGGAAGCAGTCAGAAAGATAATCCCACTCAGATGACTAAAATCGTCTTACAAGATTCCCAATACAGGAGTTCACCATCACGATTTAGTGCAAGTTCTTGATAGAAGGAGACCAAAAGGCTTTATATAATGAGGTGAGTCTCATGATCAGTGAGACTCGCCTGAATGGGGTTTGCGGGGAGAGCAGGCTTAGCCCACTATCCCTGCAAACGATCATTCCTGCAGCCCTGGGCAGCCAGATCGGCCACTCACATGACTGCCGGCTCCATCACGGAGCTGGCAGGGGCTGCAGGGATCGGGGGCCGCATGGCCCCCGGAAGTTTCAGGATGCCTCACGCAAGCTTGCGGGGCATCCTGGAGAGACCCCCGGGGCCCGGTGGCTTGTTTCAGCCTCCCAGTGGGGGTCTCCTCATGTGTTGCCATGGAGCGGGGCCACACTGCGGCAATACACAATCAAATAGGGTTAGCAGAGCGCTCACTCCACTAACCTCATCTAAGGGGAGGGGGAATGAGGAGGGTTTGCTGCCGGGAGCCCCGCAGCTCCCATGGCAACACACAATCCTCCAAAAGTGGGCTAGGCTCCCTGAGCCTGCTTTTGGTGGATCATGAGAATCTCCTCAGTATATACTTCCAACAGGGATAGTCAGATTAATGGACAATGAAATGGTGCCCAGGACCTTGCCATATAGTTCAGTATAGTTAAAAAGCTACATGTGCACTCTGTGCAAATGGTTGCAAAGGTTTATTGGAATATTTAATTTACAAAAAGAGAAATCATGAATATGCAAAACTGAATAACTTGACTAGTGCAATGCACTCTATGTGGGGCTGCCTTTGTACATAGTTCAGAAACTTCAGTTAGTTCAAAATGCAGCAGCCAGATTGGTCTCTGGGGCAACCTGGAGAGACCATATTATGCCTGTTTTGAAACAGCTGCACTGGCTGCCAATATGTTTCCGGGCAAAATACAAAGTGCTGGTTAGCTTACCTTTAAAGCCCTGAATGGCTTAGGTCCAGGTTACCTCAGAGAGCGCCTTCTTCTGCGTGATCCCCACTGCACGTTAAGGTCATCTGAAGAGGTCTGTCTCCAGCTGCCACTGGTGTGTCTGGTGGCGACTCAGAGGCAGACTTTCTCTCTAGCCGCCCCTGGACTGTGGAATGCACTCCCTGCAGACATCCGCAATTTGAATTCTTTATCGGCCTTCAAGAGAGCCCTTAAAACCGATCTGTTTGGCCTGGTCTTCCAGGGTTTTTAAATACTTGTAATTGGTTTTAATGTTGTTGCCTGGTTTTCAGGGTTTTTAAATTGTTCTGATTGTTTTATGATGTTTTATGATGTTTTAACTGTTAATCGTTTTACACTGTTTTATAATTTCTGTTTCAATTGTTAACTGATTTTAATGGTTTTGTTTTAATTGTAAACCGCCCTGAGCCATTTTGGAAGGGTGGTATAAAAAATTGACATTCATCTTAAAGATTGTTCCAACCACTCAATTCCATCCCATCTCTTGATTACCCCTCCCCAGATATACTGTATGCTGCCATTTTATGCAGATATCATGCAATGGGTCCAGTTGTTAGTCTTTTTGAGGGGTGGGGAGGCCTTGGTCACTTCCTCCTTGAATTTCTTATCTGAAATAGAAGTGGACAGTATATACATGGAGAACACGTATGTACTGTCTTTAGTAGGGATGCTTATGTAATTAAAAATAATATTTTACTTAAAAATATATATATTCTTCATTGAAACAGTGAAAGAACTTCAGCTTACCATTTGGCAGAAGCCAGGCACACATTTACTGTTTAGCCTAAGTATTACTGGCAGTTTGAGCTGAACAAACAAAACATGGTATTTTCTGCACATAGTTTAAAAGTAGAGGATTACCTCCAAAGTTTTAAGCTAATATATTAAAGTTCTTTGACTGAAATATGGTTGTGTAAAAGACAATGCACAGCAGGCCTCCTCCCTGACACCCTCCACCCCATAGCATTCAAACCAGTAACTGTCGAGATAGTGATGCATTTACTGTTAATGGAAGTGCTCCTGGGTGATTGTCGAACAGGTTTGGCTTTTTTAAAGCCAAACTTTGGGTTACGGCCCATTTGACCCACGAGTATACCCCTTAGGTTCTGGCAACCTAGTCGAACACCCCTAAATGCGTTCAGGCTTTGTGTGGAGAATTCGTGAGCTGGGATGGCGCAGTCCCACATCAGAATAATTTTAGTGCAAAGGTCTGGTCCCAGGGAAATGAACTGACAGAGAGGTTGAAGATCAAAATAAAGTAAGGTTTTATTTAAGTTTCAGGGGTACAGTGGTATACTACTAAAAATATGTTACAAAGATTAACCAGATACTTACAAAGAGGCAATTTTGCTTAGTGTCTGAAGTAAATGATTTCCAGGCTGGCTAGAGAAAATACGACTTTAGAGAAACAGGTTTTTGGATTTAAGAAAAGAGCAGGGATAGGGAATGCCCCAAGGGGAGCAGTGATTATCATACAAACCTGTCCTTCCAGGCAGTTAGCAGTAAATGTAAATCCAATTGGTGTCTGTTTTTGTGCAGTCAGCTTCTTGTAGCTGTGAGGCAAGCTGGATAGATCGGGCCAGCAAGGAAGGAAGTGTGAATAGCATGATGAACAAGACATGGCCAGGTGTTATGGTGGGTGACAAATCAGTCACCCATACAGTTGGTGACTCCACGGTGTAAAGACCAAATGAAGCACACTGGTTCAAGAAACCAGGGCCAGTTATAGCCCAAAATGGGCCCTGAGGCAAAATACCAGCCACTCCTTCCTGAGGAGGGAAATTCCAGTGGACTTCTAAAGGACCCACTGTCTTTGTTTGCTGTGCTTGAGTAAAACACAATGGCTTGAATAGTTATTATTATTTATTCTATTTCTATACCGCCCTTCCAAAAATGGCTCAGGGTGGTTTACACAGAGAAATAAATAAGATGGCTCCCTGTCCCCAAAGGGCTCACAATCTAAAATGAAACATAAGATAGACACCAGCAACAGTCACTGGAGGTACTTGATAGTTGATTGATAGCAACCAGTATGCAGATGGACTAAATGGACGTACAAGAACAATATCTCTTAGGTCAGAAGGGCCTGGTAAACCAACCACTAATTTTAATGAGTGCACCTCTGAGTTCCTATTGCCCCCTCAGCTCTTTTGTGATGGGAAGGGAGTTGCATTCGCAGTGCCTTATCTGACTTTGCTGCTGAGGTGATTAGTGTTAGCTTGTTAGAGGCAACTGCAGAAGAGGGGAAGTAAAGGGTCAATCTTAGGACAGAAAGACCTTGAGCGCACTGAGCTAACTCAAAAGTTAACTCGAGTGTACTTAGACATTCCCTAATATAGGGGACGGCACAAGGCTGATCCCCTTTCAATTCGCTTGGCAGCTGGTGAACCTGGGGGCGACTGTCCCACTGCCTGCTAAGTGACTTGTCCCCAATATGCCAACAAATGGGGATCCCACAATCCTGTGAGAGTCCTGAGCATGTTAAGAGTGAGAGCCACAAGCCTGTGGTCTCAGACATAAACAGAGAGGCTTTTGGGAGCTGCAGAATAGCAGTGCTGGCAGCAGTACACACACAATTGCCTGTCATTATTCTTCAAGACAGTAGTACTGTAATCTCCAACCAGCAGTTCAGGCCTGAACATCAGTACATAGGGTTCTTTGAAAAGATTATTGCCTCCTCAGATGATAACAATGGAAACTTCCAAGCAAATCTCAGCAACCCATACCTTACAATGCTGTTCTGGATAGAGGTAAGAAAAGTATTAACAAGGCAAACCTGAATTAAATTACTGGAGGCCTTCTGTGGAAGAACACACTCGCGGTCAATTCTGGCAAAACCATGGAGGAAGTTCTCCTGTGCAAGCCCCGCTGAAACCAAGGGAACATGCACAAGAGAGCTTCCCACTGAACCAGTCGCTTTGTTTTGAGGAAAAGGAAAACATATCTGCACTGGATCCTTCCCATTATCAATATACAAAAGTTTTTCCATTGAGTAATTGCCACTGGCCACAACTCTCAGGTTCCCCTTCCATCTTTCTCACACTGATGAAGTCCTTATATGAAATCATGATATAACTTGCACAGCTAAGATCTGGAAATCTGACAATGTTCAGGATAAGATTAGCTGGACATAATTATTTGGTAATTTGATACATGTACAGATACAAATGCAACTTGCATTACTGTCAGAAAAAGCCAAACTCCTTGGCCATTTTTACACCCATCACCAATTTGGCAAAGAATATTGAAAAGCCCCATTTCAAAACTCAATAAAAACCTATGAAAGCAGGCTATTGTGGGAAAGCACAAGAGTAGGGATGTACATGAAACAGATCTTATGTTTTGTTTTGAGCTTGAAACAAAACACAGATGGCTGAAACATTTTGACAGAACAGCGGTCAACCCGGTTGTTTCGATCGAACAAAACTCAAAACATTTCGAGTGTTTCAGCCATAGGGAACAATGGGGAAATTCAAAACATCCCATTATTCCCCATGGGTAGCTCCTAGGGACACCAAAGTACATTGGGGGATAGGACATGATGGGTGCTACCTACCACCCAAACCACAAAAGAAATGGGCAAGTGGGCAATTTTAAACACATTTTTAACCTTTCACCAATCCCCATAGGATTGCAAGCCAATCAGAAGCCAGTGCCAGAAAACCAATCAGCAAGGGGGAAATAGGCCTCCAAAATGGTGCTTGAAATGTCAAAATGTTTTGAATCGAAATGGGGTTTTGTTCCGAACTCGAAACAGGCCTTTTATTTAAAGTGTGTTTTGAGCTCAAGGCACTCAAAACAGCCCATCTCAAGTCAAACTGTTTCAACATCAAAATGTTTTGCACATCCCTATATAAGAGATACCACTTAATGGCACAGCAGGGAAATTACTCACCTAGAGAGCAAGAGGTTGCTGGTTCAAATCCCCGCTGGTATTTTCCCCAGAATATGGGAAACACCTATATCAGGCAGCAGTGATATATGAAGGCATCATCTCATACTGCTGGAGAGAAGAGGAGAGCTGGTCTGAGGAGAGGCAAGCTGATCTTATGGTAGCAAGCATGACTTGTCCCCTTAGCTAAGCAGGGTCCACCCTGGTTGCATATGAATGGGAGACTTGATATGTGAGCACTGTAAGCTATTCCCTTCAGGGGATGGAGCTGCTCTGGGAAGAGCAGAAGGTTTCAAGTTCCCTCCCTGGCTTCTCCAAGACAGGGCTGAGAGAGATTCCTGCCTGCAACCTTGGAGAAGCTGCTGTCACTTTGTGTAGACAATACTGAACTAGATAAACCTAGGGTCTGATTCAGTATATGGCAGCTTCCTATAATCCTATGTACTCATGGTATTGAGGCATTAATGGTTGGCATTGTTTTCTATTGCCTCAGCTCAACATAACTAGCTTGAAACAGCCCATATCTCTGCAGACTCCCCTCCACCAGCCATGACCAATCATTTCAATTTTTGTGATGATGTCGGAATCAAAGGAAACCTCATCATCCCCAGCTGTAGAAAGAGAAGAAAGGATTTTACAAAAAAAAGTGGGGGGGAATAAAGGAAGCATTATTTATAAGCAAGTTAAAACCAGAAGTCAATGCTCGAGAAGCATTGGCTGGTGCTATAAGATTACCTCTGGGCGAGCAGCCAACTCACTCTGCATTGACACTCTTTCCTCTCCTACTTCTCCTACTATTGATCTAACTTGTGTGGACCCTCTTTTTTACTCAGTTCCCCAGGAGTGATTTCTGGATTACACCCTTTCCCCAGCATTTCTGCTGTTATTTTCTCCTCTTTCTTCTTGCCTCATGGGTTACCTCCTCCTATCCTTCGTTAATATTTTCTTCATCTGTTGACTGGAGACTCCACCCTATTCAATTTTTAGATTTTGTCTTTTACTTTCTTTGCACTTTTGTAGATTTTCTTAATTTTATTCCTTTTAATTTTTCTCATTTTTATGTTAGTTCTCTTCATTTTTTAATTTCTCTTCTGTACTCCAGGGCCCCCTGGCGATTGGCTGTTGCTGGTGATGCTTTTTTACTGATGGGAGAAATTGACAGATTATTTCAACAGTGACTGGCTTTGAGAATTATAGTGGGAGGAGGAGGGTCTGTTCTTCTAAAGGGGGGAAGTCCTGCCACTTGAGGCGGGCTCTCTCTTTGTCCCCTCCTCCTCTCCTTCCAGTCTTAGTGATCAGATTGTAGCCACCCATGGTCTCAGGATGCTGTTGTTTAATGCCAGATCTGTCTGTAATAAATCTTCTGCCATCTTTGATCTCCTTTTAGATGAACAGGCAGATTTGGCTTGCATCACTGAGACCTGGTTAGATCCGGATGGGGGTGTTCCCCTCACTGAGATGTGTCCACCTGGCTTCTCTGTGTTTCATCACTCCCGAGGTCACGGTTGGAGGGGGGGCTGTGTTGCAGTGATTTTTAAAGAAGATCTTATGTTGATCAGGGCCCCTATCCCACAGGTGATGGGGTGTGAATGTCTTTCTGTAAGTCTGGGTCGACGTGACAAACTTGGGCTTCTCCTGGTTTATCAACCTCCTCGTTGTCCATCTGCTGCCCTTTCCGAGCTCCTTGATTTGGTGTCAGGCCTGGTGATTACGACCCCTAGACTTATGGTTCTGGGGAATTTCAATCTTCCAGCTCCTGATGGGGTTTCGATGGTTCGGGAGTTCATGAGCTCTATGGCTACCATGGGCCTGTCATTTCGGGCCCGGTGTCCTCTTATGGTTCATGGATCCTGGCTCCCTTGGTTCTCTGAGCAGCTTAGGGAGATGAAATAGACCAAAAGACGCTTGGAACATCATTGGAGAAAAACTGGTGCCAAAGATGACCGAATGCGACTACTTGCCCATATTCGGAAATACTCTAGGACGATAAGAGTGGCAAAATCTCACTATTTCTCTGCTCTTATCACATCAGTTGACTCTTATCCAGCGGCCTTATTTCGGATTACCCACTCCCCTCTTAGGAGAGAGGAGCCAGAAGATGTTCAATCTGGCCACTGTGGTCAGTTTGCTCAGTTCTTTGCTGATAAAGTCACCCGCCTTCGCCTAGAGTTGGACACTACTTCTGTAGGATCTGATCAGATAGAGGAGATTCCACCCTGTGATGTTATATGGGACACCTCCGAGTTGGCCGAGGATATGGACATGATTCTCTCAGGTATGGGTGTGGCAACATGTTGCTTGGACCGTTGTCCCTCCTGGCTGCTTAGAACAGCTGGTGGGAATGTTAATTCTTGGCTACAGGAGTTGGTTAACTCTTCGCTACGTGAGGGTTTCGTACCAGCATCCCTTAAAGAGGCAATAGTTCACCCTCACTTGAAGAAACCCTCCCTGGACCCTGAGGTCCTTGACAACTATAGGCCAATCTCTAACCTCCCTTTTGTAGTGAAGGTGTTAGAGAAGGTTGTATGTGCCCAGCTTGAGAGGGCCTTGGAGGAAACTGGTTATCTTAATTCTTATCAGTCGGGTTTCAGGCCTTGGCATAGTACAGAGACAGCATTGCTTGCTCTGGCAGATGACCTTCTTCGGGACCTTGATGAGGGTAGTGTCCCTCTCTTGGTCCTTTTAGATCTCTCAGCGACTTTTGACACTATCGATCATGCTATCCTCCTTGACCGCCTGCGTGGGTTGGGTATCAGGGGCACTGTCTTACAGTGGTTCCGTTCTTACCTTAGCGGGCGTGTCCAGTCGGTATGCATTGAGGACAGATGCTCTGACCCATGGTCACTCCTTTATGGCATTCCCCAGGGTTTAGTTCTTGCCCCTGTCCTCTTTAATATCTATATGGAGCCGCTGGATCAGGTCATTTCCCAGTTTGGAGTGAGATTTCATCAATACGCTGATGATGCTCAGTTGTATATTGCCATCCCAGACCATTCTGGAGATGTTGTTTCTGTGCTTACTCGATGCCTGGAAGCTGTTAAGGTCTGGATGAATCAAAATAAGCTCAGACTGAATCTCACCAAGACTGAACTACTTTTACTCAGCCCTCGTACCGGCCAACAGCTGGATGTAAACCTTGTTTTAGATGGGGTGGTGCTGCCTCTGAAGGAGCTTGTACATGATTTGGGGGTCCTTTTGGACTGGTACCTCCTGCTTGAACAGCAGGTGGAGGCTTCAGCCAGAAGTGCCTTTTCCCAGCTCCATCTGATTTGTCAATTTCACCCTTACCTTGATCGGCAAGCATTAATGACAGTGACCCATGCCCTTGTTATCTCCCACCTATATTATTGTAATGCCCTCTATCAAGGGTTACCTTTGAGGATGATTGGAAAGCTACAATGGGTCCAGAATGCAGTGGCTCATTTACTTATGGGTGCCAGAAAATATGACAGGGTAACACCTCTCCTGCAGTCATTGCACTGGTTGCCCTTTCGCTACTGAGTTCAATTTAAGGTCCTGGTTTTGACCTTCAAAGCCTTGTGGGGTTTGGCACCTGTCTACCTACAGACCCGCCTCTCCCATCTGGTCAGTTACATCCCATCTGGTCAGATCTGCTCAGATGGCCCTCTTGTTGGTCCCCAATTTCTGAGAGGTTCGGGGTGCTAGGACCCGTGAAAGGGCCTTCTCGGTTGCTGCCCCACTTATCTGGAATTCCCTTCCCCTGCAGATTCATTTAGCTCCTTCCTTGTTGATTTTTAAATCTCTGTTGAAGACTTTTCTTTTTTGCCAGGCTTTTACCCTGTAATTAACTTATTTGCTTTTTTCCCCTTTTTCTTTTTTGTTGGTTACTTTAGTTTTATTTAGAATGTAATTTTAATGCTGTCTTGTTTTGCATGTTTTTGTACATCGCCCAGAGTCTTCGGAGTGGGCAGTATATAAAATGTTTCAAATAAATAAATAAATAAATAAATAAATAAATAAATAAGGGGCATTGCCTTGCAGTGGTTCCGCTCCTATCTCTTGGGTAGATTCCAGATGGTGGAGCTTGGTGACAGTTGCTCCTCAAAATGGGAGCTATTATATGGAGTCCCTCAGGGCTCCATTCTGTCACCAATGCTTTTCAATATCTACATGAAACTGCTGGGTGAGTTCATCAGGAGGTTTGGTGCTGGTTGTTATCAGTATGCTGATGACACCCAAATCTACTTCTCCTTTCCATCTTCAGGAAATGGCACTCATTCTCTAAATGCCTGCCTACAGGCAGTAATTGGTTGGATGAGGGATAACAGACTGAAACTGAATCCAAGCAAGATGGAGGCACTCATTGTGGGGGCTCAGAATCTGAGGGATGTGTTAGATCTTCCTGTGCTGGATGGGGTTACACTCCCCCAGAAGGAGCAGGTGCGCAGCTTGGGAGTACTCCTGGACCCAGGCCTCACCCTGGTATCTCAGGTGGAGGCCATGGCCAGGAGTGCTTTCTATCAGCTTCGGCTGATTCAACAGCCGCACCCATTCCTTGAAGAGGATGACCTCAAAACAGTGTTGCATCAGCTGGTAACATCCAAGCTTGACTATTGCAATGCGCTCTATGTGGGGCTTCCTTTGTACGTAGTCCGGAAACTTCAGTTAGTTCAGAATGTGGCAGCCAGATTGGTCTCTGGGACAACCTGGAGAGACCATATTTTGCCTATTTTGAAACAGTTGCACTGGCTGCCAATATGTTTCCGGGCGAAATACAAAGTGCTGGTTATTATCTTTAAAGCCCTGAACTGCTTGGGTCTGAGTTATTTTAGAGAGCGCCTTCTACATGATCCCCACCACATGTTAAGGTCATCTGAGGAGGTCTGACTCCAGTTACCACTGGTTCATTTGGTGGAGACTCAGAGGTGGGCCTTCTCTGTAGCTGCTCCTGGGCTGTAGAATGCACTCCCAGCAGAAATCCACAATCTGAATTCTTTATTGACCTTCAGGAGAGCCCTTAAAACCTATCTGTTTAGCCTGGCCTTCCAAGGTTTTTAATTGGTTTTAATTGTTTTAATGCTGTAACCTGGTTTTCAGGGTTTTTTAATTGTTCTGATTGTTTAATTGTTTTTTATGTTAATTGTTAATTGAAGTTTTACATTGTTTATATTTCTGTTTTAACTGTTATTGGTTTTAATGCTTTTGTTTTAATTGTAATCAGCCCTGAGCCACTTTGGAAGGGCAGTATAGAAATCGAATAAATAAATAAAATTTATAAATAAATAAATAAATAAATAAATACTCTTATTTTTCACAAGGAAATTCTGTGTAAGGAGAGAGCATATTTGTGGGCAGAAAACTGGAACTGAATCATCTCAACATTCTAATAAAACTATATTCCACATGTTTTAATGTCGATTACAGCCTATATGAATCACTTTAAAAGAGTTCAATCCTTCTAATACCAGCTCAGAATATTGGGGGGAAAGAATATGGTTTTATTAGTTGTCACACACTGTAATTCTATTTTTATTTCTAATGAAGCTTTGGTAAAGAATGCGCCTGGATCTTTCTTTCAAAAGAGGCGAGGCTAGGCACCTGTGACAAGGTCTATTTCATAGCACATCCCAATGCACATAGTGTCTCACAATACTGTTCTTCTGCCAATTCAACAGAGAGGGACTTTAGATTTCTAACTTAGGAGATCAGTGTGTGCTGACCACTAAGGAACACTTAAAATTGTAGCTTCTTGCTGTGACTGAAGAATCCGATACCTTAACTCAACTGCGACAATCATGGGCACAGCAAGTGGCATTCCTGGACAGGACAAGGAAGTCCCAATGGCCTGCCTTTGGCAAAGGGTCAAGATTGGTGGGTTACAGGCAACACCACACCAAGTGGTGCGATGCTCCAGACACACTGCAGAGTGTACACTAGAGTGACATTGTTTCTCCTATCAGCAATGCTACAGCATACGTATTCCAAAATCCCACTTGCTAATCGAATCTGTCCTTGTGGTGAAGGCTCAGTTGAATCGATTCAACAAGAAGTGTTGTTATACAACAAAGGATTTTTACGAGGATTCCCATGCTAGATTTATAACACCGTTATTACTGGATTTTCTAAGAGATGGTGAATTTTACTGTTTGCTTCTCCTTTCAGATAAGAAGGCAGGCAATACCATTAATATACCAAATTCACAACTAATAATGTACCAGAAACTATCACTGCTGTTCAGCAGACACAGTTTTAAAGCAACGAAAGTACTAATTTACTGGATGTCCAGATCCTTGCACTGTTTTAGTACTCCAGCTCTGTTCTTTTTCCACTCACATTATTCTGTAAACGAAGGTGAGAAATGTTACACAGCAGCAGCAGCAGAACCAAAGCCCAGAACTTAAAGAGGCTTTAAGGTCCTCCCTCATCCCTGAGCACTAATAAGTGAAGTGAGCCTCATGCTCCCATTGCCCTTGAACTCATCAAGCCCTCATCAAGCCATTTTCACCTCCCATGTTTTGCCAGCTTCAGGCAAGTCCTTCAGCTTAATTTAAAGAAAGAAAGAAAGAAAGAAAGAAAGAAAGGAAGGAAGGAAGGAAGGAAGGAAGGAAGGAAGGAAGGAAGGAAGATGGATGCCTAACTTCTACAAAACTCCAAGATGAATTTTACATTATTGGGGCAAGTCCTCAACTCACCACCTGCCCCCAACCCCCCAAACATTGGCTAAGCATTCCTACATTGCTTGCACTAATTTTAGCTCTCTTTTAAAACTCAAGATTACTTTTTATACTTGAGGTAATATTAATACTTATATAGTTTGTAAACTGTACCAAAGTGTCAGGATCTGTTTCCCAGTCGTCTGTACCATCATTCTGGTTGATGGTGGTTGCATGGCCTGAAGTTGCTTTCCACATCTGAAATATTATAAGAAGCATCATATTAGATAAAATGCATTATTTCAAATAGTCACCAAGTGTGTTAAGAAAAACAGGTTTAACCAAAGGCACATTACTGAAGTAGGCAAAACTCTTAGAGATTCAACCCTGTGTCCTCCCACTCAAAGAGAGCATTGTCATCGGTTTCACTGGGGTTAGAGTCTGTTCATAATGATAGTGCTTATGAGTTCAACCTGCCCCTAATCACTGCAAGCTAAATTCTCAGACTAATTTGGTGTCCTTATAGGGGTTGGGTTTTTTTAATGCTCTTGTCATTATTCAACAGCTTGAACTAGTCACTGGCATCATTTCAAAGAAAAGGGGGAAAGTTCTTTCTGTTAAAAAGAACTGCATTTGCTCCACTCCTTCATTCAAAACACACTGTGAACCACAGAAAGAGAGGTCTGTTCTAAGAGAACACGTCATAGGGTGGGCTGTTGAGCCAACTCACCTCTGCATGTTGACAACAAAACAAGAGTAATAATGGTAGAAACTGAAACTATTGTAATTATGAAAATTGGTTATTGAAAAGGTAACCTGCATAGCATGTTTTTACGTATTATCTAAACAGGCTTCAGTTGAAATTTAAAAAACCTGTCACAACATTAAAGGAACATGGATGATCTGGCACAACGTTTCACGGACTTTGAACGTCACTCTAGCTCCATAACGTTCTCATATGAAAGCCTTAACATTCAGAGATTTTTATTTTTTTTTAAGGTGTGTGGGGCAGAATCAGAGGTGCTGTATGCAATATTTCAGCCTCTCTTTCTATACTCCCAGTTTAGCTCTGAAGAGATATTGGATTTTCCGTGCCAGGCAATGACCTCTCTCTTTTCCCCCACTGGGCATGGTTAACAGTACAGCAGCTTTACATTTCCTATTCAGTTTGCTGTTCTGGCTGATTTCTTTCAAGCTAATCAGGAGAGGAACGTTCTCCATGTTGAATTCATTAGTCAGACTCACACAGGAATTTCTGGTGGGAAACAGAGAGCACTCGGGCTCGGGCTACTTTGTCCTACTGACTCAGCAGCAACCAGAGAGTTTTCAGTTTTTTCAAGACTGCACTCAAGAAAGAAGGGTGGCATGTCGTGGGCAGATTGCATTTTATATAATAAGAATATGAAAAGCAAAACAGAAAGTCAACCTAGAACATGTGGTTGACATTAGCCATTCACCACATATGTAGCAGTTCCTAAAGTTTGTGTTATGGGAAGGAAATCCCCTCCCCCAGAAGCAAAAAATAAACTAGACAAAGAGGTTAAATTACTCTCTGCAACCTCTAGGGATATTTGGGTTTGACATGTCCATATTACTACAGTTTTGCTTTCCCTATCACATTTGGGTTAGCAAATCCTCAGTGATGTTTTCGTCGATTTTAGGGTTATATGTTTCTTATTTATTGCTTTTATCAGTCCTGACACTCTTGTACTTTTAACAAGCAGTCTGACATATAGAAATTAGGAAAGTGAAGCTTTTATCATCATTTCATCTCCATGCAAGGAAGTATTTCACCTACCAAATTTCTGCACATCGAGCTGGTAAAAGAGAGATGGCAGCAATCCTAGTAAAACCTCTAACCGCCCTGATTAACTGCAGCCAAGTCTGTACAGGAGTAGCATGTTAATTCCAAAAGTACACTAACAAAACCCATGGCAACTGGCAGTATAAAATGCTGCCGTCATAGAAGCAAGGTGCAAATGTGACCATGGCTGGCAGGTTCTGCCTCCTCCTTTCTGTCCTATCCACCCCTTTCAATGTTGAAGATAACTACAGTTTGCATTATATCTGCACAAATGCTTTTGGCACATTGCCCCAAATTTCAATCTGCAAATTTATTTCAACAATACTTTCAAGCTGATGTAGAAAGACTTTGCCTTTCTAACGTCTAAACGGTGTAACCTTCTTTTCCGCATCCGATGAGGGATTTGGAAAAAACACAGGCAAAGTGAGCGGGAATGAATGATGAAACATAGACACTACTTTAGGCAGGAACTGGACACCTGGCCTGAGTACAATCTTGTCCTTATGGAACTGAAGGTATGGTTGGTCAACCCTCAGGGCCCTCTACTCACTCACCCTCCTGGTGGAGGTAATGGCCACCAAAAAGGCAACCTTCCAGGTCAGGAGACGGGGATCAATTGAAGCCAAAGGCTCAAACGGTGGCCATAGTAGACCAGCCAAGACTACTGACAGGTCCCAAGCTGGTGACATAACCGGATCATCTGGGAACATGTGCATCAAACCTTTCAGAAAACATTTTAGTACCGGACCTTTAAACCACGAAATCCAGTCAAAGGGGGAACATGCCACAATGGCAGCCAAATACACCTCAAGGGATGAAAGCTTTAAACCAGATTCTTTAAGGGACAACAGATAATTACATATATCTTGTACAGATGGACTGTAGGGATGTGTGAAACGTTTCGGGTACAGAATGATCTGTACCCAAAACTGCCCATTTCAGGTGATTCATTAATGAAACAAATCACTCTCTTGCCCTCCCGAAATGTTTTGGAGCCGAAACGGATCACCCCCATTTCGGCTCCAAATAAATTAAAAGAGAATTGCCTGCCTTTTTGCCTCCCATTGACTTCAATGCCAAAAGGTCTGATCTGAAGTCTACTTGAATTTCTCGCCTTTTAGCTTCCATTGACTTCAATTGAAAAGGTCCAACCTGCAGAGGGATGCCCATATTCAGGAGCCAAATTAACCCCCCATTGGCCAGGGGGAGGGGGAGGAAAGGGCAAGGGTGGGGGCAAGTTTCGAAGGACATTGCAGGAGGGTGTTTAAAGGGCCAGCATGGCCATCTTCTCCCTTTCTGCTGCTGCCTCGTGTGGGAGAAGAGAGAGCTCTATTGCCCGCCTGATTGCCTTAGCCTTGTTGCCCCTATCGTCCACCATTGCCTCCATTTGCCCAGCATACTAGTGCTGCTATTATTAGAGTGCCGGTTGGCACCCAGCCTGTCTTCCTGCATTGAATTTTCAACCTTTTTTTTCTGAGGAAGAAACCACCAGATTGGGAGAGAAGGAGAATCCCCCCCCCCACTTTTAAAACTTTTTCTGCCTTGCAGGGCAGGCTTGGCTTGCCCATGGCTGCCGGCTGCCAGGTTGTGCCATTCTCTCCTGCATTTATTATTTATTATTATTATTATTATTATTATTATTATTATTATTATTATTTTGAAAAAGAATTGGCAGAAAAGATTTTCTTCTGATTTTTTAAAAAACTTCTTCCTGCTGCTGAGAGGATCATCACTGCTGCTTGCCTGCCTGCCTGAAGCAGCTTCCAACCCAAGCATGCCATCCTGTGACCAGCCACCAGCCCAGTGGCCACCAATTTTCCAGAGAGGCTGCCCCATCTGAAGAGCGAGACCAGACCCTCAGAAGTGGACTACAGCGTTTGGAGAAGCCTTCAACTGAGTGAGAGTGGCCCAGCCATTTATATTTTAACACACACATTACACACACACACCTCTCTCTTGAACTGTGTACTTGGGGTTTATTTTTTCCCTGTTTAGAGGGAGGTTAAGGTTTTGGCGTTTAACTTAATTTTAAAACTTGTGTGATATTTAGAATAGGTTTTAAATAGGGGTTCTTCAGAGTGTAGCGCTTTAGAGTTTAAATAAGCCGGTTCCCCGTTAGCTAGCTAGGTAGGAGGTGGTTCAACTTTAGACTGGTAGCATAGCCTAGAAGTGGTTTAAATAAATAATTCTTTTTTGCCCTTCCAAATAATTGTTTTTTAAGAAGAGGAAAGGAGCCTGTTCCAGTGCTACTAGCATTAATAAAAAATTAATTCAGCTAGGCTGTTTCAGCACTCCTCCTGTCCTGAGTCCTGCACACACTTTTGTGTTGTTCTTTAAAAATAAATAAATTATAAGCCCCATGTCTGCCACCCAGTTATTTCTCTGGCCATAATTTGTGAATTGAAACACACATCGCTTGACTTGTGTGTGTAGGTAGGCCCAGCACAATTTAGTTATATCATCTTCTGTACCTGCTGTCTGTGCTATTGACAACATCGTTGTTGTTTCAGCAATCCAAATCCGTAACTAACGAAACTTTGATACATTGTAACTTCCAATAACCACAGATAGACAATATAACTTTCCCTGTTGTTCTGGCTGAGTGCCAGCCTTAAAGAAGTCCTCCGCAGTCAGTGCCGCAGTGCCGCAAGTTAAGTGACATTATTTCTTGTTCTGTGGCAACCTGCTTCCTTGCTGTCGTATCACTCTAGCTCCCAGTCTGATGCATGCTTCAATGCGATAATGTGATTCTGATTCTGATTTGTTGTTCTTCATGCATTTCTCTGTTCAAATGTGACTTGTCTTACTTTCACTTGTCTACAACATTAACTGTTGTTGTCTGAGACTTTGCTTATAATGCTTTGCTTTTTTCCACCCATGGAGGACTGTGACTGAAGCAGCAGCACATACACCCCCCACCTCCCCCAACAGCTGTGTTGCCAACGATGAGCTTGCTGCTGGTGTGGCCCTCAGAAACGTCTGTCTCATGCAGACTTAGAGAGAGCAGACACAGCATTCTGAGGTGACACAGCCAAATGTTTACCCCTAAATCCACTCACCCTTTCGCAGAGCATGCACACACACAGAGGTAATGATAGTAATGTGACTACAGTCTTTCTCCCCTGCCCCAGCAGTATGCATTGCAATGCAATCCCAAAGTGCAATTGTGTGCCTATCTTAATGTGACTTTTGTTGAGGGACCTCTCATGGTGTGGTGTGGGCAAAGGACAGGTTCAATTCACTGTGTCTCTGCGCGCATGGACTTGTTGTTCTTGCAATGAAGATTGGGTCATATTGTGCGTTGTTAGCATTTTTATTCAAAGATTGCTTGCATCTACATAGGTTGTGCTCACAGTGCTCACAGCTCATGCCACAGGCTCCGATCCATTGCGGAAATGTGCCAAAAACCTGTGTGCCGCCGTTGTTGTCATCAATTCATCACTCTTCAAACTTGTGTGGGTGCTGGGAGGGGGCCCCGTGCCAAGCCTCGCTGCTCTGCTCGCAGAATGTTGTTTTGCATCCTCCTTACTGAACATGTGTTGCTGACTGTGTCTCTCTGTTGCTTGTGGTGGACAAAAAAATGCTTGGGGGGCAGGGCAGGGCACTGTTGTTGAACCTAGGGCCTAGTCTGCTCTGCTGCATCTGTGTGACATCATGCTTGCTTTGGAAACCTGGCTGTTTGCAAAGCTTTGCAGTTGTTTGTGTATGTGTGCTGTGCGTTGTTCTTTGGGGCAGATTTAGGGCAGAAATGGGGCATCTGGGGTAGAAGAGTGGGGTGGGGTGGTAGTACCTAATGGGTGGAGGCTACCATCCAAATTGCAGAGGAATTGGGCAAAGGGCTGGTTTTTGGTGATTTGTTGAAGTTTGAGTGACTTTGGGGCAGATCTGGGGCAAAAAGGGGGCATCTGGGGTGGAAGAGTGGCGTGAGGTTGTAGTGCCTAATGGTGGAGGCTACCACCCCAATTGCAGAGGAATTGGGCAAAGGGCTGATTTTTGGTGATTTGTTGAAGTTTACACATCTTTAAAGTTTTTCTCCATAGGGAATCATGGAGGTTTCAGCAGCCCCATAACTGCACTTGGGGGAGGCTGGGGTGGCCCAGAGTGAGTGGTGGTGTAGTGCGCATAGGGTGCCAACAACTCCCATGGGTTGCTAACCCATGGGGTACAGGGTTCTGTTGTTTCTGAGGTGTTCTTCTGCGTGTGGCTTCTCTGATAGCAAATGAGAGTGGATTCATGGTGTCTCATTGAAAATCTCATTTGCTATTAGAGAATCCACACTAAGAAACAACTCAGAAACACCTCAGAAACAACAGACCCCTGTACCTCATGGGTTAGCAAGCCATGGGGGTGGTTGGCACCCTATGTGCACTACACCACCACTTGCTCTGGGCCACCCTAGCGCCCCCCCCAAGTGCAGTTATGGGGCTGCTGAAACCTCCATTATACCTTATGAGGAAAAACCTTAAAGACACAAAGACAAACCACAAATAATCAGCCAATTCCTTTGAAACAATTCTGGTAGCTTCCTTGCCACCCTTCGGCACTACCACCAACCCCACACCGCTCTAGGCCACCCCTTTCCCCTCGACATGAAGGGAAAAATTTCAACAATTCACCAAAAATCAGCCCTTTGCCCAATTCCTCTGCAATTTGGGTGGTAGCCTCCACCCATTAGACACTACCACCACACACACCACTCTTTTGGCCCTAGGACCCATTTTTAAAAATCCGAATCAATTCAGATTCGGATTAATTCAGATCTGAATCAAATCTGGGGTGATTCAGATGGGTCAGATTCAGACCCAAAAATGAAATGGGGGTGTTTAAATTCAGATCTGAATCAAAACACCGAAAATCCAAATTGCACACCCCTAATAGATTAAATGCATCAAACCCATGCAGGAAAGCGAATGAACAGAAACGAGTCCACTTGTAATCACATGCCTTCCATGTGGACTGCTTTCTAGCGGCAACCAAAACTTCTTTAAGTCTCAATGGGAAGTCAGCAAGACCTTTCCCCGCCATCAGGTGGAAGGACTGAACATCCAGGTGGAGCACCCTTCCCTGCTCCTGAGACAGCAGGTCCGGCAGGGCAGGCAGGTGTTTCCAGTCCACTACCAAATGCTTCAAGGCCTCCTGGGCCACCACAGGGCTATCACGATTGCCTTGGCCCGATCCACCCTCAGTTTGCGCAGGACCCTTGGAATGAGGGGAAATGGGGAAAACACATACAGAAGAAGGCTGGTCCAGGACAGGACGAAAGCATCGCCTAGAGAACCCTCCCTCTCCTCCCCTGGAGCAGTAGAGGGCACATTGTGTATTGTCCCAGGATGCAAATAGGACTAGAGTTGGGATCCCCCAAGTTACAAATGATGCAATGCCCACTCGTGGGAGACCACTGTCATCCAGATCAGGGTGTCCGCCTGAACATTCAGGGAACCTTGTATGTGAACCGCTTGAGGCGTCACTGCATGTGCCATGCACCATGCACCAATGCCAAAGGTCCAGAGACAGAAACAGAAGGCTCCTTGATGACATGCCACCCTGTCGATTGACATAGGCTTTCTCCGTCAATTGTCGGTTTGTATGGTCACTGCATGACCCCAAGCTTGGGCAATAAGCCTTTGAGAGCATGGAAAATGGCCAACAGTTGATGTGCCAGGTCCTCTCTTTGAGGGACCAGTGTCCACTCAGGCGAATCCCATCCAGGTGTGCCCCCCAATTGAGCTCCAATGCGTCTGTCGTGACCACCCACTGGGTTCAAGGGGCTTGAAAAGGAGTAACAACACTCAACTGCCAAAACTCTCTCCACCACTCCACCATCACCCACACCCATCAAGGGGGAGTGCGCTCTACAGTAGATGGCCCAGAACCCGAAGGGGATCAAACATGTCTATAAGCCATCTCTGAATGATGCACATTCGAAGATGCGCTTGAGGTAGAACGTATGTACTCAGTGCCATGTAACCCAACAGGCGCTGTATGGATCGCATAGTCTTTTGGCCATCGGCTAGAAAAACGGCCGCTAGATTCTGGAGAGTAACTATGCGGCGCATCGGAAGGAAGACTTTTTCTAAGGTCATGTCAAAAATCAGTCCAATGAACTGAATTCGATGGGTGGGCTCCAACTGAGATTTTTTGAAGTTTATTTGGAAACCCAGCTCCTGGAGGGTATATACCACGATCTCAAGAGCGTTCAGGACTGCACTAGTGGTGAGTCCAAACCGGTCCGGCGGCCATTCTAAGGAATGGCCGAACTGCCGGACCAGTTCGGCTCTTGGTGGTTCGGGTCCGGGTGGGGGGTATGACTTTAAGGGCGGGAGGGCTTGCTTACCCCTCCCGCCTCTTCGGCCCCCTCCAGCGCCCGTATTTAACTTAAAAGCGGGGCGCTGGAAACCAGCCGCCCCCGCCGCCGCTACCGCCGCCCCCCCGAGCACATTAGCAATTAAGGGTGCCCCTGCCGTCGCCCGCCCGCCAGCCAGCCAGCCAGCCCTCCCTCCCAGCTGCCCGCCCGCCCGCCTGCGTGTTTCCTTACCTAATGCTTTAAGTAAACGAGAGGAGCTACCGAACGGAGCTCCTCTCGTTAGCAAGGCCTCCAGAGGACTGAAGGCGCTTTGCGCGCGGGCGCATGCGCGCACCACAAAGGATGCCAGAGGCCCGGTCTACCCGCCGGGAAAAGGCGGAGGCCCGGTCTACCCGCCGGGAAAGGCGGGTAGACCGGCCCGGCGGGTAGACCGGGCCTCCGGTGTCCTTTGTGGTGCGCGCATGCGCGCGCGCGCAAAGCGCCTTCATTACTCTGGAGGCTTTGCTAACGAGAGGAGCTCCGTTCGGTAGCTCCTCTCGTTTACTTAAAGCATTAGGTAAGGACACACGCGGGCGGGCGGGCGGGCAGCTGGGAGGGAGGGCTGGCTGGCGGGCGGGCGACGGCAGGGGCACCCTTAATTGCTAATGTGCTCGGGGGGGGGCGGCGGTAGCGGCGGCGGGGGCGGCTGGTTTCCAGCGCCCCGCTTTTAAGTTAAATACAGGCGCTGGAGGGGGCCGAAGAGGCGGGAGGGGTAAGCAAGCCCTCCCACCTTAAAAGAAAGGGCCCCCCGTCGGTGCCGGTCCGGACTGGGCTGGACCGTGCACATCCCTAGACTGCACACCTGGTGTTCACCATGATAAGCCAATCCTATCAACTTGTATTGTGCCTCGGGCTTGTTGGCCTGAAAGGAACGTTCTGAAGGTGACTGTTGTCTTGAAGGGGCCTTCTGCGATTGATAAGGCAGCCACTTAGCAGTCTTCTGCGGCTTGGCAGCCAGGGAGGCATAGGACATGGAACGCGCCATGCTCTTCAACTTCTGGACTTTCTGGAGCGTGTCATCAGTCTATTCAGAGAACAGGCTGGAGCTCTCAAAGGACACGTCCTTAACCTTCACGCGAGCCTCATAATGCAGCTCCGATGAACGCAGCCACGCATGTTGTCTGAGAGCCACGGATGTGGCCATCACCTTAGCCGTGCATTCCACTGAATGCCAGGCTGAGTAAAGTTCTTGTTTGGCCACCTAAATGGCCTTGCGGGCAAACGATTTGGCCGGATCTCTCTTGTCCTGTGGGAGACGATCCAGAAAGGGACTCACCTCTCCCACAAAAATATGATTATATCGTGCGTTGTAGGCCTGATAATTGGCCACCTGCAAATGTCGGGCTGAGGCAGCGTAAAGTTGCCTTCCGAAAGAGTCCAATTTTCTGCCCTCTTTGTCACTCGGTGCTGACTGACTGTGACCCCTGGTCGATTGTAGAGACGCTTCCATGACAATCAGATTCAGGGTGGGGTGGTTCCTCAAAAAGGATGTAACATCATCCAATTGCACCCTATAGAAATTCTCTAGACGCCTATTAGGCTGGGAAAGCATCATAGGTTTCTTCCAGTGACCCCAGATGACTTTTAACAAAGCCAGGTTCAGAGGCAACATGGCCGGTATCTTGGCCTCGGAATCTATGAGGCTGAACAACGGGTCCAACTCTCCCTTCTGATGGTTACCCAGGTTCATGCCCAGGGCTGAAGCCATTCGTGTCACATATGCTGTATACAATTTGAGATCCAACTTGATCCAACATCAAGCAGGAACGATCCCAAATAAACGATCTCATTGCTCTCATACTTGGGTTCTAGTGGAGCCTGTGCCATGGGCGTTCAACCCGAAGGGGAGCCCTGATTGTCCAGTATCAACTTGGAAAGCCCCATCGGTGGTGCTATCACCGGAACCCATCGGAGGTATTACTGGAACTGAAGGGGGCAGTTTGCGATGCTCTGCACGGTTCCTTCTGAATGTGTGTGTGTGGGGGGTTCTTTCCAATCCCTCATTGGCAAGTGTTTCCTGTATACAGGATCCTCCAAGTAGCGGGATCCATAGTGGGGATGAGCATAGTCAGAATAGTCAGACTGGTAGTCTACTTGGTACCGACCGCACGATCCAGAGTCCCGGTGCCACTCGCCGTAAGAAGGATCAACTGTGCTCAAGGGGGAGCAATATGGCGTCTCTCGGTATCGATCCAGATAGGAATGTTCACGACAGTCCCAGGATCGGTCTTGTCTGTAAGTTGAGGAGCGCTCTTCCGGTCCCCAGTGGGTATCATTGTCTCTAAGGGGAACACGGTCTTGTTGGCCCTGAGAGGGGTGACCGTCACCTAGGCAGCCATGAAGCATCTTTAGCAGGCCTGGTTGGGGAATACGCCTCCTCTGATGAAGGGTAACCTGTTTCCTTTGTCGCCACTGAAAGCTCTCTACTCAACTAAGTTCAATCGTGAGCCACATCAAACGATTCCATCACTACAGGCGAGGTAGGCCTCACCAACACCAACAACTTCTGCATGGTACGATCCAAAGCAACTTTAGTCTTCTTGGCCACAGAAGCTTCCAATGCAGGAACTTCTTCTGCCTTCTTCTTCTTGGGTATAGGAAGAAGGTGACAATCTGCCAGCAAGTCCCGATGTAATTTCAGCTTCTTCTTTTTCAACTTCGGTACCGACCCTGAGGGGCCTGGGAAGGACTTAGTTACTGTGGGCACCGGAAGCTGGGGAAGATCTTCCAGGTGCATGGGCTCACTCGAAGTCACCGACAGTTGAGTGGCAGAGGGTGCTGATACCGGTATCGAGGCCAGGTTTTCAGTCTCTGCAGGAGCAGACACTGCATGCTCTGAATGGACAGACAAAGCCATCTTTACTGTC
Source organism: Hemicordylus capensis (assembly GCF_027244095.1). NCBI lineage: Eukaryota > Metazoa > Chordata > Lepidosauria > Squamata > Cordylidae > Hemicordylus > Hemicordylus capensis. Next base: position 98,454,924 of record NC_069657.1, read on the forward strand.
CGCCTCCATGACAAGGCTTCCAAAGAACACAGGGCTACACGCAGGCGAGAAGCCTTATTTTTGTGAGCCGGCTTCATGAACTTCTGACAATGAAGACAGGTCTCAACAATGTGGGATTCCCCCAAGTACAAGAGAAACTCAGTATGAGTATCAGAGGAAGGGATCTTAGATCCACAGTGGACAATTTTTAAAAACTTTATTGTGCCTGGCATAAATGCTGAAGGCTGGCCGGCCATCACACTCCGTCCCAGCTGGGATCGGAGCTCCACAGGAGGAAACCGCCACCCTCCTGCAAAAACAAAACGCAAAGATCAAAAAATGCAATGTGGAGAAATAAAGGAAGAATAAAAATAACTCAAGCAGGAGGCAGAAAAACAAGGGGATAGCTGGATCCTACTTGTTGTAGCACTGCAGACTCCACGATGCTCACTTAAGCACGGACGAAGAAAGACTGAGGAGTGGCGCAGCCGCATATAGCGGCTGGGGGCAGGGTTCCTGCCCAAAGCAGAATTGAGCTTGTTAGGTTCCAACGAGGTCGCTGCGCAGGCACATAGCCCATTTGTGTAGAAGACAGACCACGTCAAAGAACTCTACAGGTATGTTGTACATCCTTTCACAAGATACCGACACATAGGAACGTAGGAAGTTGCCTTATACAAAGTCAGACCCTGGGTCCATCTAGGTCAGTGTTGTGACGCTACAATGTCTGGCAGTGTCTCTCCAAGGTTTCAGGCAGGAGTCTTTCCCAGCTCTATCTGGAGACGCCTGGGATTGAAGCTGAGACCTTCTGCTAGAGATATGCACAGAACCGGCAGGGGCCAGTTTGAAGGTGGGGAGGCATAGCTTTAAGGGCAGTGGAGGGTGCACTTACTCCTTCCTCCGCTACCTCCGCTGCTGGCACTCCATTTGTAATGTCCCCGTTGGGATCACAGTGTACCTCCCTGCCACCCTGTGCCCTCTTTGGCTGGATGTGTTGGGCATGTGCATGCACATGTGCACCCGTCACTTCCAGGTTCAATCCCTGGCATCTCCAGTTAGAGCTGGGAAAGACTCCTGCCTGAAATCTTGGAAAGCTACTGCCAGTCATTGTAGAGTCACAATACTGAACTAGATGGACCCAGGGTCTGACTTGGTATAAGGCAACTTCCTATGTTCCTATGTGCGGGTATTTTGTGAAAGGATGCACAACATCCTGTAGAGTTTTCCAGCGTAGTGGACTTTACAAATGGGGTGTTGGTGGGGGAAGTGGAGGGAGGGGTAAGTGCACCCTCTCCCACCCTTAAAGCTATGTATCCTGCTTTTGAACCAACATAACTGCCAGCCAATCGAACCATGCACATCCCTACCTTCCGTGAGGGCAGTTTCCATGCACATCCCTACCTTCTGCATGCAAAACTGCATGTTTTGCTTTGCCCTTGAGCTACACCCTCCCCCACCCCGCAATGAGCTGTTGTCCCATTCTCCACCTGAGCAAGAACTCTGCCATTTAGTTTAAGCACTCCTGAACATCCTTCAAAGCATAGTGTACAGATAAGTAATTGCTCCACTCTATTTTGCATTGGTCAGACCTCACTTAGCATACTTGGAATATTCTGTTCAATTCTGGGCCCATAATTTAAGGAGGATGTTGATAAACTAGAACCGGTTCCAAGGAGGGCAACTAAGATGGTGAAGTGTCTGAAAACCAAGTCCAATGAGGAACGGTTGAAATTTACTGGAAGTTTATTGGCAAGAATTGTTGAAGGAATTGGGTATGCTTAGGCCAGAGAAGACCAAGGGAGATAAGATAGCCTTCCTCAAACATCTGGAGGGCTGTCACAATAGAGGAGTAGTTGACTGGTTCTCTATTGCTCCTGAGGACCCCTACTAACTGAACAAAGACACACCTTTTAAAGTGGCCATTCTCTTATATTTAGCAGGGGGAGAGAGCAACTGTCCTTATCCAACCACAGCACAGCATCCCTCCAGTGGCTATTAAGGAAGAGAGCTAGTCTTGTGGTAGAAAGCATGACTTGGCCCCTTATCTAAGCAGGGTCTACCCCGGATGCAAATGAAAGGGAGATTAGAGGTGGGAGCCACTCTGGGAAGAGCATCTAGGTTCCAAGTTCCCTCCCTGGAAGCATCTCCAAGATAGGGCTGAGATTCCTGTCTCCAACTTTGGAGAAGCCACTGCCAGTCTGTGTAGACAATACTGAGTGAGATGGACCTATGGTCCAAGGATTTTAGACATTTATTTAAATCACTTTAAAAAAACAAAACACCCATAACCTGTTTTTTAAAGTATGGCATGAGATAGAAGGAAATGTAACCTGAGAGGTCTCTGAGTATGTATTTGCAAGTAGTATGAAGTTCATACAATTATAATATGCAAGACTATTTGCATTATCTCTTGAGTCACTTATACATTTATTAGTGTGACATTCAGAGCTGCGCATTAGGTATATCACATATATGTTGAGCTGAACAGATAGTGCTAAGAAGATTGCTGACAATCAATCACAATAGAAGCCTTCATATTTTCATCATCTAGAGCTCTAGAACGGGCTCTCAGTTTGGCTTCACAACAGTACATGGAGCTAGTATTTCAACCCAAACAGTATTTGACAGGCAGGGAAGCAACTCACAGTAATTGTGCTATATTTACATGTATACACAGTAAATATGTTGGTAATGGCAGGCTACTTCCAGTTCATAGAGCTTGCTTCACCTTATTATGCCATGGCATTCACCTCTGTATACACAGGAGTTCAAAGAATGTTTCAGTCTATACCTTATTTCATTATTCTTCAGTCACTTGTGTCTTTACTTATTTTTACATTTTATATCCCGCTCTTCCTCCAAGGAGCCCAAAGCAGTGTACTACATACTTAAAGTTTCTCCTCACAACAACCCTGTGAAGTAGGTTAGGCTGAGAGAGAAGTGACTGGCCCAGAGTCACCCAGCAAGTATCATGGCTGAATGGGGATTTGAACTTGGGTCTCCCCGGTCCTAGTCCAGCACTCTAACCACTACACCAAGCTGGATCTCTGTTAGAGTGTTAGAAGGAAAGTCTGCATTCTACCCACTTTATACCATCAGATTACCACCTTGATTTGTTCCTAGGTTTATTTACACATCAGGGAAATTTTAATCAGCAGCTTTTTCTCTTTTTCATTTTAGGCTAGCCATTGCTCCATTTCTTGAAAATGCAAACTGTCCTTTCTTTGAAGTAAGGAAAGAGACTTTTATGATAACTAATGTTTCAGCATGAGAAGCATGACGAACTGGATGATTGCAGTCAGACACCGAGGGAAGCCAACGGCGACCTGGACTCAGCCCGCCACTGCAGCCCCCTAGCCCCACCACCCGTATCAGCATCTGACGTCAGACGCAGGGAGTGGTTAACCACGGGGCGTATCTGTGGCATGAAGCACAGTCCGAGAGGGCGGCAGTTAGGGTCCTTTGATTCCATTTGCTCAATAGTGGTTCCGCCCCTGCTTATCTCATCACACAGAAAGATATAGCTTAGCTGAGCATCTTCCTTATTCTCTAGTACTTTAGTGCTAGAATTGCTATCTAAAGATATTAAAGGTTTTGAGCACCCTGACTTTCTTATGGGCTTGGAATTTAGAAGGCATGTGTTACTTGTTTTGATCTTTAGCGTATAGTACAATATTTGAAATCAGTTCTGTGCAACAAGGGTTATATTCTAAAACCAATGTAAGCTTTGTAGACTATAGGCTACACCAAAGTGTCCTGAAGGTTGAGACAAAGAAAGGCATAGACACTTCATGAGAAACCTATGATGTGCATTAATTACTATCTCACTTAAACACACTTCAAGCTCCATCACAAGATAATAGCATTTTATTGGCAGTGGAAAAATGCTTCAGTACTTTATTGAAAGAAAGCAATAAATAATACTGTGATAAAAATAGTTCAAAAGTACTTAGACTGTACATAATTTGTTACATAATCAGAAGTACACATAAAAGGTTAATAGAAAAAACAGAACAGTAACAATGAATTTCAATTGTACAGTTAAAAAGAGCCAAAACCAAAACAGAAAGACGTGCTATATATATATTATTGCATAATAAATAATGCACCATGATCTCAACTTATTCATTGCTGGAATCTTAATATGTTATTTAAAAATGGATGCATTTTCTACTTATACTGTCTGAAATGGCTAAAACTATTAACAACTAAACATTTGTCAAGAATGTAAAACAAGTTTATAAATATATGCAAAGAGATGACATAAGAAAAGTAAGGCCTTTTTAATAGTTGCACTACTTCATGCTTCAGCATATTGTGCCATCAGCATCTTTGTCATGAGACTGCAGTGCATGATTGGTCCGCTTAGAAAAATTGCATCAATATCCTTCTGCAAACATTTTCACATCAAGATACAGAAAGAGAGCACTTCTTGTTGCCTGCTGAGAACTATTAGGAGTACTATTCTTGGTTAAGAAAAATATTTCCACTTATGGCTTATGCTCAGTCAATGAACATAGACTGTACAAACACAGCTGAAAAAAGTAGTTACAAATGAGCTCACTAGGTCTCATACGTGTTTCATAGTGTCCTAATGATTCCCATATTTTAGAATTTCATGTAAAGTAAGTAATATTGACCAAAAGACTTAAAAATCCATATATGTGGAAAGGTACAGTTATGAACGGAAATAGAATCAGGTACCATGCCTGTTTTATTAACAAACATATGCTTCTCTGAACAAAAAACTGAGTTTATTTAAATTTTTAGAGCTAGCTAGCATTTTCCAAATGGCAAAATATATATACTGCTCGGTGTCATGATACCTTTACAAAGATAGTAAAATCCTTTTCACTTTCACTTTTATTATTAAAAACCATTACTGATAATTACAATAAATGCATAATTTACAAAAACCCTATTTTGCTTATAGGGGCATATACATACAAGCATTACAGTACATTCAGTTGAAAAGACTAAACAAATCAGCAATAATTTGATTTATAGACTGAATACTAACAGAAGGTTAATCAATGGAGACACACATATGCTTACATAAATATAAGAAACATTTAAAATCTAAAATACTTTCTCTATAGTACTCACAAATTCATCTGCTAATTAAAAACTCTGTAATAAAATATTTCAAAGTGTTGATTTAACAAGTATTAACAGAGTAAAGATTTCACTTGTTTCCAAAATATGGTCTTTGAGTTCAAAATGTTTCAGATCATCTGTAGAAATAGTGGGGATAAACTGTAAAGTAAAATAAAATTATGTTAGTGTCAGAAGAAACCTTCAAGAAGCACTTCATAGCAGACCTCTGACTGTAGAGAACTGCAAGCCTAGCAAAGAGATGAACGCAAGCTATTGCCCTCATTTTTATCGTTTCAGTCAAGTATGGGAAGTGAAAACCTTTCACAAAGCCAGCTAGCAGTCCAGATGATCTTTTCCCACTCCACCCAACAACTCATTTGGGATATGAAAGACATGGAAGTCTCCCAATCAGCGACAGGCTCATCTCTTCCCAGCAGACTCCCTCTTGGACCCCAAAACCTGCACCAAATGCACATAACTAACTGGCTGTCCCACAATCCGCAAATCTGATACATGAGGATCTGAAGTTATAGGTTGCGTGCAAATGTGTCCTCTGGGGTGATTGGAACAATATTTACATAGCACTTGGCAACAAAAAGGGTTTTCAATGCAGTTTACAGAGTAAAAGAATAAGGCGGCGGCTCCTTGTCCCAAAGAAGCTCACAATCTAAACAGAAACATAGAAGAGGCACCAGCAAGTCACTGGGAGGGACATTTTCTGGGACTAAGAGGGATAGTTGTTCTTTCCTTGCTAAATATAAACTGCCCAGAGACATAATAGGGGGCAGTATATAACTTTGATAAAGAACTAAATACATAAATATAAGAGAACCACCATGTTACAAGGTGCCTCTTTGTTGAGTTAGCAGAGAAAATGTTCTGTGGAGGTGAGCTGGACTGTATGAGCCGGCCTTAGAGCTAAAACATGAAGCATCTCTCTCTCTCAAGAACATTTTATATATTCTGTGCTTGGAACTACTTGATACATAAGTATCTTTTATGCCTTACTTATCCAGCAAGGTCAGCCCTTTCCCCCTACCTCTTAAAAGGTTGAGCAGAGTATTACAGGGCACTGTCTTGCATAGCTTTTTACCCCTTAACTAGCATAAGCAGGATAAATGATATAGTTGAGCACCATATGCATAAATAGGCAAGTTAAATGTATATTGCAAAACCTTGTTTTACTCCCATATCAGTATTGCATATACAAGCAAGGTGCTGAAAACAAGTGTTGAAAGTATGTAATACGTTGCAACTATAAAATCTAGAAACACACAAATTTTAAACCTTTTCCTGTTTTAAGTAGAATCGTTAAGACTCATCTATGCCCCAATCGGCAATAATCAGGAAATATGCATTCTTTATTACAAACAGGCAGAATCCTGAAACCATTTAATGCAGCGGTCTACGATTTCTCGGTCTTTCTTCACTTCATTCAGTACCTTATTCAATTATAAGGTACTATAATATGGTAATGTAACTGAAGACCCCTCTACTCACTAGTCAAGTGGTTCCCAACTAGGATTCCTCCAGATGTGGTTGAATTACTACTCCCAGCATCCCCAGCCACAATAAATTGCTGGGATTCAGCCACATCTGGAGGAATCCCAGTTGGGAACCACTGCAATATCTGTTCCTCTGGATAGTACTCTTAACTCTGACACACTTCAGAGGAGTGTGGAAGGCACTCCCCCGCTTAATATAGGTCTGCTCCCAATTTATTGTGGTTTTGGCTTTAAGCTTCTAAATCCTCACCCCATAATGGGCTCTCCCAGTATCTTTAAAACCTGGCCAGAATCCAAGCATACAGGACACATGCCCACACTTGCCCCCCAGAAGCCTTACACAAGGTGCCTCCACAGAACCAATAAACTCTCAGCTTCAAAAAGCAGTCTGGGCCTAGGCATGAGTTGTTCAAACAGGAATTACTGCTGGTGTGTGTGTGTGTGTGTGTGTGTGTTCGTGTTCCATACAGTGTGAGTGAGGCTTTTTTCCCATACAATTTCACTGGAACAGCTGTTTAACCCCCCAACTGCTTTCAAAACAATAGAGGGCAGACAATAGCTTGCGAGTTCTGTGGGGTACCTTCTGAAAAGTTATGGGGCAGGAATGGAAATCTGTACACATGAGCCCTCTGGATTTTAATTGTTCAGTGCAGTCTTCATCACGTCACAGACAACAGGCTGAATGATGCCATCTTACTTATCAAGACTATTTTATCATCTTCATATACTATAACTCTGAAACCAGTATATAGCCCACGAGGCTATAACTCTTACTTACCCATGAAAGGCTTTAACATGAATATGTCCTTACTGTAGCAGAATCCAATCTTTGTGTTGCTGATACATTGCCTATTTCAACAATCAGGAAAACATGCAGAATACAGCATGCAGTTAGTATTCGTACAGCATATCAATGCAGTACAGTACACACTATAAAGTTACAAAAGGTTAGCTACACACAATTTAAAGTGACTACAAGTTTCAGGGAATATTTGGAATAACTTTATATCAGGGTAGAGAGAGACTGAATATCCTGGAAGCAACATTAACTGCTAAGTGGGTTACATCCACCCACCTGATTACATTAAACAGCACACACTTTGTATTCTCCAAAGTAGAGAAAAACACCCTCCATATATTAATAGCAGCAGCATCCCCCAATCAGCAGTTTATGAACCATTGCATCTGTGAGCCATATGGCAGCTTCTTCTTCCGAGGTCTGCAGTCTCTACCACTTCTACCACTGTAACTCCTGCTGTGCAAGTCAGTACTGAACTCACATCCCGGGCTGACAAGGCCCATATAGAGCCAAGATCTAACCAAGTCAAGTGAGAAGTGGTGGAGGAGAAAACAGGTATTATGGAGGAGTTATTAGAAGCTAGACACGTGAAGGGAAATCAATTTGTATTATATTATGTATTATATTATTATGTATACCACCCCAAACTTCCATCTCTGGACGGTTTACAGCAACATAAAACAAATCAAAATAGAAATTAAAACTTTAACACAATTTAAAGCCACAAGTCTAATTAAAATGTTTGGTTGAATAAATGTGTCTCTAAAGACTTTTAAAAGATTGTCAGAGATGGGGATGCTCTTATTTCAGCATGGAGCTCATTCCAGAGTCTCGGGGCAGCAGCAGAGAAGGCCCATTCATGTGTAGCCTCCAGACGAGCTGGTGGCAACTGCAGACAAATCTCTCCAGATTATCTCAAGGGGCACCGAGGCTCATAGTGAAGAAGACATTTTCATAAATATCCAGGGCCTAAGCTGTTTAGGGCTTTATAGGTTATAACCAGTAGCTTGTATTTTGCCTGGGAACTTATTGGTAGCCAGTGTAGTTCTTTTAATAAAGGAGTAATATGGTTTCTTCAAGATGACCCAGAGACCAACCTGGCTGCCGCATTCTGCACCAACTGCTGTTTCCAGTCTATGTACAAAGGCATATGCCCACACAGAGTGCAATGCCCACATAAAGCGCATTGCAGGAGTCATGCGTGGAGGTTAACAGCTTATGTACCACAATTCTAAGAACATAAGAACAGCCCTGTTGGATCAGGCACCAGGCCCATCTAGTCCAGCATTCTGTTTCACACAGTGGCCCACCAGATGCCACTGGAAGCCTTTAAAAAGTCTTAAAGTTCTGAAATTGTTTATCTCAAGAAATGGACACAGTTGGCGTATGTACCGAAGCTGACAAAAAGCCACCTCTGGCCACTGCCTCCACCTGAGACACCAGGGAGAGGATTGGATCCAGAAGCACTCCCAGACTGCATACCTGTTTCTTCTGGGGAAGTGTGACCCCATCCAGAACCAGCAGTTTAAAATTGTCTCCTGAGTTCTGACCCCACACAATAAGCACACCTGTCTTATTTGGATTCAGTCTCAGTTTCTTATCTCTCATCCAGCCCATCACTGTTTCCAGGCAGGCATTTAGGAAGGTTATACTTTCTCCTGATGATGTCAATGTGGAGAAATAGATTTGGATCTCACCAACAGACTGATAACACCCTGTAGCAGATCTCCTGATGATCTCTCCCAGAGGTTTCATGTAGATATTGAAAAGCACTGGAGACAATATGAAGCCCTGGGGGATACCATATAAAAGTTCACGTTTTGAAGAACAGCAGTCTCCAAGTGACACCATCTGGAATCTGCCCAAGAGGTTGGAATGGAAGCACTGCAAAGCAGTGCCTCCCACTTTCAACCCTCTCAGATGGTTCAGAAAGATACTATGGTCATAGGAACATAGGAAACTGCCATATACTGAGTCAGACCATTGGTCTATCTAGCTCAGTATTGTCTTCACAGACTGGCAGCGGCTTCTCCAAGGTTGCAGGCAGGAATCTCTCTCAGCCCTATCTTGGAGAAGCCAGGGAGGGAACTTGAAACCTTCCGCTCTTCCCAGAGCAGCTTCATCCCCTGAGGGGAATATCTTGCAGTGCTCACACATCAAGTCTCCCATTCATATGCAACCAGGGCAGACCCTGCTTAGCTATGGGGACAAGTCATGCTTGCTACCACAAGACCAGCTCTCCTCCCATCTTATAGTATCGGTCAATAGTATCGAAAGCCACGGAGAGATCCAAAAGGACCTACAGAGTCACACTCCCTCTGTCAATCTCCATCCCTATGGAGATGATCCATCAGGCCAAGTCTCCACCCCATAGCTCACCCGAAACCCAGTTTGAAATGGGTCTAGATAATCTGTTTCCTCCAAGACTGCCTAGAGCTGGGAGGCCACCACCCTCTCAATTACCTTGGCCAACTGTGGAAGGTTGGAGATAGGCCTATAGTTGCTTAACTTAGAAGGATCCAATGCAGGCTTCTTCAGAAAAGGTCTAATAATTGCCTCTTTAAGATAGGAAGGCATCCTGCCCTCCCTCAGAGAAGCATTTATAATATCTACCATTATTACAACATCCTCCTGTCAGATAATATAAGCCATGTTGGACAAGGGTCAAGAGAACAGGTGGTAGGCCGCACTGCTCCAAGCAGCTTATCCACATCATCAGGAGTCACAAATTGAAACTAATCTAGCATAACCACATAAGAGGAGTAGTGGACATCACCACATTAGACTGCAATAACTGTAGAGTTTGAGTCTAAGTCGGCCTGAATACAAGATATTTTGTCCGCAAAGAACTCACTGAAAATGTCACAAGAAGTAACTGATGGTTCCAAAACCTGATTCAAGGGAGGAGGAGCATGTATTAGCCCTCTCACAACCTTAAACAACTCCGCTTGGTAATTTGGTATTAATTTGGTATTAAATTTGGTATTAGACTTCTGACCTTTCCTCAAACCACAATTCCTTTCATGCTCATTAAATTGAGGCCACTCCTTAGGACCTTTGTGATTCAAATTACACAGGTATTTTCTGATGGTCCATCTTGGCCAGAGATACCAGGCAGAGTTAAAGAGACAAAAAGAAAAATTCGAGAGAAACTACTATGAGAGACAAGGCCTCTACAACTATGGCCTTGAAGGAGCCAGGAAACTTAAACACCCACACTCTAACTGATAAGCAAAGGAAACTCCCTTTTGAAATTCCTTAGGATATGTAAGTTAACTTCTTGTTCGACCTGCAAATGGCTGAACAACAGAAAATTAGTGACAGCATTATGGATCTGAAAGGTTCTTTAGGAGCTCTGAAAAAACATGGCAGAAGCTCTGTCTGTGCATCCCCAAAAAGAAAGGGATATAGCTAAACTGTTAGTACAACGTTCATTGTCTGAGCAGTGGTCTCAGGAGGAGGCATTTGACACCATGAATGCTACTACAAATCCCCTTGCTTGTGCTGCTATCAGAAAGCTGACTGCTTTAAGCCAGACCCCAGCTGATGTGACAGAGAGATCAGAGGCTTGGGAAGAGGCATTAATTTGGCTGGATCTGACTACTAACACCATGGAGGACTATGATTCCGATTCTGATGTGACTCCCAGTGTACTGGGGATGACGGTGGAAGAAATTACTCAAGTGGTCTTAGCTTGGCAGAGTGATAGGGACTTCCACAAAGGAAGAAGTTCCACAAAACAAAGGATGATGCTGTCCAGCCTGATCTACTCCATCTGAAACCTTTGCCAGGTCAGGGTCAATTGGCAGATGTGACTCGGTCAGACCCCCAGGAAACAACTTCTATTATTTGTCATTTGGTGATTGTTAATTATTCATCTCCTGCTTCAAATAATTTCCCAATTACGCCAAGTGAGGAGCCTCCCCCCACCCCGGTTATTCTGGCAACAGCCTTTGGGCTGATGCAGAGCCCAGAGGGCCCGACTTCCTCACACTCCTTAAAGGTTCCAGAACTCCATCCTCAAGAGGATATTATTTCACAGATTGTCTGTACCAACTTAGACAGCAAAGGGACAGTGGTGCTTAATCGCTCTCCTGATAAGGATGCTGATACCTCCTTGCCTGTGGAACTGGGTTGTGTAAACCCTCCCCTTCCATTGGATGGACATTCTATGTCCCAGCACTCCCAACTGCTTATCTGCTGGAATATTGCTGGATGGGGCAATAAGAGATATGATCCCAGTTTTATGAATATCCTAATTAAGTATGATATAGTACTGTTGCAAGAAACCTGGATGACGGAAGATTTTGATTGTCATGGGTTTAATACTTATACAGCAAATGCTACACCGAGGCAAAGAAGAGGTAGAGCTAGTGGGGGGTTGGATATAATGTTATCTACATCCCTACATGCCGTAATTCAGACTCTTCCAGCATGTGATCAAATGGCTATTCACATTCATCTAGGTATCAGCAATTTGTTGCTTATTAATGTCTACCTGTCCTCACACTGCGGCTAAAAGCCCAATGTAAGAGTAACTGGCACAAGCTAAAAAAAATATTGGTAATATATTGGTTGAATTTCCCACAGCATGTGCGCTAATTGGGGGACACCTTAATGTGAGAATGGGGACTGATGATATGGTTTTATATGCACGATACCATCATCGTTCCCTTGATTTATGTTAAAAGGAACATCTTACTGAAGCATCAATTTAAGGACAATGTCTCAAATTTTGCTGGATTTTGCTTGGCTCAGTTGGCCTATTGCTTAAACTTGAACATTTTCAATGGGGCAATAGATGGTGATATCCCTGCAGAATATACTTATTGGGGGGGCTGGGATGAGTATGATTGATTATATTATTGTCTCACATAATGTGATCCATCTACTGACCTTTTTCCAGGTGATATTTGGCTGCCCAGAGAGTGACCACCTTCCAATAACTTTAAACTTAAAATTGTCTGAAGTTTATGTACATCTTGATAGTTACAATCAAAATGATCTGGAAGGGGAACGTGCTAATGTGCGGGTTAAATGGACAGCTGAAGTGAGTGAAGTAGTCGCCAGCTAATTCATTTAGATAGGTTATAGCAAATCAAGGTGAATATAATGAGTGACAATGATAATGTTAGAAAACTTTAAGAGTCTTATTAATGAACTGCAGGGGCTCCTGATAAATAAGTGAGGACTAGGCAATCAGGGGGTCCAAGGTAGAAATCATGGTTCGACCAGGAGTGTATACAGGCTAAAAAAATCGTCATCAGCTTCTATAGGCACTATAAAGAAACTGCAGATGCCACAAATACATAAGCTCTGTTATTTTAAAAAAGCCAATGTTATTTTAAAAAAGCCAAGAGTGGAATGTGGTGGGTGGTAGTTCCTAGGGTGGGCAAGGAAGCTATCAGAATTATTTGAAAGGAATTGGGCAAAGGGGTGATTTTTAAGTGATTTTTGAAGTTTACGCGTCTTTAAGGTTTTTCTCCATAAAGAAGCATGGAGGTGTCAGCAAATGTATAGCTTCACGTCGGGGGCAAAGGGGTATCGTAGAGTGGGTACAGGGTTCTCTTGTTTCTGAGGTATTGAGTGTGGATTCTATGATAGCATATTAGAGTGGATTCATGGTGTCTCAGAAACACCTCAGAAACAACAGACCCCTGTACCCCATGGGTTAGCAAGCCATGGGGGTGGTTGGTACCCTATGTGCACTACACCACCACTCGCTCTGGGCCACCCCAGCACCCCCCATGTGCACTTATGGGGCTGCTGAAAGCTCCATTATAGCTTATTATGAGGAAAAACCTTAAAGACGCGTAAACTTCAACAATTAACCAAAAATCAGCCCTCTGCCCAAATCCTTTGAAAAAATTCAGGTAGCTTCCTTGCCCACCGTAGGAACTACCACCCACCACACTCCACTCTACGACACCCCTTTCCCCCCGACGTGAAGCTATACATTTGTGGCAATCCTAATTATTCTCTATGAGGAATTCAAAAATACTTTAACAATTCACCAATAATCAGAGGAGTGTCCAATTGCCTTGGGATTTTTTGGGTGGTAGGCACCCCTGTCTGTCTACCACCCACCCTGCTTTTGTGCCCCTAGGTGCTCCACAATAGGGGATATGGACTGGTTCGGGTCCCATTATACTCTATGAGAAAAATAATTAAAAATATTTCAAATATTCATAAAAAAATCATAGGGGTGTCTGATTGCTTCAGGGTTTGCATGGTTGTTGGCACCCATGGGTGCTCCACAATAAGGAATAATGGCCTGGTTCGAGTCCCATTATATCCTATGAGAAAAAAATAAAAATAATTTTCAAAAATTCATAAAAAATCATACGAGTGTCCGATTGCTTTGGGGTTTGGGTGCCAGCTACCACCCTACCAATTTTCAGGTGTCCGAACCGGTCCGAACTGAACCACCCCCAGTTCGGTTCAGATTCGAACTGAACCAGGGGTGGTTCAGTTCGGATCTGAACCTCCGAACCCCCCCGGTTCGGAACTGAACTGGTTCGCACATCCCTAGAGGCAGAGCCATCTATGTAGACACTATCAAACTGGCCACCTATATTTATTGGGGAGATGAAGCAATTAATTGGACAACTGAAAAGGTACAAGGCCCCTAGTCATGATTTTATTCCTGCTAATTCCAATCCAATATTGACTGGTGGGCACCAGTATTGGCAGCACTCTTCACATATATTGATAAATCCACCCATATCCCAGAAGACTGGGGTATGGCAATTATTGATCCAATCTATAAAAGAGGGCAAAGGAAAGATCCTGCCAACTACCACTCGACCAGCCTTTTGAATGTGGTCAGCAAGCACTTATTTGTGAAGTTTTAAGACTGGATACAAGATAACAATATTCTAGCTGAAGAACAAGCAGGATTTAGGTCAGGAAGATCTACAATAGATCAAGCGATGATTTTGCAACATCTAGTGGAGAAATATGCACACAATTTTAAGATCTCACTTCATGCGGCCTTTGTAGATCTAAAGTCCGCTGTTGATTCCATCCCTAGAGAGGGGCTATGGAAGAAACTATTGCTAGCTAATACTGGTGAACGACTGCTATTGCTGATATATAAGCTGCACAGTAACTCCAAATTGAGAGTTAGATGTGGCATTCAAGGTCATTTAACCAATTCAATCCCTGCCATATGAGGAGTCAAACCATGGTGTGTGCTTGCCCCATTACTATTTAATTACTATATCAACTCAGTAGTACAACATATTGATTTTTTTGAAAAGAGTTCCACCCGACTAAATTAGCACATAGGCATGTCTGACTACTTCTGTACGCCAATGATATGGTTATGCTTTCATGGTCTGTGATAGGGCTAAGAAGAGCCCTAAAATCCTTTGTGCAATTCTAAGGATGAAAAGCTGCTGATAAACTATCAAAAGACGAAAATAATGACCTTTGCCACGAGATAGTTAAGGACAATAGTTGGAACTAGCTGAACCCGCACAGAGATTCCTTTTTGGGTTAAGTTGGAAGAATTCATTTGGCTGGTCCTCCCTTTGTAGCCATGTTCCCCTCCCCCCCCAGCTCTCCCGCTCGCTCTGCCTCCCCCCCCACAGCTCTCCCGCTCGCTCTGCCTCCCCCCCAGCTCTCCCGCTCGCTCTGCCTCCCCCCCACAGCTCTCCCGCTCGCTCTGCCTCCCCCCCACAGCTCTCCCGCTCGCTCTGCCTCCCCCCCACAGCTCTCCCGCTCGCTCTGCCTCCCCCCCACAGCTCTCCCGCTCGCTCTGCCTCCCCCCACAGCTCTCCCGCTCGCTCTGCCTCCCCCCCCCACAGCTCTCCCGCTCGCTCTGCCTCCCCCCCCCACAACTCTCCCGCTCGCTCTGCCTCCCCCCCCCACAACTCTCCCGCTCGCTCTCAGTTTAGTTTAGTCCCCAGGTCTAGTTTCCCCCCCTTAAGGGCAGCTGTTTGTACTCACTAGGAGCTTTGGTTCCCCCCCTTTTCTGGCATGGGGGGGTCAGGAAGACTGTCTGGGTTTTTTTTGGCGGGGGGGACTGCCAGCAGCTGGCCCACACTGACCCTTTGTGGTTTGTTTGTTTGTTTGTTTGAAGGGGTGACTGGGAGCTGAGAGTTTTTTGGTGGTGTGGGGTGTGGAAGACTGGCTGGTGGTTTTGGGGGGGGGGCGGAACTATGGCACTGGATTTTTTCTTTTTGGGATGGGAAGGTCAGCAGTGCTTCCTCACAGTCCCAATGGTTTTTAATGGCCCCTTACCAGTGATTTTCAGCTTCATTTGGTTCTCTGACTCCGTTCCATCGTTTACCCGCCAGCCTCCTCCTCTCTGTGGTTGGTTTCCTCTGCCTTTCCTTTGTTCCTTTCCTTTTTGGTTCCCCCAAATCTGCCGATTCCCACCTCCCTCGCTGCCGCTCCTTTCCCAGGCAATGGTTCCTCTTTTCCCCACTGCCTTTCCTCCTTTCTTCCTCCGTCTCCCGAGTCTGCCGATTCCGCCTGCCTGCCTGCCTCCCTTGCTGCCGCTCCCTTCCCAAGGCAATGGCTTCAGGCATCTGCACGACTCCGGACATAATGGGAACAAAATAGACCAGGTACACTGTTTTAACTATCTAGGAATACCCTACCATTTATCTGGTCAGTGAGATGCACACTTAGATTGTGCTTAACAAGTAACACAGAGGAGTGCCTTGGCTATTCTATCCTACTATCATACCAAAGGAGGGTGATATGTTCCTGCGGTCCTGAAACTATTTGAGCAGGGAAAAATAGAGGCATAAACAAACCAATATCACCGTGACAAGAAAAACATGTAACAGTGCATGTTCCCCCCCTTCTTCTTTTGAGTCTTTTTAAGTTTCGATAATAAATTTTTCTAAACAGCAATACATCGTCATAATACAAAAACTCCACAAACCACATCAGAATAAGTAAATAAGAGGGTAAACCAACCTGAAAATATGTCTAGAGTACTCACTGGCAGCTTCTCATTTTTGTTGTGGGAAACTCTGGCTTTCTGCTGTATTTAAATGTTTTCTTATCAAGGTGCCTACAGCTGTTGAGCCAGGTTACATAATGACCAATTAACTCAAAGTAACCTATGGTTTGAATGACTCAACACCTCACAGCTAACTGTCTGTTTCACATATTTTAATGATTTCTAAAAGTTTCAATAGTGTCCCTTTTATGCTTTTCCAACTGTTTCACATATTTTACTTCAGTAAACAGAGAAATTTAGAGACAATAGAGAAACTCAATCTAGCCAGAAATCCAAAAGGAGTTTTGTCAATTATATAAAGATATTGCCCCTGATCACCAAAAGGATTCATTGTGTTTTTCTTCATTCCTATATACAAAAAGAGCCTCAAGATCGAATGTACTGAAAGATTATCAAAAGATGTCCAAACAAGATAAACCATCCTTAAAGGATATCTTGTTCACAAAAAGCTGGAATATTCCAAATGGGAATTTAGACCTGTCGGATGAAGTGTATGAAACACGTGTATTGAAAAAGCTTCTTTCTGTAATAACAGTTTTTTTGTATCAAAAACATTATATTTACTGGGGTGCATTTTATAAATTGTGAAAAATCTGATCTCTCCTGGATTATGATGCATGTCAAGAAAATGAGAAACCAGGGGGGCTTGAAGGATCTGATTAGTAATGCGAGAACGATGTTCTGCCACTAACACAAGCACATCTTTCTGTCCTACCTATGTACCACTTATTACAAGGGCAAGTAATGACATAAACAATTCCTTTGGTTTTACAACTGGCAAAAAATTTAAGATCTCTAGTTTTCTGATTATGAGGGTTAGTAACAGATCTAATACTGACTGCCAAAGGGCAGACAGAACATGTACCACACGGAAAGAAACCTTTCACTACCATTTGTGGAATTGGTTTAAGCAGAATGTCAGAGCAGACAACCAAGTCTTTAATATTGGGAGTCCTCCGAAAAGAAATAGTAGGAGTATTTTCACAACCTGGTGTTTGTGAGACAATATGCCAATATTTTGAAATGATCTTTTTAATTTGAGAAGAAAGAGGGGGTATAGTCCAAAGACCAATAGATGTTCTTTTGGTGAGGATGGACTTGCTCTTCTAATAGTTGTTTCCTTTCTTGATTATCTGCTCTAAATCTGGCCTGTTTAACAAGTGCAGAAGGATACCCTCTATCTTCCAACTGTTGTTCTAAAATTAATGCCTCTTTTGTATAATCTTTCCAAAATGTCAAATTCCTCTGAACCCTGAGAAACTGACTATAGGGTAACCCACATTTTAAATGTGGGGGATGGTTGGACTTAAAATGAAGGAGGGAATTCCTATTCATAGGCTTCTTGTATAGGGAAAAAGCTAGGTGATTGTTACTATCGCGGAATACACATGTATCCAAATAGGAAATTAGATTCTTATCTGCTTGGTGTGTAAATTTAATACCTTCGTGAATGCAGTTCATCCATTTCACAAATTTGTCTAATGATGATGGATCTTGATATATCAGGAACAAGTCATCAATATATTGTTTAAATACTAGGATATGGGATAAGAAGGGATTAATTGAAGGATACAAAATGATAGAATCCTCAAGATGAGACATAAAAAGAAAAGCTGTACTGGGGGCAAAGGAACAGCCCATAGCTAGTCCTTTAACTTGTTTGAAAAATTGTTCTTCAAACCGGAAAAAACTCTCTTCTAATACTAAATCTGCAAGCTCCATAAGGAAATATGTGGGAGGAGTTTTTCTAGAGAGTAAGCAGGGGCATATCTAGGGTAGGGCAGGCAGGGCACGTGCCCCGGGCGCCACTTAAAGGGGGCGCCATTTTGTAAAATTAAAAAAAATTAAAAAATGGCTGCCGAAAACAAAATGGCCACTGTGCATGCTCAAATGGCCTCTGTGAGGCCCTAGGTCATGCCAGGCTTTGCAGAGGCCATTTGAGCATGCGCGGTGGCCATTTTGTTTTCAGTGGCCTTTAAAAAAAAAGATTATTTTTAAAAATGGCCACCGAACATGCTCAAATGGTCCCTGTGAGGCCCTAGAGGCCAGCGGGGTGAGGGGAAACCTCTGCAACCCCCCCCCCACAGCCTTTAGGAAGCCCCCCAAAGGGGCTACAGGTAAAAAATTTTTTGAAAATTAATATAAGACACTGTACACATATTCAGATTGGCACTATGTACAGAGAATCAGGGCTTGTGAATACTGAGCTGATGCTTATGAGCTAGGATTGTATTCATTTACTCTTACTTTGCTTCTTGTGATAAGTGAGTTAAATGTGATGTCTTAATAATATTAATGGTGAGTTTGTCTTTGAATCAGTGTGAAATCCTTAGTATTAAGGACCACTGGGAGTTTCTTGCTCTCTTTCTCTCATTTTAACTGTCTTTCTGAAATACTGGAATATATTCCAAGCAGTGACACAGTTTACTCTGCATATCCTTTAATTATTTTCAGAGTATCTGGGAAAAGTCAAATTCTCCATTTATTTTTATAACTTATGTAATGGTGATGCTACAATGCATAGTAGAGAATTAGACAGGGACTTCTGTTTAGTTTTCCAAGTACACCTCCATATAGTATTTGGGTATTTCATGAGCCCCAGCATACTGAAATTTGTAGTTTTTCAGCATTTTTTGGTCTGGCCACGTTCACTGCTAAATAGTTTTTGAAATATTAAAAGATTAATGAGCCTGACTTGTATTTTTGAGCTGATATTATGGTAAAGTTATCTGAAATATGGGTGTCAGATGCTTGGACAGGGGGTGCAATTTCAGTGCTTACCCTAGGCGCTATTTTCCCTAGATACACCTCTGAGAGTAAGTGTTGCTCAATGATGGTTCTAGCCTGATCCAAAGGAACGGATGTGTACAGGGACGTAACATCCATGGTGACTAATAAGGCCTCTTTTGGGAGATGCCTCCTTTCTAATTAGGTGAGAAAATCCTTAGAGTCTTTAATATATGTCTGGATGTCACGAAAGGTTGCAAAAAGAAATCAACATAAATAGATAAGGGTTCCAGAATGCTATTATAGCCTGAAACAATTGGTCTTCCCTTAGGGGACCGCTCTGGCTTGTGTATTTTGGGCAGTGTGTAAAAAAACTGGTACTCTGGGATGTTGGTTAAACAAGAAGCCATGTTCTTGTTCAGTTATAATGCCCATTAAAAAAGCCTCATCTAGTACAATTTTTATAAGTGATTTGATCCTACTTGTGGGGTCACACGTTACACGGATATAATTAGTTCTATCATTAAGTTGGCGCATAATCTCTTGAATACAATCCGTCTTATTATTCATAATCACAATAGCTCCTGCCTTGTCAGCTGGTTTTATTATGATATTAGGATCTTGTTGCAGAGCTGTTAAAGCTTGGTGATCTTCTTTAGTTAGATTAAAATGATGTCTCATCTGGGTAAAAGAATTCTCTTCCAAATGGGAAAGATCTCTTTCAATGAGTTGCTGGAAAACTTTGATATTTGCAGACTCTACATTGGGAATAAAAGTGGATTTTGGACAGAATTGTGGCTTCTTTCTAGAAACTTTACCAAACAGGAACTTTAGTTTAATTAATCTAATTAATTTATACACATCTATCCTCGTCTGGAACTCTTTATAGTAAGGAGTAGGTACAAAAGAGAGACCTAACTGGAGCACAGCTATTTGTTGATCAGTTATTATAGCATCACTCAAATTAACCACTAGGGACGGATTTTGTCGCGGGGCCTCCGGGTATGTTGAAAAAAATGGTTGTCGGAGAGATTATAGAGGCGACTTTTGGCCGAACGATCTAATGGAGTCCTCCTAAATGTAAGCATGTCATCATTCTCAGATGTACCTATTTCCTCTTGACTCTGAATTCTCAGAGGAGGAACTAATGGGAACTTTCCAGGTGACACTTTTCCTTTTATATTTCTCTGGGAGGAAATTCCAATTATAAACTCTGCCTTGACTATAATCTCTCTTGTCTCTAGTAAATTTCTTATTTTTGAAGTTAATAAGTTGTTCTTTGAAACTAGCACAGGTTTCTTCCAATTCCTTATATTTCAAATAAAAAACCTCAGATTGAGTGGTAGACTTAATCTCAGATATTCTATCATCCAACTCTTTCTGGATTTCTACAGATTTTCTAGATGAACGTTGGATAATGAGGACCAACAGGTCATAACTGCACTTGCTTAATATAGCTATCCAGCGCTCTTTAAACTCCATATCATATTGATATAAAGTAGGGGGTTTATGAAAACGGAGTCCTCGTAGGATTCTAGTGGCTTCATAATACTTCTTAAGGAAGGAAGCATGTATTTGTGTCCTGATTAGTCTTTTATTCATATCTATGAGTGAAGACCAGTCTTGGGAATCAGTGGAAGAAGGAATATTGGAGAAACCACTGGGACAGTTAGTCAAAATATTATCTATTTCTTCAGTGGAGAAAGCAAAAAGATTAGATGAATTAGCCATTATATACTATTAAATAGCCTGGTATCAACAAGTTGAAAATCCAAAACGGGCATCACGGGTATAAACCAGCAGGGAAAAATAGAGGCATAAACAAACCTCTATCACCGTGACAAGAAAAACATTAACAGTGCATGCCCCCCCCCTTTCTTTTGAGTCTTTTTAAGTTAATAGTAGAGGTGTCTGCCTGTTCTTGGAAATGGAAGATTCTACTACTACTGAGTTAATAGGGTGACATTGCAGGAAATTTTCTGCTTGTCCATGTGCACCCTGTAGAAGGTTTCTAAATGTTTGGTAGGTTGATGACAGTCATGCCCAACAGGTTTTGGCGATGTCCATGTGGGCAGTGTTCATCGGAAGCGAGATAGGGGCCTGTGTGTCCGCTTCTATGAGGCCAAAAAAAGGGTCTGGTTCAGCCTTGTTTTGTTGATCAAGGGGTATGCCAAGGAAGGTTGCCATATGGGAGATGTACTCTGCATAGATCTTATAGTCCTCTGAAGGAGATCCTGGTTTGGAGTCAATTAGGAAGTCAATGGGAGAGGAGGCTAGGGATGCAGAATCCGACTGTGATGACTGGGCATCACTCTCTTCATCACGATCTTGCCCTGAGCTGTCTGTGGCTCTTTGAGTTGGTCGGGACTCTAAGGCATCTGGTTGGGTCAGATTGAGAGGAGTGGCAGTATTAGTACGCTGATCTGGATGGGCCTGCGATGGGTCCTGTGCAAGGGGTTGTGGATTTGACCATGATGGTGGCTTTGAAGATGTAGTTTGAGGTTTGCCCCAGTGGTGACATTAGGGCTGTCTGGGAGCAGTTACAGGTGGTGGCATGCACAACCTAGGTCTGCAAGGAGGCGCTAAGGTGGCCCATTGTGGAGAGTGAGAGTGGTCTCTGTGGGATCTGCGATAGTCCCGCTGGCACTGAGGAGGCCTGTAAGGATGTTCTGTGTGGGCATAACATCATTGGGAGGTGTCATATGGGTTAAGCTGCCCAGGGTAAGAGGTCATGATGTTGTAAGACCTATAGGCTGGTCGTTTGTCCCAGTTGGGGTAATAAGAAGTCAATATGGCAAGAGTCCTCTTGTGATTGATGGGCCATATAGGCTCAAGATGACCTTGGGTGTGGGTGACTGGGGTAGAGTGGCTCAAATTTGGATTGTAAATCTTGCTCTTCTACTGGGACATCTACCCCATACTGGAGTTCTTCTTCCAGGGCAGCCTCGTGATCTGATTGGCTTTCAGGTTTGAAATTATCCTCCTACTCTAAAAATTGGTCCTCAGTACTGAGCTCAGTATTGAGAGGTTCCTCTGTATTGAGGGGATCACCCTCAGGTTTGAGGGCCTGATCCTCGGGTTCACGGTCAGAAGGTGGCATCAATTGCTTTGAGGTGCTTCCTGATGGCTTGATAGTTTGCGCTTCTTTTTCTGTTTATGGAGGGTGGAAGTCTCTGAGGAAGGTGCTGGGCGCTTGAGAGGTCTGGAAGGTGGCTAGGTTACCTCCTTTCTCTCCTTCCTCATTGTGGATGTGGCCGAGGCCACATGAGTTTGATCCCAAGGATGCGGGGGCCATATTGTGGGCAGCAGCACTAGAGGGTGCCGAAGCGAGTAAAGTGAGAGTTGTGGGATATGAGGGCCGTGAGGAGGCACCAAGATTAGGTGAATTGGTGGAGGCCAAGGTGCTGTGAGCCCGAGGGAAGCAGGGCCGAGGTTGTGGCGGCCTACATGGAAAGACGCAGAGGCTGCCTGAGACAATTGGAGGGCCCACTCTCAGGGCCAAGAACGTAAATGAAAGGCCCGGTTCTTTCTGGCCTGTTTAGTGAATTTGGTGCAGTGTGTGCAGGATTCCACTCTATGGGCCTCGCCGAGGCAAAAGAGGCAGAGGCTGTGTTTGTCCGTATACGGGAGCTTGGCCCTGCAATGGGTGCAATGTTTAAAAGTTGTTTTGCTGGTCATAAGCGGGTGTCAGGGTTAAAAAAACAGCAACCCCTCAATGGGGTGCGGTGGCTGGGGAAAGTGGGGGAGGGATGCGAAGAAAATCAAACCGCTAAGAGAATGGAAACAACAAAATAACAGGCAAGGAGAGAAAACTATGAGGTTGGAAAGTAGGAAAGAGAAGAAGAAGAGATTTGTTTTTTTAAGCTCAGAGCAACTCACGATTGGTGTCAGTCTGTTGGCAGACAAAAAGACTGAAGGCAGGGGGCTAAGTCGTCACTGGAAGCGGGAGGAGCTACCACCTATTTTGGAAGGAAGTCAGCTTGGATAATTCCGATGAGGTCTCTGCACAGGCGCAAAGCTCAGTCATGTAAAGCACAGAGGCCACATCAAAGAAAAGGCAGATCTAAACCATCTCTAGGGTCTTGACCCTCCACAATCAGTACCTCCATCTTACGAGGTCTCATATCTGGATTCAAGTTCAGTTTGTTATCCTTCATCCAGCCCATTACCACCTCCAAACAGACATTTGGGGAAGTTATGCCATTTCCTGATGAAGTTGTTAAGGAGAAGTAGATTTGGGTGTCATCCGCATATTGATAACACCCTGCACCAAATCTCCTGATGATCTCTCCCAGCAATTTCATGTAGATGTTAAAGAGCACTGGAGACAGTATGGAGCCTTGTGCAACTCCATACAGTAACTCTTACTTTCCAAAGCATAATATTCTTCCTTAAAGAATATTAAGAAACTTAAGTTGGTGAAGAATGCAGTTGCCAGGTTTCTCACTGGAACTGCTTGTTCGGAGCATATTACACCTATTTTGAAAGAGCTGCACTAGCTGCCAATTTGTTTCCAGATCCAATTCAAGGTGCTAGTTATTACCTTTAAAGTCCTTAATGGTTTGGGCCCTGGAATCCTGAAGAACCACCTGCTCCCAAGGGTTTTTGCCTGCCCAACAAGGTTGTCAGAGGGGTGTCTGCTCCATGCGCCGGCATTGAGAGAGGCTAAATTGGCATGCGCAAGTGACAGTGCCTACTCTGTTGTTGCCCCAAGGTTCTGGAATGCTCTCCCAGTTAATGTCCGGTCTGTGACATTTGTGGCTGCTCTTAAACAACTAAAGACCTTTTTATTTGTTCAGGCTTTTACCCCTTAGGGTTGCCAGGGCCTCTCACCGTTCCTACTTCTGTTTGGTTCTTTTATGGTTGTTTTTTGTGTTTTATGGTTTTTACTGTTTACCTGATGTTAAGATTTTATAATGTGATTTTTAAGGAATTTTGTTGTATTTTAACTTTTGTAAACCACTTTGGGATGTTTCATGAAAGGCAGTATAAAAACCTGAATAAATAAATTAATAAATAATAAAAGTTGATGGATGGATGGAGTAATTCAGATCTGCACAGCCAAAGATAGCTGACAGAATCTGCCAACAAGAAAATGTGTTGAATAACTTCTGTCCATGTCAAAGGGTGCTGAAGGAGTTTCATATACTAGTGTCATTAAAGCTGGATTATACAGCAGCAGTACTTTGTGGGTTACATGTAACATTGTTTCACATCTGATCTGTTACATGGATAATGGATTAATACATATTCAAATTCCACATATGGTCAGATTTTTATTTTTTTTTTAAATCTAAATGATCATTTGAAGACAGCCTTGTATGATCTAATTCAGAACCCACAGAAAACATGTTAGCAAGGTTGGAAAAATAGCATTCACAATTATTGCCACTGTTCATTGAGAAACCAAGGCATTACTGTAAGTCATGCACATGGTAAATCCTTCTTCACCACAAAGGAAGCAGATGCTTTGACTACTCAGTCCACTTACAATATCAGGCACAAATAACCATCATGCTTAATTAATTCATCAAACCAATACTTTACCATCAATTTGCATCTTCTTTGGCTGCATAGAAGGTGAAGACATTGAGGAGGTAACTCTGAAATTTGCAGGAAGAGTCTCTGCTGATCCAGCAGCTAAACCTCTTATGTCCTTTGGTCTAAACTTCTTTCTCCATGAAGGTGCTCGTCTAAAGCTTTTATCATCATCCTGTCAAATATAACAAAAAATAAACATGAAGCTTATTTGTTCCTTAACAGTGCATGCTAAAGTTATGGTTAATGTACAATATGCCCAAAATAATCAAGGAAGCTAAAAAAATGATAATCTCGTACAGACAGATATATATCTGAGTGGTACAATCTGCTCTGAGTACAGCAGTGGCTTCCAGTGGCTGTTGCTGATGTCTATCCTATGTTTCTTTTTTAGATTGTGAGCCCTTTGGGGACAGGGAACCATTTTATTATCCTATTTTCCTTAAGGAAAGTAAGCATATGAGATCACCCAGCACTGAGAGAGAGAGAGAGAGAGAGAGAGAGAGAGAGAGAGAGAGAGAGAGAGAGAGAGAGACTGACCAATCAACTATGCAATGCCTGGACCAATATGAACCAAATTGGGCGCAGTTGTAGAGACACATAGGGACATCTCAACAGTGTAGTTTGTGATGATGTCATCTACCACAATTCAAGATGGTGGACACAAACATTTGAAGCAGTTGTGGGCTAACTTGTGAAATGTCCAATTTGAACCAAATTTGCTACTGCTGTAGGAACACATAAGGATGCCACAATGGCGTAGTTTGTAATGATTTCATGCGTCCCAATCCAAGATGGTGGATGCAAGAATGTTTGAAGCAAAAGTGGGCTAACTTGTGAACTGGCTAACTGATTTGAACCTAATTTGGTACAGTTGTAGTGCATGACACATAGGGATGACTCAAGGGCATAGTTTGTGATGATGTCATCCATCTCAGTTCAAGATGGCGAACATGTGAACAGCTGAAGTGACATGTTAGCCAGCTGAAGTGGGCTAATGTGTGAGGATGGTAATTATCAATTAATATTATAGTGAAAAGAAAGTAGGCAGATTAGTTCTTACCCGAACAACTTATTTATTTATATTTATGTAAACCACTTTGAGAACTTTTGTTGAAAAGTGGTATATAAATATTTGTCATCGTCATCAGTATAAAAAACCCAAGGTCCTGATGCTTAAGTTTATGCGGAAAAGAAATCTTTCTGAAACTAGCATCCACCAGTATTTGGAAGTGGGCCAGATCTTAAGAGGGAAAGTGTAACCTAGTTAATTATTTATTACTGCTGATCCGACCAACACTCATGACTCTCAACTAACATACAAGACAAAATAAACCCTTTAAAAAAAAAAAAAATCCTTGTCTAGATCACTGGTTAACATGGCATGGCAAATGTCAACTTGTACTAAAAAATGACATTTTCCAGAGATAGGAACATAGGAAGCTGCCTTATACAGAGTCAGACCATTGGTCCATCTAGCTCATTATTGTCTACACAGACTGGTAGCAGCTTCTCCAAGGATGCAGGCAGCGGTTTGTCTCAGTCCTATCTTGGAGATGCCAGGGAGGGAACTTGGAACCTAGATACTCTTCCCAGAGCAACTCCAGTCCCTAAGGGGAATATCTTACAGTGCTCACACATGTCTCCCATTCAAATGCAAACCAGGGCAGACCCTGCTGAGCAAAAGGGACAATTCATGCTTGTTACCACAAGACCAGCTCTCCTCTCCTCTCCTGGAAGCAGTTTGAAACTCCTATATTAAAGTGAATCATAAGTAGGGATGAAAGATTCTTGGCATGTAATAGTGATGGAATTACTACAGAATTCCTTTCTTAAAAGTCAAGATAAAGGTATAAACCAGGCATCCCCAAACTGCAGCCCTCCAGATGTTGCTGAACTACAACTCCCAGCATCCCTAGACACAATTTTTTGTGGCTGGGTATGCTGGGAGTTGTAGTTCAGCAACATCTGGAGGGCCGCAGTTTGGGGATGCCTGGTATAAACAGATAAGTGAAAATGTCTTTAATCTTAGAGAGTCAGCTATAACTGCACAAAGGACAGCTGTTAATCGTAGCTGCTGCGACAACATAGTGATAAAAAGATGCTCAATTATTGGGTAAACCCATTATTTCACCTTTCTGTAGAGTGAGTGTGTTAAAAAACTTTCTAACTATAGTTCATGATATGCTGTAGGATGCCATTAAATATTTTTTCAAAGGTTGGGTAGAAATTGGGCTCTGATTTTTAACACTAAAAACCAATAATACTCACTTCATCAAACCTCCTGTCTGTGCCCATAACAATAAGGTTGTTAAATTCTCTCTCCAACACAGCACGAGCCTAAATTAAATACAATTAACAACATTTAAAATATTTTGAATACAGTTTTTAAATCCAGATTTATAAAACAAAGTTTTAAGAATGGTTACACATTGTTTCATGAAAGCAAGACATTATCAACCACTGTGTCCGTTTTGTTTCCTGAAAAACACTAAAACTAAAGATTCTGCACCATCATCTTTTTATTTTGGCACAATCAATGCTATGTCAGTTTATCAACCCAGCTGCTGAATTTTCAGTGGATGACAGAACACTAACAAAATTTGGTCCCAATAGATTTTAAAAATCAAATTTAAGGTAATCACAGTCTGAATAGCTGCATTAAAACAAAATGATGTACCTTAGAAAATGGAGAGTTTTCAGGAGATCAGAAAGCTCTTTGACACCAAAAGAATTTTAAAATATTAAAATTTCAGTTTGTAAAAGTTCATGCATGCCCCCAAATTATATAGCACAGTTATCTGGTTACGTTTGAACACACATCCCACATAAATTGATTTAATGGTTATTACCTGTGTATTCTGAGTAGGTATTTGTAAAGAAAGAGCTAATGCATTATGATCAAAAGTTTCATCTAAGGCCACAAGTGCACCATGAACTCCACTTTCTATAAGGTTATTTGCATATTCTTTAAGACCAATTGACACCACCCAGTGAAGCACTCTGTCATTGCTCCAAACAAGCACATCTAAAAAGGAGAGAAATTATTGTGTGACTTCTGTAAATGGTTTTAATATCATCATCATCATGATCACCCCCACCCCCACCCCGCCCCTTCACTGCACTACTGCTTGGGGAAGCTTACAACATTAATAGATAAAATATAGGATTAAAAATTAATAATGTTAAAACATTAAAAGGCCAGGCTAAAACCACAATCAAACCAAATTTTAAAACTGAAATTAAAAGTTAATTCACCCATAATTAACTACGGGTTGGGTCCTAACTTATTACATTAATGAGCACCTTCCATTCTTGAAAGGAAAGTAGTACTCGTATAAGGAACCCCTTCTAAGACAGCAATTCTGTTCACAGAGCATTTGGGATCCAACCCAAATATATTAGCACAAGGCACAGTTTATTTTGGTATAATTACAAGACATAATAGTATAGAAGTTTAGAACTAAAGTATTAAGCAAAATGTCACTGAACTGGCACTTGATATACAGTAAACTTATTTGATATTAATCTTACATTGCCAACAGTATGTGTTTTACTGAACCAAATACAGAGAGAACAAGGAAAATCCCAGAGACTGAAGCATCATGCTTTTCCTGACAGTCTCCCAATTCTCAGAATTGGCTTTTGGTGGGGATCCTAGGAGC
Organism: Hemicordylus capensis; assembly: GCF_027244095.1. Taxonomy (NCBI): domain Eukaryota; kingdom Metazoa; phylum Chordata; class Lepidosauria; order Squamata; family Cordylidae; genus Hemicordylus; species Hemicordylus capensis. The sequence goes on from NC_069657.1 coordinate 98,483,214, forward strand.
TGCAGAATGGAGGAGGCAGCGGCAGGAAAGCCCTTCTCCACATACACATTGACCCCCCTCCCCCGCCCCGGCTGTAAATGCTTGCAGTACACTGAATGCTATGCCAGAGGCTCCCCAGATCTTTAGGAGCATGTTTTCAGAGGCTGGAAGGGAAGAGGGGTTTGGAAAAAGCCCAGGTGCTCATGTAGAACATTGCACGAAGCTCACTGGTACTGCCATGCAGCCTCTCTAGTTCTTACCTCCTCTAAATAGGTGGTATTTAGAATATCCCCATCTCTTCCCATTGAGTAGGGCTACAAGGGCAAGATTCTTCTAGCTCTTCACTGCACCAATTAAGAAGGATTTTTTGTGTGAATATCAAATAAATAGGCCTAGCAATCAATTCACAGAATGGTTTGTGCTGGATGACAAACGTAAGCAACAAGCTCACTTGGTTCGCAGGTCAAGTAAACTTTCTTAAGAAAACTCAGGACCTATTTAATATAACTAGATAACATGGCAGAGAATTCGTGGACATAAATTGCAGCCACAATTTTATGAAAAACTGGGACCTAACCAAAATTAATGTTAAGTGCCTAAAAACAACCTAGGGGCTGTACAAAATGTCACATAAACTTGCACTCTCCATTGAAAATGCTTGTAATTTTGCAGATTTTCCAGCCGGTGGAAAAGATTTCCTACAGGACCATTGTGTTATGATTTCATATACTGTTATTAAGTACAGCCAAAGCTAGCAAAGTAAGTGGCTACCTTTAACCTCGTCCTGACTTTCTTCTCTTTTTCTTTCCAGTTCTTTTCGGTCATAATTTAATCTCCGCAGGCACATAATGCCACACTGGAAGCTATTTCTGTTAAAACAAAAAAGAGACATTAGGAAGTGCAACAAAAAAGAGGCATTAGGAAATGCTTGCTAATAATGCTCGCTTTAAATTTACTTGCCTGTGAAAACTGTCAACCATTTTCAGTTGCCCACGGAGATCCTTTTTAGTTAAATGGTCGAGCATTCGAGCATCCACAAGACATTCCATGAAATAACTGCGATACTGAGGGAGGCCCAGACTGGGTAGCCACTCATTGCCAATCCACTCATGGTTCATATCACCATAGGCTAATGTCTGCTTAAAGAGAGAAAAAGATTACATAATTGAAAAGGAATTTTAAATATTTGGTGCCACAGGTTTCACACTAGGTGCTTGTTTGTTTGAAACAAGTGAAAAGGCAAAGCAGTGCTATAAAAATCGAAAGCCACTTTGCATTTTACAACAGCTGAGGAAGAGCAGTGTTCAGTGGGGGAAACGTGAAAAATGTGAAGGGGAGATGCATGTCTCCAAAACAGTCAGGCACAATGTCAGAGAGTCATGACTGCAGCTCCCTGATCCATATCCTTTTTCCATCTGCAGACATGCATCACTCTTTTAATCACATATTTACCACAGCAGACCCCAGCAGAACAGGGACATACACCAGCTGCCTCATAAAATGGGAAGTGATTGCTATGAAAAATACTGTTAAATATTTGAATCTGAATATGTTAGCCAGAAACTGAAGTTAGCAAACAAAAAACCAGAATTAGTAGACACACATTTTAAATCTCTGAAGACTTGACCACATTCTTGCTGTAATCAAAAGAGCTGTTATTTTAGCTCCACGTCACAGCAGGATGTTGACTATTCATTCTAGCATCAGGTAAAAACAGTTTCCCCATAGGCCTGCTACAAATTCCTAAAGGACATGCCTCAAGTAGTACTTCCCATAATGTGAACAAGGCCAAATTATTTTTTAATTTTGGATGAGAAAGTATTTGTAAGGAATAACATTTTATTGATGGATTTCCCCAATATGTGTATATGTAAATTAAGCACGTTAAAAATTTTATGCGGAAGGTTTAAAAGAAGTCTCCAACCTGAGCCCAGCTTCCTTCCTCATCTTCCTGATGTTACGTAATTAGAAAAGCAAAAGAACATACAAGTATTAGTATTTATAAGTTTAGTAATGAAAGCAAGTTCAAGGTAATGGCCACAGTCCAGTGCACAGAAAAAGGTACATAACTGAACAGAAGAACTGTGCAAATGTGTGTAAGAGCTGAATGAGACAGTCCTCTAACCATCAATTTGCAGCCATGTAAATTGTGCCATATTTAGTATGCGTATCCCAGCAATAGCACTAGCAATAGCACTTACATTTATATACCGCTCTATAGCCGGAGCTCTCTAAGCGGTTTACAATGATTTTAGCATATTGCCCCCAACATTCTGGGTACTCATTTTACCGACCTCGGAAGGATGGAAGGCTGAGTCAAACCTTGAGCCCCTGGTCAGGATCGAACTTGTAACCTTCTGGTTACAGGGCAGCAGTTTTACCACTGCGCCACCAGGGGCTCATACAGCACTGAATATTGGGCATAGCCCTTTCTGTATATAAAATTACTCCTCTGGATTGTGGCCATATAGCAAAGGCAAAACAGCAACATGCTAATAGTTTAAAGAATGCAAGCATCATGCATTCAGAGTTACATATATATGCATCTTTCCCTTTCTTTATACCTCCATGGAAACTGAAACATCACATACTGTTTAGTTTTTCCACACAAGCAGCAGCCTTTAGCTGTAGACCTAAGTGAAAAATCAATCATTGTCCTCTCAAACAGCTCAGAAATCAATGCACAAGATTTGCCTACATTACACCTAATCTCTGCCCTCATTGCTTTCACCTTGGTGGAAAAACATTTTATAGTATGATCTATACATTTGAGAGATGGTTAGTAATTAAAGTAAGTAAAAACCAAAAATGATTTAGGTTATATTACTGCTTCTACACTTTTCAGAGACATAAGAGGTATACGATTCAAGCACTCAAGAAGTGGGAAAAGCACTGTAAAAACAGAAGCTTCAGTGCTACAACTAACCGTTTGTGGTGTAGATGTAAGATTTTCCATTTCTTCATGTGTTACCCAGACATTTCCTGTGGTCTAATATGACCCCATAGTGAACCAATCACATCCAATGAAAGGAAAGCCGTAACAAAGAGGAAAGGTTGCAGAATATATAAGCAACAGGTACATATAAGGAGCAGGCATGGGCAAAAGCAATGGTTTCTAGACTGTTAAGTACAGATTGATGTACAGTGCAAACCTACTTGCCTTCCAAAAGTAACCTAATACAGAGGAACTTAATAAGTTGCTCTGTATTTAAGCAAGATTTCAAGAAGTACATTGCTTGCAATAAAACAAACTATTTATATTGAGCAACTTCAAATAAGGTTTATTGGGGATGCTTTTAGTTCTTGAAAATTATGCTATTATTCTGATCAGAAACAGTGAATTAAATTTCAGTTTCCTTTGCCTTGTATACAGTGGGTTGATTTACATGTAATGCCAAACCATTATATAGTGCTACAAGAATAAACCCTGTACTCCTTCCTCCCTGCAATCCTTCCTTTAGATACTTCCTAGTTTGCGACAAACCATATTACATCACAGCCAGAAAATGTTTGGTTTGCACTTACCAGAATTGCAAACCAGCTTCACCATTGTTTGCAATGCTGGCTTATACAGCAAGCAGAAACCATAGTTAGTTGGCTGAGAAGTAGTAACAAACTATGGCTTGTTGCAAAGCAGGAAATAAGTAATTAAGCAGAACATACAGTACGAGGAGAGGAATGAAGGAGGTAGTGAGCCCAAACCGTGATTTGATGTTATATGTGAACCAACTCTATGAGTTAAGAGGCTGGCTTTTAAGAACAAATGTCCTCTCCAATATTTATTAATCTGACACAACACCAAGTGCACTACTGCTCGGAGCAGCTCTCAAAATAAGAGCATAGACAGCAGCAATATTGGTTCCGTACAGATAGCCTGAATCCTAAACTTCTTACATGAAAACAAATTCCACTGATATCTTCCAATTTGTTGTCAGCCAGTTTCCTTTCAAACCATTCTACAAATACTAGAAAGTATTTACATGAAGCAGATTCCTTCCTTTACTCCAATCCTGCAAGGAAGATGTTCATTCAAAGCCAGCCAATGAGGGTGAGATTTTGTTTAGATGCACTGCATTATCATATGCATCCACGCCCCAGTGAACTGGCTGGATGTGTCTTTATACGGATGAGGACACACATCCCTGCCTGGGGCCACTGCTATTTGCACTATGCTCCTGTGAATGTACCACACACACTATCTGACATTCTGACTAACACATTGTGCATGCTCCTAAAATGGGCGCCCATCAGCACGAGGCCTCATACTTTCTGAAGCATTGATACTCTAGTGTAAGAGTGCAAATACATTTTAGAGCTTGCCCACACCCCAGACCCACTCAGTGGAAACATGTTGCTTGACCTTCAGTGGCATGTTTCCACTCTAATAGAGCACGTGGGCTCTAACAGAGCTTGAGAAGTGCTCAAGAGTGCTCTCGTGTTGGAAAGCATGGAGAATAGTGATGCATGGATGTTCTGAGCACCCAGGCATCATGAATCAGGATATCAGTTACATAATTTCAACAACAAAATATGAATCAAATATGTGGTGTATGCACCCCCCATTTGTCCATAGCACAGGTCTGTAAGCTTGTTAGTTCCACTGATATTAAGGAAATTATTTCCACATAACATATCTGACACCTTGGTCACAGATAGTATGTTTCTTTTTAAGTAATGTGTGACAGATTAAAAGTGTTAATTTATGCAAACATTCTGAGCACACATAAGAAGACATAAAGGCTTCTAAGACTGACACATGTTCCTTTTAGTCCAATATGTACTATATGGTGGCTTTAAATGTTAGTAATTTTTTTTTTTGCTAAAAGAGATTATAACTTATTGCAAATTGGTTTCAACAGCTCATTTCACTTTGAAATTTTGTGTTTATTTCCCCCAACCTCATTTTTTCTGTTAGACAATTTACCTTTATGATGAAGGTCTGCATATCAATATAGAAATCTAAATGATTTACTAGTTTCTCTCCAAATGACAACAGTGTCTTTCAATTTTACTTACCGTTCTTGACGTAGGAGGAGCAGAGGGACTTGTTAGTGACATGATCTCTTGAATGGCAAGTCTCAACTTTAACCTATGTAGGGGATTACTGATTCCAATTTCACGCTGTATTTCAGTATCAGATAAGGCTGACATAATAGCACCACTTTTCACATTTGCACGGCAAGCAGCTACGTACCAGGCAGGCATCCCAACCCATAACTGGAAATAAGACCACAAGAATTACCTATAGATTTTCAAGTTAGAAGAAACACCATGAAGAGTTCAACCTGATTTTTTTAAAACACAAATGCAAATAGACTCCTTACCTCTAACCAGACCACCACAGTGGGCCCATCCCACTGAGCAAAAGGTAGACCTTGCCGCCGAGCTTCCTCAAGCAATTCATGCCTAAAATTAGAAAAAAATACATGACAGTGAGACAATTGTTTTTACATATTTGTTTCACCAATTGTCCTCCAGCAATGTTTCCTTCTTTCAACTGTACCACAAACACAGCACAACATGGACCCAGAGAACACTGCATGAGGCACGCAGACTTGTAACTTGTAGTGGTATAGTTAACTACACTCTTCTTTAAAGACTGATCCATCACATTACTGAAGTTCTCAGCCTAATTTATATATAGTATACAAGTATGCTAGAAAAGCATGTTCTGGAGAATGTTTTCAGCAGGAAAAAGTTCGAATATCCCCAATATGAAAGGGTTTTGTGAATTTGTGCTAATAACCAGTGGAAAACACTGGCAAGTAAAAACAAACGGCACATATTAATAATTTGGCAGGTTCACATTGATTTGTGATTCTGGACAACTATTTTCACATATAAATTTTGGTCAATGCACTTATTTAAACAATAAAAGCTCTGTTCAAGTGCAAGCTTCAATTTAACACTGAAAACTCCTCTGTTCATCCCATGCAGTGATACCTAAAGAATCACAAGAAAGCATAATCATTCCTGTGATCTTAAACACAGAACACCTTTTCATCATACCTACTTCTCCAGATGATGTTTTACATGTTCAATTTTTCCTTTAAAATGCTACTTAAGTGTGTAAATCCCATGCAAAGGAACTAACATGTTGTATTCATCCAATAATTTCCACTTTTGTTTCATAGTATTAAAAAACACCACCACATCATCTATTCAGGGTGGCACACAAATTCATTCATAGTTCCATTCTGCAATTTTTGCAAGGTCTCATCAGTGTTCAGATTTTACTTTCTTTGAAAGAAGACAAAAGCCCTATTCAGGAATTTAAAATAATGATTATAGCTTTCTAAAAAGACTCGGGAAGTCCGGCCCCTGCATGGAAACAGTAGCATTTATGTGAAAAGGGAAGCACCATAACTGTCATGGTAAGCACTTCTGTGATTGGCAGGGTGGTCATGGTTACGGCACTTTCCTCTTTACATAAACACTGCAGTTTCCGTGAGCAGCGACATGAGGGAAGTAGTGACTGACATGCAGGGCTGCAACATTTGACCCCCTTTAGGCAAGTATAAATAAATGTGTTCCACAGCACTCCTTTGAATGCCTGAATAGGACTTATGAATCAACATAATTCAAGTGACTTGTTCTGCCTTCAACAGCAGTTGCTTTCATAACTTTCTAGCTAATGAGAACAGTTTCCACACTGACAAATTCCTGCACTTTTATGGCACTTCTGCATAGGAACATAGGAAGCTGCCTTATACCGAGTCAGACCATTGGTCATCTAGCTCTATACAGACTGGCAGCAGCTTCTCCACGGTTTCAGGCAGGAGTCTCTCTCAGCCCTATCTTGGAGATGCCAGGGAGGGAACTTGGAACCTTCTGCAGGAGAATTTGGGAACTGGTCTAGGGTGCATAGCAGTTCACACGTCTTCATGATCTGAACCCCATCCTGCTAAATGGGATTGATTTTTCATGTTTACTATGACCAGGTTCAAACAGTTTTTTGAATTTATGTTTAATATGGGTTGCCAGCATTAGCATGATTGTGTGAACCCACACTGCGGTGGGAATCTCAGATTCATCTCAGGCCATAACACACTTCGGTGTAGATTCACACAACCATGGTGTAGGATTCACACAACTCACATTAAACCTAGATTCGAATGACTGTGTGAACCAGGCCACTGATGTATTTCTGCTTCAGTCTACACAGCCCACTCAACTTTCTCTTTCTCTTTGCACCACCTCCCAATTGTTCTGATTTATTTTCTCCCTCATCCTCACAACTCTTTATTCAAAAAACAAAAAGGGGAAAAGAAATGGGGTCTTGTACTCCAAGGACAGTCCACTTCGGGCTAGTCTATAAGCCAAGTTTGGATCCTGACCCACCAATCAAAAGCCAGTGCCCTGCAGCACTTGCAACACTCCCCTGGGACTGTCCATTTTAGGAGATGGTCAGGAATGATGGGAAAGCTGTCTTTAAGGAATGTTTGTCCACCATTATAAATCATCTGAGTCAGGAACTCCTGTGAGGAACCCCAGGCACAGTATGAAAGTCAGAGATTTAAAATGTCCATAAAGGTATTTTAAACCCTGAATGGTTGTGTAAAGGCAATCTATGCAAACATTTTTAAAAAAATAGAGGCTGACATTTTGTTTCTTCAATTGAGTCAGACTATAACATTGATAGCAGCTTTACAAAAATTACAGAACTAAAGCATGAAAGTGAAGAGGGGTGTTTTCTACTGCATATTAGGATATTAAGGAGGCAGCGTGAACAGGACTAAGAACACATTATGTCAACTCCAAAATACAAGCTCCATTTTCGAGTGCACATTTTGGGCTGTGAGGAAGAAAGGGTAAACCTGAAAGTGCTGGAAAGTAGATGAAATAAGGAACACAGCTATTCTCACTTTGAAATCCAAACATAGAAAAGCATGAAGGCAGGGTCACTCTTTTGCAAGGATGACAACATCATTTCTACAAAAACGTATTACTACAATACAGGTTCTAAAAAGCAACTCGAACAGTTTCATATGTAACGCCAGGAAGCTTAATTGTGCAACTGAGAAACTGCATAATTAAATTTTGAAGATTTACAATGTGGTGTTTGACAAAGTAATAAATAATTTTAGGCCCAACAAATAATGTTAGGCCTAATTTGACAGGCTTTTACTGATAGTGTTTCAAGCAGTGTGTTCTTTACTATCCAACTTGCAAGAAAAAGATCAGTTTAATACCTGGTGTTTATCTCAAATCATCTTTAAACAAAAATATTTCCCCAAAACCCAACATATGCACCGTCTAAACAACAAATTAAAATAAACTTACCCTGATTTTGCACTACCACACGAAATGGAAAATTAAAAAGGGGAATAAAGCATATAAGAGGAAATAAAATATGAAACTAAAATAAAAACCAACATTTAATAAGTGTTTTTTAAAACCCCACTTGAATAAGGTAGTACACTACTGATATAGAAAAGGCATTGACAAAATGAAAAATGTATGCGGTTCTCAACATACAGCACAAAATGAAATAGATTTTCCCCATACGTTGTGCAAAATAAAATCTCAGAAGGGACGTAGGCAAGCAATGGGAGCTTAAGGTAGATTTACATCTCTAGAATAATAACATAAATGAAATTTAAGCAGTAAGCAAAATTTTAAAATGTTTAAGGTCCTACTAGACAACAATCTACCCTTGGTAGTGAAAACTTTAATAGGATCTCATTGCTAGATGGTAATTTTTGAAGAAAAAATTCTCCCAAATATCCTGGGACCAGGCCATTTAGGCCTTTTAAAGGTTAGAAACAAAAAACCACCAGGTTGTTTACCTGTAACAGGTGATTTGGTAGTGATCCGGTAACATTCATAAAAATGAGTTCTGCTCCTGTGCTGAACACTTTGGGCAAAATTCATTAGCTCCTTGCAGCGCTGACTAACCGCCACTGCGGGTATACCATTCCTGCTCATATCGGCGGTTTGGCGCTTTATAAGTCCAGTTTCTTTATGTCCACTCCAATGAAGTCTTTCTTTTTAAGTGAATGTACTTGGAAAATATTGTTTGCAGTATATGCAGGGGGGATGGTGGGGAGGGTTTTATGAACGTTACTGAATTCACCTTACAGGTAAGCAACCTGTTTATTTGGTTTGTGATCTGGTAACATTCATAAAAATGGGTGACTCATGAGTTACATCATTCCTGGAGATGGGAACACACAGTAAAACGTACTTGAGTACACCATTAGCTGTCGCTACTGAGCAGAGGTCTACCACATAATGCTTTACAAATGTCTCTTCCGATGCCCACGTGGCAGCCATACAAATATCCTTGAACTTAATTCCCGACAAGTGTGCTGCCAAGGACTCATACGTCCTCGTAGAGTGGCCTTTTACTGCTTTAGACAGATCTACTTCCTGTATCTTGTAGGCCAGGTAGATGGCCTCCACTAATCAATGAGAGATCCTTTGTTTAGAGACTGGATTTCCTCCATCTTTCAGCTTATAAGTGATTAACAGCTGTTTGGTTTTTCTAATTGTAGACGTCCTCCACAAATAATATCTAGGCTATGCATTGTTCTTTCCAGTGATGATTTAGGATTGGGGGGGGGGAAGGGTAGTTAGAACAATATCCTGATTCATGTGGAAGTCAGAAATTATCTTTGTTCTGAATTCCGGGTCCAATCACACCACTACTTTGTCATCGTGAAATTTTGTGTACGGCTCATCAATATGCAAAGTGGTGAACTCGCTCACTCTCTTCGCCGTAGTAGTGGCAATAAAAAAATACTGTCTTAAACGTAACCATTTTAAATTTAGCCATCACCATGGGTTCAAACGGCCCTTATGTCAGAATCGATCAGACCAGAGAAAGACTCCATCTATACACGGGTCTCAGAATTGGTGGGTATGGATTGTTCATCCCCTTTAAAAACCTTTTATTATCATGATTGCTGAACACAGTTGTCCCATCACACCCTCCATGGAAGGAGGAAATGGCAGCCAAATGAACCCACAGCAAGGTGTTTGCTACGCCACTTGCATTTAAGGTCGTCAGGTAACATAAGATGTCCCTTATGGAGGCATCTTTGGCCTTGAAACTGTGTGTCTTAGCGTATGCTCCAAATAGTTTCTATTTCACACTGTAGCTTTTTCTTGTGGACACCTTACTATTGTTTAGCAAGATGTTGTCTAACAGTTTACTTGCCACACTGTTAGCCTTAGTGTTTTCAGGTTTGGATGTAGCAGACGCCCTTGCTCCTGGGTGAGCAGATCCATTGCTTTCTTTAACTGTATGTGTACCCCTGTTGATCATCTGAGTACTTGTTGAAACCAAGGTTGTCTTGGCCATCATGGCGTCATTAGTATGCAGCGGGTTTTGTCCTGAAGATGCTTTGCCACCACCCTGTTGAGCAGTGGATACAGAGGGAACAAATAGAATAAGCTTTGCATCTATTGGAATTGGAATGCATTGCCCTTCGATCACTGTCCTAGACCCGCTCTTGAACAATACTGGATGCATTTGGCATTGTATTTTGTCACAAACAGGTCTACTGTGCGTTGTCCCCAGGACTGGAAGAGGTCTTTTAAGCAGATTGTGCTTACCTCCCACACGTATTGAAGGAACACCTGAGACCTGCTTAAGGTATCCACGAAAGTATTGTTTTTCTCCTTTATGTGTATTGCCACCAGATGTATCTTCTGTGGTATGAACCAGTTTCATATTTGCTGGCTTAAATTGCAGAGGGAGCGTGAAACCGTGCCCCCTTGTTTGTTCACATATGCTATAGCAGTTGTGTTGTCCACCAGCCACTTTAGGTCCATTATTGGGCAAATGCCCTCGTCCCACTTGGGGATCTGAAAGTATGAGGAATAAGATCACCTGTACTGGAGAGACTGCACCTTTCTCTAGCAGTGTCTCCACTTCCTCTATCAATGCCATTGTTGCTAGTGTGAACACACCTGCATAGACTGGCAATGTGTTGAACCCGATGGCATAATCAGTCTGGACTATTCAAAGCACCCACCAGTCTGATATTATATGGTGCCATGATTGAGTATGACTTGCCAGTCTGATGATGTGAGCGACATTGATGTTTGATATTATTGTTGGAGATAAGGACATAAGGGGAGACATTACTAACTGGCCCTATCCACCCCTAGCACATTACCTCCAGTGACTGTTGCTGGTGTCTATCTTATGTTTCTTTTATATTGTGAGCCCTTTGGGGGCCGGGATCCATCTTATTTATTATTTCTCTGTGTAAACTGCCCTGAGCTATTTTTGGAAAGGCAGTATAGAAATCGAATAAATCATCATCATCATCATCAGTTTAAAATTATGCATGGAGAGGAGAGGGGAGATAAGGATATAAGGGGAGACATTATTGAAGTGTATAAAATTATGCATGGAGTGGAGAGGGTAGACAGAGAGAAATTTTTCTCCCTCTCACAACACTAGAACCAGGGGTCACCCGGTGAAACTGAAGGTTAGGAAATTTAGGACTGACAAGTGGAAGTACTTTTTCACACAGCACATAATTAATCTATGGAATTCTTCTCCATGGGATGTGGTGATGGCCACCAGCTTGGATGGCTTTAAAAGGGGCTTAGACAGATTCATGGAGGACAGGTCTATTAATGGCTACTAGTCTGATGGCTGTGGGCCATCTCCAGCTTCAGACACACGATGACTCTGAATACCAGTTGAGAGGGCATCTTGCCTGTGAACTCCCCAGAGACATCTGATGGGCCACTGTGTGGAACTGGACGCTGGACTAGATGGGCCTTGTGCCTGATCCAGCAGGGCTATTCTTATGTCCTACAAATTCTGTTGCCTAGCCTCATAAAGAAGGTGCTCCAGGCCCCTGATCATTTTGGTTGCCCTCTTCTACACATTTTCCAGTTCTACAATATCCTTCTTAAGCTATTGAAGATAAGGTGATTGCAGAGAAGCTGAATGAGTATCCTCAATAATCCCTTTCACTCCAACATAATCTAAGGGTCCAACTGCCTCCCTGGCAGGTTTTCAGCTTCAGATATATTTAAAGATGTTTTTCTTATTCCCCTTGACACTTCTAGCTATATGCTCCTCAGACTCTCTCTTTGCATCCCTTATTGTGTCCTTGCATTTCTTTTGCCAGAGTTTATGTTCCTTCCTGTTCTCTTCATTTGGGCAGGACTTCCATTTTCTGAAGTAAGTCTTCTTCCCTTGTATAGCTTCCCTGACTCTACTTGTTAGCCATGCTGGGATCCTCCTGAACTTGGTGGTATCTTCCTCCTCCTTGGTATACATTCCAACTGTGCTTCTAGTACTGTGGTTTTAAATAAGTTCCATGCTTTCTAGAGTGATTTGACCCTTCTGACTTTCCCTTTCAACTTCCTTCTTAGCAGTCCCCTCATTTTTGAGAAGTTTCCTCTTCTGAAGTCCAATGCATCTGTGTTGGACTTCCTTGAAAATTCTCCACTCACATATATATGCTGAACTGAAATACACTATGGTCATTGCTACCCAATGGTTCTGCAACTCTGACATCTTGCACCAGGTCCTGGGCACCAAACAGGATTTAATCCAAAGTCACCATTTCTCTGGTTGCTTCCACAACTAACTGTTCTAAGGCACAGCCATTTAGCACATCTAGAAGTTTGGACTCTCTGTCATTACCTGAATATGAATTTACTCAGTCTATGTGTGGGTAGTTGAAGTCACCCATTATTACAGCCCTGTCTCCCTTATTTGTTTCTCCAACTCCAGGCCACTTTCAGAGCTTTGATCCAGAGGGCGATGCCACTGGTGTTATTGACATAACTGCCGTAAGGGAAGGTGTTATTTCTCCCATTGGTTGTTCAACATGTGGGTTCACTCTGCAATCAAAGATGTTGCTTAGGCTGCTGGGGGAGCCTTACTTCGAGCCCCTTGACTGCTCTTACTCTTCTGGAAGTATGGTTTTTAATTGTATTTTTGGAAGTGTTGCCTAAATTCTCTTTTGTCTTGTTGGCAATAGCCAATAGCCACCCTGTTTACACCCATATGGTTGATACCTGTATATTGTGAAGGATGATGTCATGGACGTAAAAGTCTTTGAAGTATATTTTGATTTTTTTCCATTATTCCATTGTTGAATCATTGTCATCACAGAATAGACCCTTGCGATCAAAAGGCAGAGCCTCTATCTTGTCTTTCATGTCTAGTTGCAAGTTTGTAGAGCCCAACCAGGCATATTTCCTTAGAAGGAGCGCAGTTGTCAAAAAACAAGATTCAGTTTCAGCTAAATACTTTGCATTACTTAGCTGTTGTCTCATCATATGTCAGTAAACATTTTCTGGAACCCCTCTAGTGTCAAATCATCCTTCTTCTGAAGGAGAGAGGGCCATATGGAATGTGTGTATTTGGAAAGGCACACCATATAGTTGGCGATCTCAATGCCTAGATATGCATTTGCATATGTCTTATGTCCCAAATCATTCAGCTTCCTCCCCTCTTTATCTGGAATGGTATGACATCACAACCCTTTGGCATTAGATGCACCAGTCAATAACTAAGGAATTTGGACTTGGATGTTTGAGCAAGTAATCATTCTTCTCTTTCTGTATCCTGTACAGAGTTTCCAGTCTTATCTAAGCTGGCATTGATGTGTGCAACACTTGCCAAGCTGACTGTGCAGCCTTCATTGTCATTGGAAACATAGGTAAGAATACTGGCTGAGCCCTGTTGGATTTTTTCATAACATTATATACAGGGTCATCCAGATCACTAACTTCCCATTTCCAATCCAATCCAAGCACCTCTGCCATCTCTGCAATTTGGAGATGATAGGACTTCATTTCCTCCACACGTCTTTGGAACAAACTAGCTAGGTCCTCCTTTGATTCTCGCCTTCTTTTTTTAATCCGTACTCTTTATGAAAACACGTCACTGATGGTTAATTATGACAGTGAAGGTCATGTATCGGACCCTGTCCCAGTTTAGAAAGAGGTTAAACAGGGCTGTATTTTGGCTCCCTTCCTGTTTAATTTTTATATTAATTATTTAATCCCCCTCTTAGATGACCCTGTTTCTCATCAGCCCAAGCTAGCAGGCAGAATGATATCTATCTTGCTGTATGCAGACGATGCAGCATTATTATCTACTACACTTGTTGGCATGCGGAGGGCTCTGAGAACTCTTGCACAATTTTGTGCTGAGGAATTTCTGGCCATTAATACTCATAAAACCAAGGTGATGGTATTTGGTAAGAGATCAAAAAAGCATTGCTGGTCTATAAATGGTAATAGCGTTCAGCAAGTTAAAACGTATAAATATCTTGGCCTTGTGCTACATGAGCGTCTCTCATGCAGACCCCACTGTGACTATTTAGCCACTAAGGCTCAACATACAGTCACAGCTGTATTAAAAAATTTTTTATCGGACCTCTGAAAAGTATAAGCATGCATATGTATTCAGTACTTGGTTTGGGCCCCTTTTGCAGCAATTACTGCCTCAATGTGGCGTGGCTTGGATGCTATCAGCCTGTGGCACTGATGAGGTGTTATGGAAGACCAGGATGCTTCATTAGCGGCCTTCAGCTCTTCTGCATTGTTTGGTCTCATGTCTCTCATCCTTCTCTTGGCAATGCCCCATAGATTCTCTATGGGGTCAGGTCAGGCGAGTTTGCTGGCCAATCAAGCACAGTACACTGTATACTTTTCAGAGGTCCGATATTGTTCTATTTTACAATCCTTGTCTTCTTGGTTCCATATAATATTCTTATTTTCTGGGATTGTGGATTTGGGGTTTTCATGAGCTGTATGCCATGATCATCAAAATTATAACAAATTAAGGCTTGACTTATCTCGCTTTGCATGTAATGCGTCTGTCTCATATATCAGTTTCGCCTTTTAATTTGCATTACTGAAATTAATGGACTTTTGCACGATATTCTAATTTTCCGAGTTTCACCTGTACTTGTCTGCTCTGACTCAAAGGAGAGCATTTTCCCAGACTCGATTTAATGTCCTGCCATCTATGGTTTTGGAAGAAAGGTATAAGGGCGTCCCTTATAAAGATTGACTATGTCCCTGTGGTGCAGAAATGGTTGAGACAACTGCACATGTGCTTTTACACTGTACGTTTTACAAAACCATCCATACCTCCTGGCTTGAACCTTATTTGTGCAAATTTTTGGGACATCAAGATGAGTTCTATGCTGAGCTCTTCCTGTCAGGTTGGCACAAGGGAATTACCTTCGCCACGGCCAGATTTTGTGCAGCTGATATAAAAATAAGAAATATTTTAACTAATTCTAATTGATATGTTTTATGTGTTATTTTCTTTTCCTTTTTCGTCTTCTGATAATTGTACTATTGCTGCTTGTTGTATGTACATTAAGTTTGGTCTTGTACCGTAAATAAATAAATTTAAATTTAAATATTCCATTTCCAATCCAAACCAAGCACCTCTGCCATCTCTGCAATTTGGAGATGATAGGACTTCATTTCCTCTGTTGGGGTCCGAATTGTGACCTGTTGACACTGATTCTGAAGAGTCAGAATTCTAGTAATCTCCTGAGGACACTGGCTCTGCAGGACGAGCCCCAGACTTGCCAGTGGAAGATGAAAAGGAGCCAGTCAGTTTCTGGACCTGCAGTGACTCGGGTCAATGTCTGAACTGGCATTTGAGTACTTTCAGTGCACACCTTTCTTCCCCTATCTTTTCTCAAACACTTCTACGTAGACATAGATGTTTGTTTCGTTGGTTTGGGAATCTCTAGCGGTAAGGATGCTTGCACACTATCATCCTGATCCCCACAGACATTTAGAGTACAGTGGTCCCTCGACTTACGAAGATAATCCGTTCCGAACGCACGTTCGTAGGTCGGAATTTTCAGAAGTCGAAAAGCGCATCCACGGAGGTCCGGAAACATTCGTAGGTCGAGGAAACCGCATCTAAAAATTCGTAGGTCGAGGAAGCCGCATCTAAACCGGCAACGACTTCTGGTATTTTTTGTCGTTCGTATGTCGAGTACTTCGTAAGTCGAGGGACCACTGTAATAGGTGCGGTAACCTGAACAGCAGCATCCTGAATTAAAACTCTCGGTGGAGTCATTTGTGCAGCAATTTGTTTCAGAGAAGGCGCCACAACTCTAGGGGGGAGTCATCTGTGTTGCCGCCTGGACCAGTTCCATATGCTTTTTCGCTGCCTTCCAATTCCTAAACTCTGCATAGTCAGCTGGGTGTATAGGGGTGGAGTTTGTAGATGCATCACCCCATTCACTAACAGGCAATAAGTCTGTCACAGAAAGTCTCAATTGCAAAGGGGAAAACGAAGTTGTTTTTGGCACTTCCATTAAGTCCTCTTCCTCCACATCAAGACCATGGCTCAAGAAGCCCTGAAACAGATAACTTTTATTCAACTCCAGCATGGAGAGGATGTTCTGTGCCACTTTGGGGTCGAAAATTGTGTCGGCGTCGTCCATGACATTGACATCAACATGGAACACTATCGGTGAGCGGTCCCTACGCTCCGACCCTGATGTTGACACCGGAGTCCTTGGCAAGCGGTTCCTTCATTCCAACATTGACAACGGGGTTCTTGGCACTGATGGGAATTGACGTGGGGTAGGTGCTGGCGACAGAGAAGCTGCTCGACACTGAGGTTCTGATGTTGACGGTGTAACATCTTTATTTCTTTCTGGCATCGATCTCGACGACGATGGTTTTGCTAGGCATTGCAATCCCACAGAGGGAGTTGTAGTGTCAAGCACTGGCAAACGCTTTCCCTTCCATTCACTCTTCTCCCTGTGCTTCTTAGGGGGAGGTAAACATGGGTCATCCTCTTGCCTACACTTCTTATCCCTGTCTCGGTGGTGAGAAGCGCACTCCTCAGGAACCCACAGCTCCTTAAAGCAAGAGTCCTTCAATGTTGATGGTTCCAGCATTGGGGAATTAGACTGCGCTTGGACTGCAGTCCCCATTGGCGATTTTAAAGTTGTAATCACCTTCTCAGGAGATTTGAAGGTAGCCTTAGGTGTTAGGGCTTCCTCCAACAATGCCACCCTTAAGCGTGCAGCTCTATTTTTCAGAGTCTGTTTTAACAAAGAGCTGCAGACAGTGCACGCGATGGCGTTATGCCCTTCTCCCAAACATAGGAGACAGAAGTTGTGACCGTTTATAGAGGAGATCTTTCCCCTACACTGGGTACACCTTTTGAAGGTGGTTTTCTCCCCTCGGTGTTGGGATTGCAAATGATATTGCAAAATCAATAACTTTACCAGTACATAGTCATACACTTTAAATTGCTTTGCTGAGGTACCGACATCCGTCTCATGAAGAATAACTATTTCCAGTCCAAATCATACACAATAAGTTGTAATAGAGTTTCCAAAGGTAGTCTGAAAACAAATCCAGTCGCAGTCTGAGTCAAAACCTTAAAATTTAGATACTAAAATATTTCTTAGGAGCCAAGAATAAAAAAGAACCAATTACATTGGAGGCGAGAAAAACTGGATTATAAGGCACTAAACTGTCGATGTGAACAGGCTCATTGCATGTGCAGTGGCGGTTGGTCAGCGCCATGAAGAGCTAACAAATTTTGCCCAAAGTGGGTGCCGTGAGGAGCTAATGTATTTTGCACAAAGTCCACACAGGCACAGAACCCATTTTTATGGATGTTACCAGATCACAAACCAGATCCTTTAATTTCACCTAGAAATAAAACTGTCAGTTGAGCTATCACAGAATTAGTGTACTTTGTTCCCTGTCTGTGGCCCTCTCAGTCCAATGCTACATATCACAATACTACAGAAGAACTGTAAAGACATTTACACTGGAATTACAGAGAGGTAAACCAGTATAACTGCCACCTAATGGTGCAGTGGGGAAGTAACTTGCCTAGGGAGCAAGAGGTTGCTGGTTCAAATCCCCGCTGGTATGTTTCTCAGACTATGGGAAACACCTATATTGGGCAGCAGTGCTATAGGAAGATGATGAAAGGCATCATCTCATGCTACACAGGAGATGGCAATGGTAAACCCCTCCTGAATTCTACCAATGAAAACCACATTATTATTATTATTATTATTATTATTATTATTAATTTACACAGTCAGACAGGTGTTATTGACTGGTTTGTTTTATCCAGACATTGAGTCCTTCCCAAGGACCTGGGATGGCTGATTATTATTATTATTATTATTATTATTATTATTATTAATTCAATTTCTATACCGCCCTTCCAAAAATTGCTCAGGGAGGTTTACACAGAGAAATAATAAATAAATAAGATGGCTCCCTGTCCCCAAAGGGCTCACATTCTTTAAAAAAACAACAAGTTAATAACTTAACTTAATTAATAACTTAAGACTAATAATAACTTAAGACTTAATAACTTAAGACTAAATGCTGCCCAAGAAGATGATGATGATTAGACTGTTCAGCAAAAAAATTCGCAATGTATTGATACAGATAGACACCAGCAACAGTCACTGGAGGTACTGTGCTGGGGGTGGATAGGGCCAGTTACTTTCCCCCTGCTAAATAAAGAGCATCACCACGGTAAAAGGTGCCTCTTTGCCCAGTTAGCAGGGGATAACTAGTGACCACAGGAGTCGACACCAACTCAACACCACAACTTTACCTTTAAACCAGTATAAACATTTAACAATGGGAGGCCAGTCATGCTATGTTTAGGCCCCTTTGGGGCTGTGAATCTTCCCCGCCGCCCCCATTTTTTATTTTTTGCTATATAAAATACATTGCGAATTTTTTTGCTGAAGAGTCTAATCATCATCATCTTCTTGGGCAGCATTTAGTCTTAAGTTATTAACAACCAACTTGTCTCATTTATTTCAGTGGCATGACTCATTCGTCTGGATGCTGCCCATTATTATTACTAACTTTTAAAGGTGCAATAATAAAGATGGCAACGCTGAATGAAACAGTAGATATTAAAGTAACAAACAATTTTGGCATATTTTAAATATTTATTAATTACATTTATAAACCGCCCCAGAGGCTACAACAACTTTTAAAAGACATAAACCCCACAATTAAAACAACGCTAAAAACAATATAAGAACAATTCAAAAATGATTAAAACTATATACCAATTAAAATACATTTAAAAACAACACCACTTTGCAAGCCTTGGAAGGCCAGGCCAAATAAATAGGTTTTTAGGGCTCTTTTAAAGGCTGACAGGGAGCCTAAACTGCAGATATCTGCCGGGAGTGCTTTCCATAGACCAGGAGCAGCTACAGAAAAGGCCCGGTTCCGAGTCGCCACCAGACGTACCAGTGGCAACCGTAGACGGACCTCTCCAGATGACCTCAATGAGCGATGCGGATCATACAGAAGAAGGCGCTCTCTTAGGTAACCCGGACCCAAGCCGTTCAGAGCTTTAAAGCTAATAAGCAACACTTTGTATTTCGCCCGGAAACATATCAGCAGCCAGTGCAGCTATTTTAAGACAGGCATAATATGGTCTCTCCGGGTTACCACAGAGACCAATCTGGCTGCCGCATTTTTAACTAACTGAAGTTTCTGAACTACGTACAAAGACAGCCCCACGTAGAGCGCATTGCAGTAGTCGATCCTGGAGGTTACCAGCTGATGCACCACTGTTTTGAGATCGTTCATTTCAAGGAATGGACGCAGCTGTCGAATCAGCCGAAGCTGATAGAAAGCGCTCCTGGCATAGCCTCCACCTGAGATACCAGGGTGAGGTCTGGATCCAAGAGCACTCCTAAGCAACATACCTGTTCCTTCTGGGGGAGTGTAACCCCATCCAGCACAGGAAGATCTAACTCATAGCTAAAATTCCGACCCCCCACAATGAGCACCTCCGTCTTGCTTGGATTCAGCTTCAATTTGTTATCCCTGATCCAGCCCATTACTGCCTGTAGGCAGGCATTTAGGGAGTGAATGCCATTTCCTGATGATGATGATGATGATGATGATGATAAGGAGAAATAGATTTGGGTGTCATCAGCATACTGATAACACCCTGCATCAAATCTCCTGATGACCTCACCCAGTGGTTTCATGTAAATATTAAAAAGCATTGGTGACAGAATGGAGCCCTGAGGGACTCCATATAATAGCTCCCATTTTAAAGAGGAACTGTCACCAAGCTGCACCATCTGGAATTTGCCTGAGAGACAGTATATGTACAAATTTTCTTAGTGCAGGATTCCCGAAAATGAGAATGTGACAAATATAACACAACAGATAGTAGCACTCTCATTCTTTAGATGTCAGTTCAGGAAAAATAGCATTAGGACTTACTTTTTCTGTAGTTTTCTATTTTTTTCTGCTTGTCCTCCCAGTTTTCCAAGTCCCAAGCTGTCCTGAGTAGAACTCTCGGCTTCCATTAAATTAACTGCAAGAATTCAAGAGCTTGATGAAATTTTATCATCATGCAGCAGAGTTATAATAAGAATCACCGTATGACATTAATCTCCAATTGTTTCAGCATATAGGTTTTTTTTTTAAGACAACAGTGTAGCATTTACATGTGTATTACACACACATGTTGGTAAACCTTCATTTACCAAGGAATGCTGAATATTTAGTTATCTATCATGGTTGTATACCACCTGATCTCTCTCTCTCTCGGCGGTATATATGATCCAAGTTACAACAATTAAAACACTTTCACAGAACAATTAACAACAATACACAGAACAATTAAACAGTTTAAAATTGGTTTTAATTAAAAGCCCGAGAAAACAGGCGAGTCTTAAGGGTCTTTTTAAAAGAAAGCAGAGATGGAGAAGCATGTATTTTGACAGTGAGTGCATTCCAAAGCCCTGGGGCAGCCACAGAGAAGGCCCGACTCTGAGTCGCCACCATTCGAGCCGGCAGCAACCGTAACCAGACCTCCCCAGATGATCTTAATAGGGGGCAGGGTTCTCAACAGAGGAGGCAATCACTTAGTTACCCTGGATCAGGCCTGCACAACATACGGCCCACGGGTCACATATGGCCCACGGGTCGCATGCGGCCCTCAAGGCCTTTTTTCTTGGCCCCCGAGGCTATTTTCCCTTCCTCCCCTTGCTACTTAACCCCCCCCCCAAATTCCAGCTGCCGCACGGCCGAAGAGATGGCTGCTGAGGTGCCTCGCAGTTGGGAAGCGAAGCCAGGCCAAATAGCAGGCCTTAGCGTCATTCTGATTTCTGCCATGGGCCGCCGCCGTGGGGCAGGGTAGGGTAGGGAAGGACACCCCCCCACACACACCCATCTCCTCGGCTGCGCGGCAGCTTGAATTGGTGGGAAGCAGCGAGACAAATGGCAGCGGCAATGAGGTAGGAGGCGGCGGCGGACAGTGGCCCCATGAGGGAGTCTGGCGGCGGCGGCAGCAGGCCCTGGCAGAGGGGGTGGGCGAAAATGGCAGAGACAGAGGAAACCCTGCAGGGAGAGAAAGCGTTGCCGAGGGTCAGGGAATGGACTCTCTCTCTCTCTCTTGCCAAGACTCCTCCATTCTCTCTCTCGCCAAGACTGTACCATTCATTCTCTCTCCCTCTCTCTCTCTCACTCATGCCAAGACTGCCCCATTTTCTCTCTCAAGCCAAGACTGCCCCATTTTGGCAGAGGTGGAAAGGAAGAAGAATGCATTTTATTGTTATGTATTTTGTACAGATTGCATTGTATTTATTTTATTAGAATTTTTAATTTAATTTATTTTAATTTAAATTAATCTTGGCCTGCCAGAACTTAAAGAGTTAAATTTATATTATTTAAGTGTATTATTAAGATATTAAGTGTTACTTTAATAATCAGCACCCTAAAAATTGACCTCGGCCCCCATGAGCCATGTCACGGTCAGTTTCAGCCCACCAGGTCATTTGAGTTGTGCACGCCTGCCCTGGACCCAAGCCGTTCAAACTTTATAGGTAATGACCAGTACTTTGTATTTCACTTGGAAATATATAGGCAGCCAGTGCAAGTCTTTCAGAATCGATGTTATATGCTCCCTTTGGGTTGACCCAGAGACCAACCTAGCTACTACATTCTGTACCAGTTGTATTTTCCGGACTATGTACAAAGGCAGCCCCACATAGAGTGCTACAGTAGTCAAGCCTGGAGTACGACTGTTTTAAGGTCATTTACCACCTTATGAGAAATGGGATGGAGCTAACGTATCAGCCAAAAGCTGATAAAAAGCACTCTTGGCCACTGCCTCAATCTGAGAACCCAGGAGAGTTTTAGATCCAGGAGCACTCTCAAGCTACATACCTGATCTTTCAGGGGGAGTATAACCCCATCGAGAACAGGCAGATCTAAAACACCTCTCAGATCTTAACCCCCTACAATCAGTACCTCCGTCTTATTTGGATTCAATCTCAGTTTATCATCTCTCATCCAGGCCATTACCACCTCCAGGCAGGCATTTATGGAAGTTATCGTGACAAAAAACAAACCCTATATGGATTTAACAAAACATCAATTGGTCAAGAAAGAATCCAAATATGTAGATAGATAGATAGATAGATAGATAGATAGATAGATAGATAGATAGATAGAAAGAAAAGTAAATATCCTTTAATTACAATCAAGATTAAATATAACCATCCAGCCATAGGACACAGCCCAGTCAGGGAGTTAAAAACTCAATTTTGAAAAACACAATCTATATACACTAATACTAAAATAGTCTCTATAAAACTTGAAATAGGTTGAATGTACTGAAGGTTTTTCAATGTAGATGAAAAAAAATCTAATCTAATTTTCTTTTTGTTGAAGAGTAATATATCCAGAGTCAGTAATCCACTGTATCTTGTCTTGTTATATTGTTTAAAACTGCCAAATGCATTTCAACTGAAGATAAATGTCTTCGGTTGAAACTTTGGGGAACACTTCAGTGGCAAGTGTTCCCATACAGTAGTCTGTTCTTCCAAAAGTATAGGTATCTCATAAAGATGTATATAATGCTGGTTATATACTATTAAATTTCATCCATTTAAGGAAGCTGAAAACAGCAGCTAATTTAAAAATACCATCCTTAGCGAAGGGGGGGGATCAATGCCCCTTAAGCACAAAAATGGAGAAGCGCTGCACTTCCAAGTGGATATTGCACTTCATTTTTTTGTTTTTGTAGGCTGATGTACTGTGACTTCTGTCTGGTGCCCAACCAACCAGGCTCTCTCCGGTTCCCTTTTTTGGTCCCCCCTCCACCCCAGCATTTTCTTTCTTTCTTTCTTTTTGTTTTTGCTGGATAGGTACCTGCCTGCCAGTGGCAACACCTAACCTACCCCCAGCTGTTGAGTCCTGGTATCTGCTGGACCTGTCACCTGGTGGTCAGACTCCATCAGAAGACGCCAGAAGGTAAGCCCCCACAACCCCCTTGGTTAGGTTATTAGAAATCTTTGGGTTCTTTAAATAGGGTCTAGTTTGGTGAAGGAATTAGGTGGGTACTAGGTAGGCACTAGGACTATAGGACAGGAACAGTGAGTTAACTTAATAGAGGCCACAGTAATCTCCTTCCCCTTCCCTTCCCCTAGACTTACCTCATTGTTGCTCACTCCCCTCCAAAAAAAAGAACCCCTCCTCCATAAAGCCTGTTTCTTTATTGGGGGGGAATTTAATTTTTCTAGCTTCTGTGTGTGCACTACAGTGACAGTGACACACACACACACACAGACAGCATAAGTACACCACTCCTGACCCCATACCCTCTTAAAGGCATGTCTTCTCCCCCTCCCCATCAGTGTTAGGGCTTGAATTTTAAAACCCCCAAGGTGTCTGGGAGTGTGCGAAGCAGAGTCAGGAGCAGATTGGCAGGCAGGAAGAGAGGTGATACTGGTTGTGGTGGGCAACGGCGAGAGTACTTGAATGGCAAAAGCAGTTGTGCTGATGTGGTTGTGTGCAGGCTCTCTGTTCCAGAGGAGCCTGGTCCTGCAGCATGGCGGCCAAGATCGAATGAGGAGTGAGGTCCTCCGCTGTCAGGGAAGAAGCTCTTCCTATGGCAGCGGAGGAGCTGTTGTCAGCTGCTAGCCCTGCCAGATCACTATCTCCATCCTCTCCAATCCCCACTGGCAATGTGAGACCCGGTCTGAGACTGAGGAGCAGCAGGAAGTACTTCCACTTCCTGGAGCAAGGGTGGTGGTGGATCCCAGAAGGAACCAGCAGGCCCAGTACCACCACCATCACCAAAATGGTCCCAGACCGATAGCAGCCTGGTGTGGGACCACTTTGAGCTCTGCCATGATGACCCAACCCACAGGTCAGCAGGGAAAAGGCCTCTAAGTGTTTTACGGTGTCTAGGATGCTGCTGCACCTGTGATAGCATCACCCGGGAGTCCATGCTCCTGCTCCCAGCAATAGGCCAGGTATATCCTCGACTAGGAGCAAGGTACCTGCTTCCTCCCAAGAAGGGGAAGTTGCCTGCATGGTGGGTGCAGTCGGTGGGAAAGTGGTCTGGTTGCCCAGAGCCTCATCTTTCCACCTGGGCCATTGCCAAGATGATTGCTTTGGACAACCACTGGCAACCGGCCATTCCAGGTGGTGAACGCTGGCTTATGCCAGCTGCTTGGACTGCTTGACTCAACTCTAATATCCCCTAACACACCACCTTCAGCAGGTGGGAGGTGCCATCCCTGTACTGGGTGTGCAGGGAGACAGTGTCACAGCGGATCTGTGAACCAGCCACAGTGGGAGGCATGCTTCTTTCTTGTCCCTCATGGCACACTGGTGGGGGATGGAGAGCAAAGGGACATCAGTTGCTGATGGTGTGGCCAGCAAAGCAGAGATGGGCTCTGCTGCATGTGGAGGCGCTGGACACTAACCAAATGGCAGATCAGCTGTTGGTGGCCATGGATTGCCAGGTGGAGGGAGGGCTGTCTGGGCATCCAAACCTTTGCGAGGGGTTCATGGTCACCAACAATGCTGCAAACATAACTAGGGCAGCCAAGCAGGCTCAGTTTGTATCCATCCGTTGTATGGTGCATACTCTGAACCTGGTCATGTGGGATGCACTTAGCCCCTCTGGGGCTGCAGCCAGGCAAGACATCCCTGCTAAAGGTGCTGGGTGCCAGTCCACTGCTGCCATCAAGTCATTTGATCCCAGAGGCAGGATATTTTGAGCCATAGGCTCTGTAGGCAAAACTGCCATGGGCTGTGAGCCCGAAGTAATCTCTGCCTCCTCAGAGGCAGATTGCATTGTCATAGGCAAGGACACAGATTGGGATGGTTTGAGGGCTTGATCCCTTCTCCCCCCACCCCCTCCTTGCCTTCGGCAGATAATTGTTTGTTTGGAATTCCTTTTCTGCTTATGGCCAGCAAGGTTTCTTTTAAACTTTGTGGCCGTTGTAGGGCAAAGATCCCCTCCACCCATGGGCACAGTTGTTGCCTTTACTGCCTTGGCAAGGCTCACAACGTTCAGGCTTGCTCCTAAGCTGCACAAAAAGAGCAAGCCTGAACGTTGTGTGCCTCATCAAGGCAGTAAAGGCAACAACTGTGCCCGTCGGTGGAGGGGATTTTTGCCCTATAATGGACACAAAGTTTAAAAGAAACCTTGCTGGCCGTAAGCAGAAAAGGAATTCCAAACAAACAATTCCCTGTCCGAAGGCAAGGAGGGGGTGGGGGGAGAAGGGCCATGAAAGAAAAGCAAAACACTAACGTGAAGAAAGAAGGAACAAAAACAAACACGATTAGAAAGAACAAAAGCAAGGAGAGCACTGAGAGAAGTTACTCTGTCGACAGACGAAGACAGACTGAACAGGGAACCAGAGGGACATGCACAGATCACCGAGGGGGAGGAGCTTCTGCCTAACTAAAATGGAGAGTTTTTGAGCTTGGAGACACTCCGACGAGGTCTCTGAGCAGGCGCAAAGCCATTCATGTAAAGCACAGAGACCATGTTGAAGAACATCCCGTGTTGTCAGTTGGGCTCCCTCTGTTGTCTTGCCCACTGTCTTCTTTTTAGGTATTTTCAGCAGAGACCAAGGACAAAACAGCATGCTAAGGCTTCTGATTTGATAAAGAGAGCCCTGAAGTCTGTTGAGCTAGTTATTTCTTTTTCTTAACAATGTCCGAAGCTGAGGCTAATTTGCGTTTGGGTACAGGTTCCTTTGGATTTGAGAGGGTCTGCATGTTCAGGATCACGAACACTTCATCCATCTTGTCCCCTTTCAGGAAAACTCTTTGATACTGTAGCAAGCTCAGGGACCTCCAGAAGGGACAGGTCCATACTGGGAGCAATTGGTACCAATGAAGATGAGGACATGGAGATCAGGGCTGTCAAGCCCCTTTCCCAAAGAATAGAGTGAAGTCTTTGAGCTCTATTTTTCCTTGCTTGTTCAGTAAATTTTAGGCAGTGGGAACACAAATCAACCGTTTGGACCTCGCCTAAGCACACAAGGCAACTAGACTGGCCACCCAATGTTGGGATTTTAGCATGGCATACTGAACACCTTTTGAAAACTAATTTGCTCGCCATACAAGGCAGAAGAAGTTTTTACAATTGTGAAGGGGAAAATTATCCCCCCCCCTTTGCGAAATGGAAAAAAATTCCTTGGGAGGGGGGTGCGGAGCCAAAGCAAAATGCAAAATGAAATAGGTAAGAAAAACAACAGTGAGACAGAAAGAGAAAGAAGTAAAAACTAAACTAAATAAAAATTGATTGAATGAATGAATGAATGAATGAATGAATAAATGAATAATAATAATAATAATAATAGATATCGGGGAGGCTCTAATTTTGTTAGGAAACATGTTCCAAAATCCCGGGGCAACCCTAGAAAAAGCAGGGTTTTGAATTACTACCAACCAAGCTGGTGGCAACCGCGACTGGACCTCCCCAGATGATCTTAACAGGCGGTGGGGTTAATGAAGATGAAGGTGTTCTCTTAAATTCTCTTTAGTTCTTTAAAAAAAATAGGTTTTAATTTGTGGGTGATTTTTAGCAATAGCAATAGCAATAGCACTTACATTTATATACCGCTTTATAGCCGGAGCTCTCTAAGCAGTTTACAATGATTTAGCATATTGCCCCCAACATTCTGGGTACTCAGAATGGTACTTCCCCTTTTAAATTGTTACATTGTTTTAAGTTTTTGTATATATGTTTTAACTTGTTTTATGCTATTGTTAACCGCCCAGAGATGAAAGTTTGGGGTGGTGTATAAATTTGATAATAAAATAAAATAAAATAAAAATGCCTTGGACCCAAGCCATTCAGGGCTTTATAGGCAATAACCAGAACTTTGTAACTCGCCTGGAAACATATTGTCAGCCAGTGTAGGTCTTTTTAAATGGATGTAATATGATGATCTCTTTGGGTAACCCCGGAGACCAAGCTGGCTGCTGCATTCTGTACCAAATGCACTTTCCAGACTACGTATAAAGATAGCCCAACGAAGAGCTCATTGCAGTAGTCAAGTCTGGATATTACCAGCATATGCACCACTGTTTTAAGGTCTTTTATCTCCAGAAATGGATGTAGCTGCCAAATCAGCTGAAGCTGACAGAAAGCTCTCCTGGCCACTGCCTCAACCTGAGACACCAGGGAGACGTCGGGGTCCAGAAGTAAGTACTCCAAGACTACGTACCTGCTCTTTCTGGCGGAGTATAACCGCATCCAGAACAGTCAGAGCTAAGTCTTAGGCCATTTCCTGATGAAGCTGACATGGAGAAATAGATTTGGGTGTCATCAGCATATTGATTACACCCTACACCAAATTCCCTGATGATCTCTCCCAGCAGTTTCATGTAGATGTTTAAAAGTGTTGGAGACAGAATGGAACCCTGTGGTAAAATTGCTCTCGTTTTAAAGAGCAATGACTTCTAAGCGACACCATCTGGAACCTATGCAAGAGGTTGGAGCGGAAACACTGCAATGCAGCACCTCCCACTCCCAGCCTCTTCAGGCACTCCAAGAGGATATCATGGTTGATGATATCGAAAGCCGGTGAGAGATCCAAAAGGATCAACAGTGTCACACTCCTCCTGTCAATTCCTAATTGGAGATCATCCAACAGGCTGACCAAGGTCGTCTCAATCTCATAACCCGCCCAAAAGCCAGTTTGAAATGGGTCCAGATTATCTGCTTCTTCCAAGACTGCCTGGAGCTGACACACCACCACCCTCTCAATCACCTTGCCCAACCATGGGAGTTTGGAGACAGGCGTATAATTGCCTAATTCTGAAGGATACAATGAAAATTTCTGAACAGTTGATTAATAATTCCCTCCCTGAAGCAAGGAGGCATCCTGCCCTCCCTCAAAGAAGCATTAATGATCTTAAATAGATCCTCTCCAATAATCTTCCTGCTAGATTTTATAAGACACGTGGGGCAAAGATCAAGAAACCAGGTAGTAAGGCGAAGTGTCCCAAGCAGCTTGTTCCCATCCTCGGGAGTCAAAACTGAAATTGATCCAATTTAACCATAGAAGAGGAGCTGCTGGACTTCTCCGCAGTAGGCTCTGCAGTAACTGTAGAACCGAGTTCAGCTCAGATACAAGATATTTTGTCTACAAACACTCATTAAAAATGTCACAACAGGTAACTGATGGATCTAAATTCTCATTCAAGGGAGGAAAGGCATGTATTAGCTTTCTCACAACCCTAGACAGCTCTGCTGGATGTGAGCCTGCAGAAGCAATGAGCGCAGAACTGTTATCGCTCCGATACCTATATTACTGGGGCAGTAAGCCAGGACAAAACAGGTGTAATCTGCAAACCACACAATTGGGATTTAACCATCTCTCTTTACTTTGTACTCCATGCAAACATTACTCCAATTGCTTAGCCTTCTGCTGACAATAATTCACCAACCTTGTCCCAAGCTCTCTCTGCTGATCTGGCCAGGTCGACCCTTTTCCTTTTTACCAAACAGACGTCCAATTGAGGATTTGATTCCCTTCTTTTTAGGGGCTTTGTGAAGGGAATCCTGGCTACTATTGCTGCTGCTGGGATTGCTTATTTGTCCATCTTGAGAACCTGTGGAACTGTAGAATGGATATCTTTAAGTCTTTACAGAACACACACTATACACATTTTAAATTACACAGGGCACATTCAGGCTTAAAGTTTTTGGAGCAATCCGATTAAAGCTAAAGCTAAACAGTGTTGTCAATCTTATTAAATTAACTTGATTTTTATAATAGTATTGCTGTATTAAAAAACACATCTTCTCTGGAACATAGCTGACATCCAGATCAGGACTGTGCTAGTAAAACAATGCTGACATCCAGACTGCTGCTGCACCATTGCACAAAAGCAAGGGGTGGGGGGAGTGATTTTTACTGATCTCCCCTTCCCTCTCCACTTCTGACCACTTATTCTTGCCACTGAAATTGGCTGAACTATGCTTTACATCGGAATATGCTGGGTGGGGGGAGCTCTTTTTCTTTCTTTTTTTAAAGTTGCAGCAGAAATTCTGAATATAATCCTCAGATTTTAAGTATTATTGTTCTGAACAGCTCTCTCGCACTCAGTAATCAGATCAATAATTCAAACACACCACCACACCCAAGAGAAGCAGATCATTCTCAGAATCAAATTTGCTGTGATTCAAATTGACCATCTATGGTAATCAGTCAATAAAATGAATGTTTGAAATCCTACAAATGCCAAACTATTCTGTTACTTCCCTATTCCTAGCACATTAAACAAACATTCTATTACATATATTTAATTTCTTGAATTTGTTAGTGTAATCTATGCAAAACTTTGCCCAATCAATGATGTGCCTCACCTACTAGTTTATAATATTTTAAGAGACAACGGCTCATTTCCAATAGCAACCATGTTTTATGCACAATTCCTGCAATCAGCAGCACAGAAATCTTTTAGTAACACAGACTAGAATCCATTAATATATGCTGCTGTAATGTAGTTATGAATTCGTTTCATAACTATATTAATTCATTAATGTTACTAGTGGTTATGCTGTTGAAATTCTGGTGCTTCATTATGTGGGTTTAAATGCTGTAAGCCTCCTAAAGAGTAAGCTTAGACCAGTGTTTCTCAACCGCTGGTCCGCAGACCATAAGATGTTTGGTCCACCTTAGTCCATGAGGCTAAGTCAGTTCCATTAAGTTCAATGAGGCTTCCTCCCTAGTAATCATACTTAATATTACAGCCTTAGCCTGAAACCAGCAGGTATGGGGATTGAGCACAACATCTCTTTTTTCTTCTGTCCTTGCCCCCTCCACATCCTGTAGTAACATTTCATACACCAAGATGTGTGAAGTGATGACACTATGTTGCAAGTTTCCCCACCCCACTTCATTGGCTCCTGTTTGTGAGGGCAAGGAAATTAAAAACACATCCAATTTACTAAATGTTATAGAAAGCCCAGTTTCCAGTAAAATCAAGTTTTATTCTTTTTTGTCAGCTTCAGCAATGAATTATACCATCACAGGTTTTATTTAAAAGTTCAACAGCAAACAGAAATACAATGTTTCTTCCGTCTTTCAGCTATATTGTCAGCTTGGCTGGTTGCCACATATCTACACATGGGGACTTCTGTATGAATTTTTAGCAGAGCCTGAGAAATAGCCATGTGCCTAAGAATCACAGCTTTCATTAAAAGAATTCTATCCTTTATGGTTGAAAAGATACTTGCAGAAAGAGAGACTCAATTCAGACACAACATCAAATTTAAACGAAGCTTAACTATTGCTTGGCATAATAGTTCGAAAGGGATTACAAACCATGCTTTGTGCTAACTACAGTTTGGTGTGATGCCTGAATCAGCAAGCCATAGTTATAGCCATTGTTCTACCTGCACAAGCTGATATACCATGAGAGAGGAATGAACATATAAAACTGAAAAGATGGGAAATGAAAGCAATGGATTGCACACTATGGATTTGGAAAACTCAAATCACACCTTAGATTCTAACCATGGTTTGGTTTAAGGTCTGACTTGAGCTTCTTACTCGCACCTCTCCTCTTACCAAATTCTACCAAAAAATGCAAATGGAAAACATTTGCAGACTTGTTCATATTGTATTAATGTATATAACTGGAGTAGATTCTCTGTTTCACTTAAACAGTCCTGATGTCTAATACCTGATTTTAAAGCCAAGGTTGCTATGACTAACATTTTCTTAGTAGTTTTGCTGCCACAGGTTTTGCTGGCGACCCCTCTGGAAGAGATTCTCTTAACATTAAAAAACTAAACAAAGGCAGTCTGCTAGAAAAAACTGCATAGCATAATTTGGGGGGCAAATTCTGGATTCATGTGGTACAGAAATTTGTGTAAGTAAAGTAAAACTTTATTTCGGACATAGACCAGCAAAGAAATTTGTTTTTTCTGCAGCATGCAGAATTATAATATGTGCTTTATATATAGATGGAAACCCCAAATTTAAGCAACTTCTTTAAGGGTTTGGGGGGGGGGTAGCCTTATATACAGACAAGCTAAAAACTGGATTTTGCTAGTTACCTATGAAACTTAATCAAGTGGTAGAATTGCTGTCAGCCACTGAATGTTGAAGAAACAGTGACGCTTCTATCTATGAGGTAAGAAAAATTTAAGTATGGATTTTATCACAGAATGCAAGGACAAAAAGGTGAAGTGTGCTGCAGCAGGAAAGGAAGCACATAGGGAAGCTTGCAGCTGGAAAAGCAAATTGGAATATGGCCCAGGAAGAACGGAAACTAAAAAGAAGGAAATCCAGAGGCAAGATGATTGAAGGAAGGAGGCAGAAGGTTGAAACATAACCTGAGGGAAGTAAAAGCTTGAGAACAGGGGGGACCAATTAGAAAGGGCAATTTGGGAAAGATATGGACAAAGCCTAGGTGCAAGAGGGACTGTAGGACATTGGCAAGAGACCTCTGGAAGCCAGAGTCTGCCTCTTTAGCCTTCTTGCGTGCAGTTTCACATACTGATTTTAAACAGAAGGACAAATGTTGGATGCAGATCTTTAGTCTTAATTCTATTGATTTAAAAAAACTTGCTTACTTTCTGAGATCTCTTATATCTTCATGGCTCACTGTATGCAAGGCTCCTTTATAGGCTCTGTCCAAATGCAGAGATCGAGGTGAAGAGGGTGGTGAGGTCTCACATTTTATTGTGGTCTTGTCATCTCGAATTTCTTCTCTAGAAACTGGAGACTAAGAATGAAAATGACTGAAAGCTTTAGAAATGGATTTGTGTAGTATGAATGAAGCACAACTATGCAAAAGTTAAACAAGTTATTTAGCTTTACAGTTTACACATTCTCCCTTCATTCTTCGACTCCCCTCCCCTTGCATTTAATAAAGTTGTAGATACTCAGCTGCTGAATTTATACCTTGTTACTCAAGGGAGCAGTGAAATATACAGGAATTTCTTCAAAGTAAACATCTGCATATACTACTATGTGTATATTAGTGATAAAATCTAAACTCGCTTATTTAATCCCATAAAAGAATAAATATCTTGATTATTCTTTTTAAAGAGAATCAAGCTAAGTATCACTTCCTCTCCAATTAAGAAATAGAATATCCCTAGTAAAGAGTTTTAAGTGCTCCAGATATATAATTTCAACAACTGGCATTTCCACAAATGAATACAGATTATCCTTCACTTCAACAAAGAAAAGAACAGGAAGACTATGTAGCCTGGAGATGTGGTAAATCTTTCTAGAGAATATGAGAATTTATAGAAAACTGGCATTTCCTGCAACGATTCACTTATTTCAAACAAGTTCAACTGAAATAAATGAACTAATTTTAATGGCTGGAATTCAGAGTGATAAATGTTACCAATTTTTCTTTTCCAGTTCCAGCAGGTATGCTTCAGAGCCCTAGGCCTGTTCTTTGAATGCTTTTTCAAACAGCACTTTAGGGATCCTGAGTAAGAGGTTTACAAGAGGAAATGCTGCTAATATGCTTGCACTATTTCCCAAATTCTCCTTGCCAAATATTATACTGATGCAGATTGAAATAGCAGCTGATGTTTCAGCAGGAAGGGGAAGGAAAGGTACTCCATATACAAAATGTGGGCGGGTGGGGGGGAGAATGGGTGCAATAAATGCTGAGCCCTAATGTCTTTACAACTGATAGAGGTTCACACTGTGCCACTGTGCCATTTGTTCACTAAAGATGCATCTGCCCACCCCACTTTAGTGTGCATAAACACAAAAAAGCAGAAATGTGTTATTAAAATTCATGAACTAGCTAAATGCCCTATCAGTACAATGGGCTGGGGCAAGTGATTGTGACTTCTGAAGCAGCTGGCATGGTTTGGGTCTTATCCCCCTTTACTTGTAGAAAAAGCACTAGACTGCCTGCTCTGAAGCACCACTGCTACAGGGAAAACATGGGAAACATTAGGCTGGGAAATTGGATCAATCTGCATGTTATGCTCACAAAGGCCCAGTCCAGACATAAATGGACAAATTTGTTGCAAGCTGTGAATAGAAGCCTCCCACAAGTGCAGAGTTGTGGGGGAGGGGTGCCCATGAGCTGAGGTCCACTGCAGCTCGTGCATGAAATGACAATCTGTTGTTTGTCATTAAAAAGAACCAAGCCACAGTCTCGCCCAAACAGCTCTTGAATCAGAAGACAGCAGTTCTTCAGTGGGGTATATGTACTCATCTATGCCCCTATTCCTTCCTGTCCCTATTCCTGCCCAGGGAAGAGCAGAGGGGAACTGGCATACTCAAGAGATCAAACAAGCAGTAGAGGCAGGCACAGAGAATGGTTCTGCGTGGTACTACTGCAGGCTTTAAGGTCATTCTTAACATCATCACTGTAGGGTTTTCAAAATATAAATAATATGATGTACAGGTTGAGTATCCCTTATCCAGACTGCTCGGGATCAGAAGTGTTCCAGATTTCAGATTTTTCTGGATTTTGGAATATTTACATAATGAGATATCTTGGTCATGGGATCCAAATCTAAACAAGAAAGGTTACTGTATTTTATAAATACAGAGCAGGCACCAACAGAACACCAAAACAGATGCCAACAGAGCAGGCGCCAAACTGAGCATGCACTCTTTGCTCTTTCTTGCAAGGCAGGGATAGAGGAGCCAGGAGGAGGCCAGTTTAAGGGTTAACCTGAGGGAGTCCAGGTTCCTAGAGAGGCGACTGGGAAGAAACATTTGGCACGGGTGCCTTCCCTTCTGGCCGCTCCCCCGAGAAAGGAGACTGTGTCTTTTCCTGCCTGTGGGATCAGCAGCCCTCCTTTGAAGAAGAGAAGTTGGCGGTTGTCAATGTAGGTGGGGTGCGTGGGGACCCCAGAGCTGTGGGGGGAGACAATGCAAGGGAGGAAAGCAGGGAGCAGGCTTGGGACGACGGAACCAGGAGAGAAATGTCCCGGGTGGGCAATGAGGGGGATGAGATATGTGCAGCCTTCTGAAAAGTAAGTTTTGACTGCATTTTTAAAAGCAGCAAAATTGGGAATCTGCGAGCGAGTGAGCTGAGGCGTATTGTTTTTTGTTTTTGTTATGGCGTGGTGTCCAGATTTTGGAGCATTCTGGATTTTGGATGTCCGGATAAGGGATACTCAACCTGTATTTTTATTGCACAAGACTCAACATCAGATAATGACTGAAGATTTACCTTTCTACGGTGTTTCCTTAAATCACTAGGCTGACAGATGCATGCAAAGAAGAGAAATTAAGATAAAGCAGATTTGTTGATGAGTCAGAACTAGAAAGCATTAATACAAGAAGAAGACTGCAGCTGTAATAATGTTTGCAAGAAGCCAACAGAAATGTTCCAATTAATCTGTCCATGAAACAACAGAATACACGCTTCCACCCTAATGGAACTTTGTACATTGCCAAAGTGCCTCATTTGTAGCCTTCTGCTTTGCACAACTGGTTACATGGTAACCAACTTTGAAGGCCAGAACTGAGGCTGGTGCAGAAGTAATGGTGGGAATTCCTTAAGAGATCACTTTTGAGGGTCAATTCCCTGCATATATGTTTGATGCACTAGTATTTTATTTCACCATATATTTGGATACTGAATGCTAATAAATCCTTTCTGTAAATATGACATGTTTGGTGTCATGAGGGAATTACTTTTGGCTCTCTCAGTTACATTTTTAAAGCCACATGGCATGAAAACCAATTTGTTTTAGGAGCAAAGTACTGATCTGACTTCTTTTGCCACAGCAACAACTGAGTTCTCATCTAAACATTAATCAGCACTTAGAATGTGGTTGAACATATCATAATGAGGCTAGTTCCTTCTTACATATTTTGAATACTACAACATTCAATATTTTTAATTATTCTGTGGGCACATGACTGAACAGAAAAGTCTTCTGGATTTTATGAGGTAAGAAGTCACACTGGATACACTTTGAACAAACAATGGTCTCACTGCCTATCCACAAACTATACTTTTACATTTGAAAAAGCAGAAGGCTAGGAAGGAATAATTTATTGTCAGATCAGAAGACAACTAAGGCATGAATGAAAACAGAGCCCTGTAAACACAGAAACAAGCAGCTTGAACTTAATGATAAAATGTGTCCGGTATACAGTGAGAGAGATGGGGAAATGAGGAGCAAAACAAGACCTAGTTTTAAGAGTCCTAAAAGATTTATCCTTGGTGGAAGGAAGGGGGTAAAAAGGGGATACTTACTAGTGTCATGATGCCTAGTCTGTCTACTTCCCGAGCAGGACTATGCGGCATTCGCCGTGGTGTTGAGCGGCCACTGCCAGGTGGAGAAGAGCCAGAAAGAGAGCCACCCGGAAAAGGAGGCGGAATAGAGCTCATTGACCGAAATCGACCAAGGTTATCTAAACTCCCGCTACCAACACGACTTTCAATTTCCTCTGCTCGCTGTTCCGTGTTTTCCTTTTCTTCTTGTATCAATCTAAACAAGAAATGTGCAATTTGTTTAAGCAATCATATTTGCCAAAAATGTGACACAAGTCAAAAACAAAACAGATAAAACACATGTAAGTGTGGTACACTATATATTTCAGTTAATCCATTAGGACTTACACACACACACACACACACACACACACACACACACACACACACTCGAATTGCACACTAGTGTACACTGCAAGGGGGGGGGAAATCACACACACATTCAATCCAAACAACATAAACACAGCAAGAAAATCAGTTGGAAAGCATATTTTGCAATGTAGTGGCCTGGTTGAGATACAAGGTCCAGGATTGTTGCAATAAAATATAATTTAACCATGGTTAAATAATGGTTTAGTGAAACAAATCCGAGCCCTGGTCTTGCACATTCCCCTTCTGCTGCCCTTTCTGCATGAGGGGAAGACCTTTTCTACTTCCTATTCTAGTTTAGAAGCTACCAAGATTTATCATGATGAATGAACCTGGAAAAACCATAACTTGCTCTAACTGCTATTTATGAACAAGCCAGGATACAAAACAGGATTGTAGAATTTACAGAGGCTGGGTGGGATTGTTTGGCAATGCTGAACAATTAAAAAAAAAAAAAGAATACAGAGAGCAGTTTTTAGAAAAGGAACATTGATTTTAAATTATTCTAGGCCTTGCAGATTGTCACTCATTAGAGAAGATTCTAACATGGTTAATAGCTTCCTAACAAGATGTATCCTGCTTGCTGTGAAAGCACTGATTCACAGGTTAAAATAACTGCTGTTTTAAAATGATTTTTTTAGGTATCAAAGTTACACTAACTTTATATATATATATGTCAAACAGTCAATTACCTGTGAGAATACTTGAGAACATTGGCCCACATATTCCACGGCGTTAGGAAGGCAGAACAAGAGCTGCGCTGCTATGGAGAAGCTGCTGCAAAGCTCAACCAAAGGTTGGTTGGTTGTTCTGCAGCGAGCATGCATGGGGAGGGGGGATTTTTGTTCCTCTTCCATCCCCTTTTTGGCTCCCACAAATATATCACTGAAGGTTGTTCAACGCTCAGGGACATATTTCTGGAAGCCAAAAAATTCATTCGGGAGGGGGGGGGCAGCAAAAACTGCTCCCCCATCCCCATGCACTCGGCTGCGGGAAGAGTCTTTGGCTAAGCTTCACAGCAGACTGAGAGAGTATAGCTCTTGCTTCATCATCCTAATGCTGCAGAACATGTCAGCAATTCAATGCAACCTAACTTGGCGATTTCGCTATAGATAATGATCTAACACAAAATTATTAAGTTAGGTTACATTAAGTGAATTCAAAAGTGCTCCTTTGCAAGTACTAATAAAGGGTAAATCATATTGCTAGGGTTTGCTGAACAAAGTGACATCCAGACTATAGTAGTCATGACTAAGCACCATTGAAATCAACGAGACAAGTTAATC
The DNA here is from genome assembly GCF_027244095.1 of Hemicordylus capensis. Taxonomy (NCBI): domain Eukaryota; kingdom Metazoa; phylum Chordata; class Lepidosauria; order Squamata; family Cordylidae; genus Hemicordylus; species Hemicordylus capensis. Next base: position 98,520,332 of record NC_069657.1, read on the forward strand.
ATGACTTAGTTTTTGTTTTCAGGGCAAAAATGGTGCTTTTAAGGATTCTGAAATGTCCCCACTAATCTACATCTAACAACATCTGCCTACTTTTGGCACCTGTTCACATCTGTTACTCCTGTCTGCTACTTCAGCTCTTCTCTCTCCCCCCCCCACCCCTCTAGATAGTCTCCAAGAACCGCTCCCAAAGCTGTTGAGGCTAAATTCCTTTCCCTTTTGACTCACCCTAATTATGGGCCAAGCACTGAACCTCCAAGGGCAGAAACACACTTACCACATATGAACTGTGCTTCTGGTAAGGAGTTCCTTTTTTAATTAATAGGTTTATTGAATGTTTTTCCTATAACAAGTAACAATATACAAAAAGAAAAGAACATACAGAGAGCAGTTCTTTTACCCATAACCTTCTCTCACAACCCTCCTCTAACTCCTCCCCCTACTTCAAGACAAAAACAAAAATAAACAAATGACAAATGCAGGGGTGTGGGGGACAAGCTCCCTGTTCTGCATTAAGTGTAGTGGCTACTGTGGCTTATGCACGATGAAATTTTAAGGTAGGAACTTTAGTTAGTGAAAAGATCTAGATATCCCTGCCAAATATTTGAGAATTTCTTCTTGGTTCATAATTTTAGAAAAGCTGTTTGCTCCCTAGCTGCCAGCAGTAACATCCTTTTAAGTGGTGAGTTATTTTGACATGCTGCATAAGTGCATCTTTCACATTGTATTATGTCTGGCACCAGGTTCAGTGCATACAACCCAAGAGACCATGTTTTAGGCATGTTAAGTGCATAATCAAATTTGCCCTTAGAATACCTATTGTCCAGTCTTAAATTCCACTTTAACCAATATAGGAAACGAGGCCATTCCACTTTTTGAGTCAGCATCTGTTAAAGCTAGCAAGATTGAATCTACTACACAGTCTCTTCTTCATGCAGAACAACACACTACTTGTCTTTAGGGCCAGTAATTTGACACTCACAGAAGATAAAAATTGTGACAGACACCAGAAGCAGCCCTATGACTACCATGACAGATAGAGAAATGATCACATTAAATGAACCACTGTTCAAAAATTCTGGCAAATTAATTACAATAATTCACACACAAAAATGAAAATTGCTGTGTAAATTAAATATGAAAATGTCATAATGTATGTCAATTAAATGAAAAGAGGCTAAACAAAGCATAAAAACAAATGCTAATTAACTTCAACAAAAATTAATCATCAAAATATACCTCATACCTAATTTCTTTGTTGATAGCATCCAATTGTTCCTGAAGCATCATGGCTAAAGTCTGGGCATCTGCCTGACCACTAGGTGACAATAGATCAACTGAGCTGAATATAGTTTCTCTGTCATCCTCACCATCTGAGATATCGACATCACTCTCAAAGGCTTGTGCAACGTTTGCCAAAACGCTTGCTTGTTGGGCACGCTCCCAGTCTTGTTCATTAAGGGTCTGAACCTGTTTGATACATGTGAACCCAGTTTTAATTGCCAATTTCTTGCTACTAGCCCAAACATTATAAAATATAAAATCAATATGACCCCACTTACATGCTGCAGGTCATCCATCAAGACAGCAATATTTAGAATGCAACAAAATAAGAATATTACATAAGCATTTCATATGTACTCCATTTATTTTAATAAAATATATGAAATCAGAATGAGCTACAAATCTTGATAAATTTTTTAAGTTATATAAGCACAAGAGAAAAACAGGTTGCTCACCTGTAACAGATGATCTGGAGGTGATCCGTTGTATTCATAAAGAATGGGTTCTGCGCCTGCGCAGGGACCTCGCGGACCGATTGACTAGCTCCTCGCGACGCCCCCAACCGCCCTGCACGTGATTGTGCCTTCGTCAAAACAGGCAGTTGGGGCGTGTCTTCCTCAGTTTCTTTGGACCGCCAGTACAATTGTTCACACCGACGATCCCTTTCAATTCCTCAACTTTCTACCTTGATGACGCGGGGAGGCTGGGTGGGTATTATGAATACAACGGATCACCTCCAGTTCATCTGTTACAGGTGAGCAACCTGTTTATCTGGATAGTGATCCATTGCATTCATAAAGAATGGGTGACTAGCCAGCTCCCCGCCTAAGGCGGTGGGTCATCAAGGTAGCACTCTTTTCAAGACACTCCGATCAAACTCCGCGTCCTTTGTCTGTCTAATGTCCAGTGCGTAATGCTTGACAAACGGGTGTCCTGACAACCACGTGGCTGCCTTACAAATCTCCTGCATTGGCACCCCTGCCAAATTTGCAGCCGACACTGCATAAGCTCTTGTTGAGTGCGCCCTAATAGAACCAGGTGGCGCGATCCCTTGAGAACTATACGTCAGCCTTATTGCTTTTACAATCCATTGCGAAAGACGCTGGTGCGTGACCGATGATCCCTTCGCTTTCCCACGAAACAGCACAAACAACTTATTAGTCTTCCGAATTGGTCCCGTAGCTTTCATATAATGTAACAGGGCCCTTCTGACATCTAGTGCATGCATTCTCTTTTCTAACTGCGTTTGTGGGTCTCTGAAGAATGCTGGTAACACAATATCCTCATTTATATGAAAATCTGTGACTACCTTGGGTCTGAATTTCAGATCCAGGCGTAGTACCACCTTTTGTGGATAAAATTGGGTAAACAGCCGATCAGCCCGCATCGCAGCCAGCTCACTTACTCTACGTGCAGACGTCACAGCCACCAGAAACACCGTCTTCAACGTCAGTGTTTTCAGCGCAGCAGCCCCCAAGGGCTCAAACGGCGCTTCAGTCAACGCATTTAGAACTAATGTCAAGTCCCACTGTCGGACAGGACGTCGAACCGGAGGGTACAGGTTATTCACTCCTTTCAGAAATTTCTTACTATCTGGATGCGAAAACACCGTGGTACTCCCCCAACCTTTATGTTCTGCTGATACTGCCGCTAGGTGTACACAGAGAGACGAGTTCGCCAAGCCTATCATTTTCAAGGTGGTCATATACAGTAGTACTTGTTTGACCGATACACTCCTAGGGAAGAATCCCTTTTTTTTTTGCATAGATCCGGAATCTCATCCATTTACTCTTGTAATTTCGTCTGGTGGAAAGTTTCCTACAATTAAGTAGGATTTTATTCATCAGCCTATGTGCCACGCCGTCAGCCGCAGCATGTGGAGTTGTGGGTGCAATATCATCCCCTCTTCCCGACTTAGCAAGTCTGGGTAATCTGGAAACCGATGATACTGTCTTTGCGAAAGTTTCAGTAGTAGTGCGAACCACGGCTGTCTGGGCCACCAAGGTGCTATCAGAATCCCCCTTGTCCCGTCTCGGATGATCTGTGCTAAAACCCTCGAAATAAGTGGTTGTGGGGGAAATAGATAATATGGACCCTTTGTCCAGAGAAGCTGGAACGTGTCGCCCAGCGAGTCCTCTCCATGCCCTGCACGAGAGCAATAGCTCTGACATTTTTTGTTCACAGCAGTGGCAAACAAATCTATTTTCGGCAGGCCCCATTTCTTGAATAACGGCTGAATGTAACACTCCCTCAGCTCCCACTCGTGTTGCTAGTCCAACTGAGGTGACCTGCTCAGTTTGTCCGCCTGGACATTGTCCACTCCCATGATATGCAATGCCACGGGGAATATGGAATGTGCAATACACCACGTCCATAGACGCTGGCTCAGATGACACAGGGACCGGGACACCGTCCCCCCCTGCTTGTTCAGATAAGCTATGGCGGTTGTATTGTCCAGGTTCACTTGCACAGTTTTTCCCTGCAAGCGTGGTCTGAAAGCCTTCAATGCCAAAAACACCCCCAGAAACTCAAGATAATTTATATGCTTCTCTCGTTGTCCCGGAGTCCACCGGCCCTGAACCTGACAATGGCAACAGTGTGCCCCCCAACCCCACAGGGAAGCATCCGTTGTCACCCAACAGGATGGTGTCCAGGGCTGGAACAGCACCCCTGACATTAGATTGCTGCGTTGGACCCACCATTGCAGAGATTTCCGCACATGTACCGGGATGAGCAACTTCTTTCTCTGGTCGTCCACATTCGGTCGAAAATTGTGCAGGTACCACAACTGAAGCACGCGCATGTTCAGGCGGGTAAAAGCTACAGTAGAGTTGCAGGATGCCATCAGCCCTAGAAGCCTCTGGATGGTTTCTGCTGGCTGCTGCGTCGACTTCTCAAACAGATGAACCAGACCTTTGATCTGTAGGTATCTGGACTCCAGCAGATAAGCTCTCTTGTCCACAAAATTCAGTATGGAGCCTATGAAGTCTACTTGTTTCTGCGGTTCCAATTTGGATTTTTTCCAATTTACATTGATCCCCAACGTGTGAAGTAGGTGCAAGACAAAGCGAGTCTGAGAAAGTAACTCTTCTTTGTCTCTGTTCACCATAAGCCAGTCGTCTAGGTAAGGATACAGCCTCACCCCTCTTGTTCTTAAGAATGCCACCACCGCAGCCATCACCTTTGTAAACACACGCGGGGCAGTAGAGAGTCCGAAAGGCAAAACTGTGTACTGGTACGCTATATCGCCTACTGTGAATCAAAGGAATCTACGGTGCCTCTCGCGGATCCCCACGTGAAAATAGGCGTCTTTCAGATCCAGGGTGATCGCCCACTCTTCCTCCATCAAGAGAGGCAGAATACCCTGTAAAGTGATCATTCTGAATTTTCTCGTTCCGACATAGCAGTTTAGATCCCTCAAATCCATTATAGCTCTTACTCCCCCATCCTTTTTGGGGATTTGAAAATATCTGGAGTAGAACCCCCTCAGTCTGTCCATCCATGGCACTTGCACTATTGCCTGTTTTTCCAGCAACACCCTCACTTCGTCCTGAAGCACTTGCGATGACTTGGTGTACTTCACACCCTGGAAAGGTGGCAAAGTTTTGAACTCTTATCGCGTAGCCATAAGATATAATCTTTAGTACCCACTGATCTGATGTTATGTTGTGCCACGCGTTGGCATGGCGTGCCAATTTGATGGATACATTGGCTAACACGAGACCGGTGTTGGGAGTCCCGGGTACTGTTCTTGGTGTTGCTACGTGCAGTTGCGGTGGATGGACCCGCACTTCAAAGAGACTGCTTTGTCTGGTCCTTCGCAGTCCTCTGACCCTTGGGCTTTTGATAATAGGATCTATTCTTCTGATAAGGCCTGCTTTGCCTCCTGAAATCCCTTCTATCTTGTCTCCCTGAGTACCGATTTTGTTGCCTCCCGTAGGAACGACTTCGAGACTGTTGACTAGCAGAGGACGTGGATGCCATGAATGTTTTAGCTGTGAACTTCATCTTCTTCCACAATTCCATCGTGTCATCTGTCGAGTCTGCAAACAGCCCTTTCCCGTCAAAGGGTAAATATTCTATCTTATCCTTCATTTCAGGCTGCAAGTTCGTAGACCGAAGCCAAGCATGGCGCCGCAATGTAATAGCAGTAGCCATTGCCCTCGACTCCGTCTCTGCCAGATGCTTGTATGTGCTCAACAACTGCCTGGTGACCACAGTAGACTTCTCATAGGTCTGCGCTAATGCCCTCTGCAGGTCCCCAGTGGACATAGAGGACGAGTCCTGGAAAAAAGTGTCCCACAGATGGTGGGCATAGCGTGTCATACATGCAGCATAATTTGCAATCTTCACTGCTAAGCTTGAAGTGGAGTACACCCTACGGCCTAGGACATCAAGTTTTCTCCCCTCCTTATCAGCAGGGGTAGTGTGGCGCTGAGCGCCCCTTGATGACGCACATTCTACTACTAAGGAATTAGGGTCTGGATGCTTCACCAGGTATGTGTTATCGTCCTCTTGGACTCTATATAAACTTTCCAGTTTTCTCGAAGTGGCCGTCGAAGTCCTCAAAACTCCCCATGCTGATTATGCGGCCTTTGAAATCGCCGGAATCATAGGCAAGGATACAGGGTGAGTAATTTTAGCCTTTGCATCATATTATATACAGGATCTTTTAGATCCAATACCGGCAACTTAACTTCTAGGCCCAAAGCCTCTGCCATCTCACGTAGCTGCGCATGGTAAGCCTTGAGCTCCTCCGAGGGAGAGATCGAAGTCCCCGGAGCCACCTCCTCAGGTGGGTCTGGCTCCCTGGGCTCATGCAAACTACCCCCATCAGTGTCAGATAAGTATGAAGTGTCTGTGTCACTGTTTCTGCTGCTTACAGCCTCATGGGCCGAAACACAACTAGCCTTAGGAACAACGCCAGAACGCGCTGCTGACATCGCCTCCTGAGGATGTATAGTCTCTGGATGATTTGTCAATGTTGGTTCCCTTGGGGGTAACCTGGAAACCAATGGACGTTGCTGTGCAAGGGACTGTTGAGCCTTCCAAATCTTATACTCAGCATAATCTGGTGGGTAAATCACTTCAGGGTTGTGCCAGAAACCACAGGTATGAGTAATGCGGTTTACATCCAATGATGTTGCTGTAGATGCATCAGTTGAACGTGCCAGAACCGGCACCGGTCGAGGTAAATTCTGCTGCTCCACCACAGGAGTCATCAGTTGCCTAATTGGGCTTGTGGCCGCTGAAATAAGTTGTGCGGTCTCTTGAGGGCGAATAGGCGCTCTTAACGGAGAAGCGGATGGAGTTCTAGGAACTTCAGTTGCCATCAGCTGATCCACAGCAAAACCATGAAAAGTGGAGGCCGACGGTGTGCCCTCACTAGAGTCCAATAAAGCCAGCAATGAAGTCCTCGCCCTTGGTAGTGCAGGCTGCTCTTCCATCCCGGTTTCACCAAAGTCCAAATAGTCCTCCGGTCGATAACCGCCTCTTGGAGTTGCTGGGGAATGAATTGGGGTCGGCGCCGGTGCTAAGTCAGCTGCAACTCGACGTCGAACCGCAGTCTGGAATGCACTCGGTGTCGAAGTACACTGTCCAGTTACTGCAATCATCGCCTCTTGTGCTGCTGAGGTCGGCAAGTCCGGTACAGCCGGTATCGAGTCGAACACCGTTGTTGATACCAACGGTCCCGTTGACGTCGACTGGGTCATCCTCGACACCATCAATGTCTGTTCCTTCTGCGGTACCGAAACATGTGTCTTCCTCGACATCGATCTCGACGTCGAAGGAGAGCCCTCTGATGATGAAGAACTCTGCAGCACCCAGGGCGACGGAGTAACCTTCAGAGTAGTATCCCACTGCTCCGAATCGCCTTGCAAATCTGTAGGCGAAGGAGTCTTACTATGGATCCGTGTTTTCTTGGATCTCTTTCTCGGCGGCGAGGATGTGCAATCCTCGTCAGTGGAGGAATAAGGTGCTTTCTTATGTTTGCGACGCTTCTTCTTCTCCACACTACCAGGTGTCTTAAACTCCTGATCCACTGTGGCTTTAGACTGCGAAGAGGCAGAGTCCACAACAGGAGGAACCGCATCCGATGCCACAGTAGCGCTCGACACCGACCTCGACGTCGAAGGTCCCGACACCAGCCTCGGTGTCGGGGGTCGAAGAGCATCTTCATAAAGTGCCGCCCTCAATCGCAGTGCTCGATTTTTCAAAGTTTGTTTCGAAAAAGAGCAACAGATTTTGCAATTTCCCGCATTGTGCTGCTCACCCAGACAAAGTAGACAGGCATCGTGCGTATCAGTAGTCGGCAACTTCGCTTTACAGTTAGTACAGCGTTTGAAAGTTGTTTTAACTGCCGCTTTAGACGCCATAGCGCCCAAGCGCTACACGGCCAAAAATAATGTCCTAATCAATCAACTTGCGGGAAAATCCAAACGCATAGTCGAAAAACAGTCCAAATCCAAAACCAAGCAATGATCCAATTCTGTTCCAGTCGTACCATGAAAATCAATCAAGTATCTGAGGAGCAATCGTTCCGAAGTTTAGACGCAATGGCGGTCTAAAAGAAACTGAGGAAGACACGCCCCAACTGCCTGTTTTGACGAAAGCACGATCACATGCAGGGCGGTTGGGGGCGTCGCGAGGAGCTAGTCAATCGGTCTGCGAGGTCCCTGCGCAGGCGCAGAACCCATTCTTTATGAATGCAACGGATCACCATCTAGATCTCCATATTACTGCGGTTCCTTTTAAGAAGGGATTGTGTCATCTTCAAGCAGAGAAAAGGCCTTATTCCATACACACCACTATGTGCTGTCTGCATAGTCACTCTACCCAATAGTAGGCTGGCACTATCAGCCTTAACGCTGCCAATGACCAGTTTTTTATTGAGGGCGGCGAGAGCTGAAGGGTGAAGAGTTCTGAAATTAGCTTTCCACTACACAGCTGAATGACAATGCCAAAGCCATCAGCTCTATCTTTTCAGTGTGTTAAGAACTTCTTCAAACACATTTTACTTGTATTCAGACATAGAATAATTCCATATGTTCTTAGTAGTTTTAGTTTTATTCTACCCTATGAGATAAAACTTTTGTTAATGCCCTCCTACCTTTGAAGGTTCATCTCGCAGAGCTGCCAAACGTCCCTTTTGTGGACGCCTTAACACCGAGGTACTATAGGAATCCATTTGACTGTCAGCTAAGGCTGAAGACGCCAGTGGGTATCTAAAATCTGGTACACTACCCAAATGTGGCCGACTGAAACAAGGGTAGATACCATCGTTAGTGTTAATTAGAGAATATTTCAGAAATTTACATGAAAGCAGTGAAAATCATTCATCTTTAAATATTTAGCATAGAGATATCTTCATTAATACTTACCTATGATGAAGGGATGGACCTCTGATCCTCATCTGGTCACTTTCAGCTCTCATTGCTTCAATATTTACTACTAACTGATCCTACAAAGAAAGAAAAAAAGATACACAAGGTTTCAAATAATTTTAGAACTATCTGCCTTTAAAATAATAGGCACACAAGTTTGATGTGCTCATTAAAATCAGCTTTTAAAACATCCTGAATGCTAGAGTTTGTTTATGAAATTTGTACACTGTCCCAAACTTCTGTCTCTGGGTGGTTTACAGCTACATAAAACAAATTAAAACAGAAATTAAAATCTTAAAAAAAATTAAAACCACAAGTCTAGTTAAAAAGCTTGGGTGAATAAACACGCTTTTAGTGATCTTCTAAAATGTGTCAGATAGAGAGGCTCCTATTTCAGCAAGGAGCACCCATCCTGTGTAGCCACCAGATGAACTGGTGGCAACTGCAGACAAATGTCTCCAGATGATCTCAACAGGTGATGGGTCTCATAGCAAAGAAGATGTTCTCTTAAATACCCTGGGCCTATGCAATATCAGGCTTTAGAAATTATAACCAACACTTTGTATTTTTCCCAGAAACTTATTGGTAGCCAGTGCAGTTCTTTTAATTTAGGAGTAATATGGTATCTTTGAGACTCTTCGAAATGACCCAGAGACCAACCTGGCTGCTGCATTCTGTACCAACCGCAGTTTACGGACTATATACAAAAGCACCCCCACATAGAGCACATTGCAGTAATCAAGTCTGGAGAATGCCCGCATATGTACTAAGGTTTTGAGGTCGTTTATCTCAAGCAATGGACACAACTTGCGTATCAGCTGAAGCTGATAAAAAGCACCTCTGGCCACTGCCTCAACCTGAGACACCAGGGAGATGTTTGAATCCAGAAGCACTTCCAGACTGCATATCTGTTCCCTCTGGGGAAGTGTGACCCCATCCAGAACTGGCAGGTCAAAACAGTTTCCTGAGTTCCGACCCCGCACAATAAGTACCTCCATCTTATTTGGATTCAGTTTCTTATCCCTCATCCAGCTTTAGGGAGGTTATGCCTTCTCCTGATGATATTGACATGGAGAAATCGATCTGGGAGTCATCAGCATACTGATAACACCCACAATAACAAAAATTTCAAAAATATTTCTGCCATTCCCACAAAAACTATTGTTAATCTTCATTTGTTGAATAGATCTTAATAGTTCTGAATAATTGTGATGCTTTTTGAGGAAGTGGCTTTTTGAGGAAATACTATGAGGCAGAAGGGTTACCCCAGTGGATAAGGGCCTGGGCTCCATTTTCACTCAACAGCTGCAATAGCTTTGCTGTAAAGGAAAAAAAGTCCAAATTTGGTAACATGACTAACAAAAAGAATCCATCATATGTAACTTCCATGCAGTAGGGATCTTAGCTGATGCAGCATGGTTGGTTATGAGATTCAGTGCCACAATCAGCGTTAGAATCTAAAGGAGATGAAAAAAATTGTCCAATTATTCATGTACTATAAATAATTAGTACAACAAAATTAGCTTCAAAGCATGTATATCTGCAATTCATTTAACCTTTTTATGAAGTTTATTCATGCTAAAATTGTGCATTTTTTAAATTACATGACAGCTGTGGCATAAAGTTGCATTTTTTCTTTCCTTCCAGCCAGTACCTTTTCATTTTGAAGCTCCTCAACTTGTTTCTTAGAGGTTTCAACTTCACGAAGAAGAGCATTCTGGAATAAAGTGAAGGTCACAAGTTCATTGCTACTTAAATTCAGAAAAAAAAATACTACAAAGCTGCAAACACCAGCATTTATCCCTTTGAGAGAAAACCTGTTATCTTTATTCTGTTGCTTGCTCTATTTGCATTTGCCTTTAGTAAAAATACACAAACTTGTTGGCCCTGCTTCTCAAACAAAGAATATTTCTTGGACAAGAGATTCTAGCACTTATACCATTTCTCTCCTATTTATGTAGTTCTTCTGTATAATAAACAATTGGACAAATACCCATTAAAAATTAAAAATAAAAATAAAGCACATTATTAAAATTGCCATTGCACTTCGGAAAACAACAACATTTGTAATTACTTTATCTTCCAGGGCAGCCATTCTCTCTTTAAGATGAAGCTGAAGTCTTTCATTGGATTCAGACAAAAGTTTGTCAACAGTATCAGATAATCGTTTGTTATGCTCTTCATTCATTTTCTCTCTTTGTCGAGCCTAGATGGGGGAGGGTAAGGAACAATAGCATTAAATCATCGGCAGTCGTATCTTCCAAATGTAGAGACACTAAGACAACTGTTTTTCAAGATTCTCTAATTTAGTGCAAGACATATCTTTATCTTTTCAAACCCTACAATTAGCCTATGTCCTATGTCAGGGGTTCCCAACCTGTGGTACTCCTGATGTTGCTGAACTACAACACCCATCATCTCCAGCCACAATAAATTATAACTGGGGATTGGGAGTTGTAGTTCAGTAACATCTGGAGTACCATAGGTTGGGAACCACTGTCCTATGTCATGGCTCATACTGTCCATACTGGACCTGCACTAGACAAATATCAATGTGATCTAGGGGATTGTTTATTATGATAGGAGTTCCAACCACTAGTCATTTGCTGCTATAAAACAGGTTGCTTACCTGTAACTCTTGATCTGGAAGTGATCTGTTGTAGGCATAAGGAGTGGTCTCTTCGCCTGTGCAGGGACCTCGCAGGCTGACTGAATAGCTCGTCATGACGCCCCACCCCGCCTGCACACGCTGTGCTGAGTTCGTTATCTTATTGTCTCTGATAAGTATTATTTAGAAATCTTGTTGCTTTGTTCCTCTCTATTTCTCCTGTAGAAAGATATGTTGTTTTCTCTGACACGAGGAGCCTAGCCGAGGTCTAAGTGCTGTGGCGGTCAAAAGGAAACTGACTAATGAGCGCCCAACTGTCGCATATAAACAGAGAATCGGCATGAGTGGACGGTTGGGTGAGCATGAGGAGCTATCTAGTTGACCCAAGAGGTTCATGCGCAGGCATGGAACCCATTATTCTAATAAGCCAACGGATCACTATCCAGATCTTCCAGATCAAGAGAACGATCGTTTGTCTACGTTTGCACCTGACCTGGAACTGTCTACGGACATAAGAATAAAAACGAGCTCTGATGGAAGTTAAAAAGACCTTTAAGCGCTGCGTAAAATACCGCGCTAAGCTCCCGTTGACGGATCACCATGACGCGTGCTTGATGTGCCTTGGAGAGGAGCACAATACTGCAGCATGTAACATTTGTTGCTCTTTCTCCAAGCAGACCAGACAAAATAGAGCTCTGCGCCTTCGAGCAGCTTTATACGATGAGGCGCTCCGCCCGCCAACACCATGGCCAAGTTCTTGCCCAGACTGACTCCCCGTCGATGTTGAGTACTCTGTTGACATCGGAAACTTCGGGGACACAATCGACGCCGATGTCGGCTACGGAGCCAAATGTCCACAGAGCTGCGCATCAGCAATCTAAAACCACGCTCACTGGCCACTCAAGATCCAGAGAGGGTGTGCAATGCTTTTTAAGCGGTGGTGCTGCTTTATCCACGGAAGCACTCTCCGAACCCATAGGCTAGTGCCCACGTTCTTTGTGCCTATGCTCTTTTTCAGAGACGTCTTTAGGCTTTTTAAATACACCCTCTCTGGATCGTGATTGCGTCCCTGAAGTTTTTTGATGTCAACCGAGCACTCGACATCGACGGGGAGTCTGGGCAAGAAGAACTCTGCCATGGTGTTGGCAGAGCGCCTCATTGTATAACGCCGCTCAAAGATGCAGAGCTCTATTCTGTCTGGTCTGCTTGGAGAAGGAGCAACAAACTTTATACACTGCTCTCCAAGACACATCAAGCACATGTTGTGGTGATCTGTCGATGGGAGCTTAGCATGGCATTTTACACAGCGTTTAGAGGTCTTTTTAACTTCCATCAGTGCTCGTTTTTATACTTATGCCAAATCAAAACACAAATCAAGTCCGTAGACAGTTCCAGGTCGGGGAAAACGTAGACAATCGTTCTCCTAAACAAAGTTTCACAAATCAAGTCCGTTAACAGTTCCGGGGTCAAGTCCAAATGTAAATAACCAAATCGCTATCCAAGACAAAGTCCGTATTCCAATCCAATTCTGCATTCCAAAACCAAGTAAGAATTAAGTAGAGTTATCAAATAACCGAGGAGCTACAACTACAAAGCTTGAATGCTAAGGCAGTCAAAGAGAAACTGAAGGAGAGACAGCCCAACTGCCCCTCTTAAACTCAGCATAGCGTGTGCAGGCAGGGCGGGGCATCATGAGGAGCTACTCATTCAGCCTGCGAGGTCCCTGCGCAGGCGCAGAACCCATTCCTTATGATTACAACGGATCACGATCCAGATCAAGAGGTTCACTAATAATGTACTCTAATTAGTCTAATAACTTTGCACTAAGAAGCCAGTTCACCCATCAAGTGAAGACTATTCCCATTTTTCTTTTTCTAGAAGACTGAAACATGGTTATTTCAAATGTGTACTTATGTAAAGCTTACTAACTCAGTTCAGTTTTACATAATTATGAAGCTACACTTTCCATTTCCAGGTTCAGACTTCATTATCAATTTGGGGCAATGGGGAAGAGAGACACTTGCCATCACCAGCTTTACATACCCTTAGTAATTCCTGATTTTTCTCCTCCAGCTGTGCTTCCATCTGCCTCAAACGTTCTTCAATGTTACCATGTCTTTCTTCAGCCTGCCATTTTCAAAATCAAACTGGTAATTAAAATCTGAGAATTCTACTCACTTTTTTGAGGTACAAACAAGCATACCATGCTTTATGCAGTCTGATATTTCTGTTCACACACCGCAAGATGTTTGATTGCCAATACCCAGCAAAACTTAGTGGATGGATTCATGTATTAAATGAGCAACTAATCCTTTGAACCCAGGACATCCTGCTTTGGTGACTGATGACAACTGAATGTCTTGGCAAAAACAAAACAAAAAACTTTGCATTCATTCTTACAGCAAAATAAAATGAATTCACATTGTTTCTTCTATATTTTCCCCCCACTGCCTTTCATTTTAGCACTTTAAAAAGCAAGCAGCAGCAAGCAGAAAAAAGGATGATTGTCCTTAATGCAAATTCTACCTTCCTAAGCTTGGAAGTACGTTCCAACAGTTTAGCATCTTTAGCTGCAGAGTTCCCAGAAGGCAAAAGGTCAGGCTACAAATGCCAATAAAGAACAGGAAAGGTAACAAGGGGGGAAAAAATTAAGACTGTAAAGGCAGCCAAGAACCCATTTGTAAGTATTAGACAGGACATTGCTTCAGGATATAATTTACTCCTGAACTACATAATACAATATATAGAGTTGACAAAAGAGCTGCTCAAGCAACTTCCAAACAATTAAAAACACATTATGAATTGTGATATTTTAAAGCCACACGAGGAGATAAATTTAAGGAACAATTATTAAAGCATTTTACTGACCAAAACAAACAAACAAAAGGAATACAGTGGCTAAGATACTGACAATCCCTACTCTCCCATCAGTAGGGCACGTGCGCTGACTGAGTGTGGAGAGCTTGCAGGCACTCCTTGCAAATGCACAGAGCCTACATGGCTCTTAAGAATCACATCTGCCTTGTAGGATGCTTCTCCCATAACTCCCAATGGGGGAAGCATCCTACAGTGATAACACAACCCTTAAGTGCCATGGAAGCTTTGCGCAAAGACAGGTTCTTCACACTAAAAGCCACCACAAATGCCCTGCTGATAGAAGAGCAAGGGCTGTGCAGTAGTTAAGCCAATAACAAAAAGATGAAGTCAAAGAGCAAATAATTTCCACTGTAGAAAAGCATATTTCTTACACCACTTCATATCATATTCCTACCTTAGTAAGTGCTGCAACTCTCTGGGCCAGTTCAGCCTCTACCTCTGGCAGAGTTTCAGCTTTTCTCAGAGTCTGTTGCAATTTTTGCTCAGCTAATTCCAGTCGTTCTTGTAACTGCCTATTCTTATCTTCACTCTAGAGACAAGATGGCAACATATTTGCTTATAGTAACTGCTGCAGACAAAATACAAGCATATTTCAGGTGTTAATTTAAACAGCTTTTTTAAAAAACTAATGAGAGGGAATCAACCAGTGAACAAACTAACATGCACGTATATAGCACACAGATTGTAACTGTAACTAAGCCAAAGTATGTGCAAATTAAGTAATTGTTATTGTTCCTAAATTCATCCCTGCCTCTGCTTCAGGGCTATCTCCAGGTTTGAGGGGGCTCTGCACAAAGTGTCCTAAAAGGCCCATTCCTATACTGGTTGTGCCCCCATGCTTATCGGACTTTTACAGGGCAGTGAACACCGAGGAGGCAGAGGCGGCAGCAAAGGTAGCAGCAGCACAAGACAAAAAAGGGGCAACAGTGATATCAGACTGGCGCTAACATTTAAATTCCTCAGTGCTCAGCCCAAAGCATCATGTCGCTCCACAGTGATGTGCTGTACTGAAGGCTTGGCAGTGTGGGAATTTAAATTGTCCAGGAAGAATTCTTACATGATTCGACTGAAACTGATCCAATCTGCAATTCCCAAGGATGTGGACCAGCTGGTTGGAGTGATATGGCCCACTACTTGTTCCCTAGTTAAGTATCATAAATGCTTCTCTGAGGGCAGGCAGGATTCCTCCTTGTCTTAAGAATACAATTATTAGTTTCTTAAGAAGCCAGCACTGGATTCCTCAGAGCAATTATAGGCTGGTCTCTAACTTCCCGTGCTTGGGCAAGGTGATCGAGAGGGTGGTGACTTCCTAACTCCAGCTTGGAGGAAATGGATTATCTGGACCCATTTCAAACCGACTTTCAGGTGGGCTATAGACTGCATTGGTTGGCCTAATGGACGATCTCCAAATCTCAGCAGCTTTCAATACCATTGACCATTATATCTTTCTGGATTGCCTGTGTGGGCTGGGAGCAGGGTTATCTCTAAAAAATTTCATCTATGTGAGGAATGAGTTTTGTTCTGAGCAGCAGTATCAAGGCAGTATGTGCACACATGCATCCAGGGTAGGACCTTCCTGATTAAACCTGGGCAGGATCTAAAATTAACTGAGCAGACCTCAAGATACATGTGAGCACGTGCAAACACGGACACCTTAGAGGGAACATTGGCTGGGAGTGGGAGACATCATTTTACAGGGGTTCTGCTCCTAGATATATCTTGGGCAGCATCCAGATGGTGTCACTTGGAAACTATTGCGCTACTAAACAAGAGCTTTTGTATGGAGTTTCACAAGGCTCCATGCTGTCTCCAATACTTTTCAATATCTACATGAAGCCACTTGGAAAGATCATCAGGAAATGGTATAACTTTCCTAAATGCCTGCTGGCAGGCAGTAATGATCTGGATGAGGGGAAACAAACTGAAGCTGAATTCAAGCAAGATGGAGGTACCGACTGTGAATGGTTGCAACTCAGGAGACAGATTAGAGATGCCCGATCGGAAAAGGGGTTACACTTCCTCAGAAGGAACTGGTAAGTAGTTTGGGAGTACTTCTGGACCCAGGCCTATCTTTGGTTTCTCAGGTTGAGGCAGTGGATAAGAGAGCTTTTTAATCAGTTTTAGCCAATCTGTGAGCCGCATGCGTTTCTGGGAGTCACCTAAAAACAGTGCTACATAGGCTGGTAAGCTCCAGGATTGACTACTGCAACATGTTCTATGTGGGGCTGCCTTTGTATGTACTCTGGAAATTTCCATTGGTGCGAACTGCAGCAGCCAGATTGGTCTCTAGGGTCACCCGAAGAGGCCATATTGCTCCTATTTTTAAAATGTTGCTCTCACTGCCCATTTATTTCTGTGCAAAATATAAAGTGTTCGTAATTACCTTCCAATCCCTAAACAGCCTAGGCTCAGGGTATTTAAGAGAATGCCTACTTCTTCATGAACCCTGGGGAGGTCCAGATGATCTTACGGCCACTCAAGATCGGACCTTCTCCACTGCTGTCCCGAGGCTTTGGAATGCACTCCCTGCTGGGGCAAGAGCTTCCCCTTCTTTAGCAGCCTTTAGAACAGCTTGGTTTGTTTAAGCAAGCCTTTGGCTAGCTGTTAGTTAGCTTTGCTGTTATTATTTTAATTGTTTTATGGTTTTAATATGACTTTATTAACTTTTCTATAAACTGCCACGAGACACAAGTTTTTGGCATCATATAAATATGCTAAATAAACAAACTGTGCACATACACCAGTCTGATTTAATTGTTGGTGCTTCTCCTGAGTGGGAACAGTGAAATCAGACTGGTGCACATGCTCCTTTACATTCCATCAGTGTCTGATGCTCGTACAGTACATCAATATACTGCTTCAATATACTGGGGCAATATACTGCTTCAGGGCTAGTTACTGGGGAGGTTTCCACTCCGCTCCAGCCTGTCTTCACCACTACCACCTCTCCTCCTCCTGCTGTGGCTAAAGAGTTCCAAGCGAGAATTTGTCATGATAGTGATTTGGTGGTGGGGAGTTTGAAAATTTGTTTTCAAGGGTTTAATTGCTCATTCCTAATGTTCCTTTAGGGTTTGGTTTTATTATCAAGCAGAGGAACCAGCTGAACATATTTTGGAATTGTAGACTTTTGTATTTACAGAAAGGTTTATAAGTTTAAGGAAATATTGAAATGAGCTATTATCTGGAAATCTCATCACATGTATGTGTTGCCTACTGACTATAAAGTGTGCCGTCAAGTCGATTTCGACTCCTGAAGCCCACTTGGCCCTGTGGTTTTCTTTGGTAGAATACAGGCGGAGTTTACCAGTGCCTCCTTCCACGCAGTATGAGATGATGCCTTTCAGCATCTTCCTATATCGCTGCTGCCCGATATAGTAACAGCGGGGATTCGAACCGGCAACCTTCTGCTTGTTAGTCAAGCATTTCCCTGCTGTACCATTAGGTGGCTTACTTACAGTTATTTGTAGCTTTAGTATAGATTGGTTTTTGATTAAAATAGTACTATATTTGTAATAGAATAGAAATTGCATTGGAATTGCAAGTCTGCAACAATAATTATCAAACCAACAAGTCTTGATAAAAACCAGAAGACACAAAGCTTTCAGCAAAATATCTTAACACATCAATAAAAATATTAAAGAAAATCATTCATGTTTCTCAAGTACTTATTGACCTGCTTCTTTCAATATTGCAAAGTTATATTTTCTATATTTCTCCATATCAAATGTATGCAGCACAGTGTGGGATGCTATCATAGGTTGAGAAATTGTTGTAGTATTTACTCAAATATTACCTGTCGGTGCAGAGAATCTTTATTCGCAATTTCATTTTCAAGTTTATCATTGAGGTCATGCACAGATGTAGCTTCACGTTGTGCAGCGAGGTAGCGTTTTTCAAGGGTTGTGATTCGTTCTTCCATGTCTTCCTTTTGAGCCATGGCCTAAATTATGAAAACTGCTTGTTAGAAGATAAAACAATACATGGTTCCTAGGCTTTATGAATTAGGTCTCAATTATGTTTAATAGGCAGTCTTGAAAATTGGGCGTGGAACCACAGTATGATCACATGGTCCATTTGTAGCAATGGCAGCTTCCATTTATTTCATGGCAGGATCTTGGCAGTATGTTTCCCATTATGCAGTGATTTGTTACTGATGTCATAGGAACATAGGAAGCTGCCACATCCTGAGTCAGACCATTAGTCCATCTAGCTCAGTATTGTCTATACAGACTGGCAGCGGCTTCTCCAAGGTTGTAGGCAGGAATCTCTCTCAGCCCTATCTTGGAGATGTCAGGGAGGGAACTTGGAACCTTCTGCTCTTCCCAGAGCGGCTTCATCCCCTAAGAGGGGGAAGGGATGGATTCCCTTCTCTTTGCAGCTGCTGTGCCATCTGAAAGATCCTCAGTTATACAGTTTTTGGAGACAAACAGTTGCACAGGGAAGGAGGAGTTAACAAAAATTGTTCCCACGTCCCCCACATCGCATAATGGACACTCTGGCTCATCAGCAGAGGGTTAGTCTGGATGTCTGCTTCGGTTACTAAACTGCTGACCCACACTGAAATCAGTAAAATCAATAGACTTCAAAATACAGAATTATCTGATTTTAAAAAGCTGATAGTGTCCAGAAAAACAGAAATGTTAAACATAAGGAATAAAACCAACTATAAATGCAACTTTAAAATTTACACTTTGAGAGATTAAGATAGCTGACTAAAATGTCATGGTATAATTAAAATATTTTTATATTGCTTTTCGACAAAACGTTCTCAAAGCAGCTTACACAACAAATGTGTGTGTGTGTGTGTGTGTGTGTGTGTGTGTGTGTGTGAGTGTGAGAGAGAGAGAGAGAGAGAGAGAGAGAATGAAAATGGTTCCCTGTTCCAAAAGGGCTCACAATCTGTTATATTAACTCTCCTGGGTGTGCCTTGGAATGTGTGTCCCAGCACCCAGCTGATTGGCTGGGCAGCGGACGCGCCTGATTGGATGAAGCACACCCAGGAGGATTAGTCGCCATGGCAGCAGGCCTGGTTGCGGAGGCCAGAGGCGGTGGCAGGCCCAGCCCGCCCATGGAGGCAAGGCCCAGGAGGGAGGAAAGGAAGTGCGGGGGCAGAAGTGGCAGTAGGGAGGAGAGGCGGCTGGGCCAGGAAGCGGAGACTGGGGCAGAAAGGGTGGGGGGAGAGGTAACTGCCGGCCCCAAAGAGTGCACAGATGCTCTATGCAGGGTTGGCTAGTCTAAAGAAGATCAGAAAGGAGACAACAGCAATAGCCACTGGAGAGACATTATGCTGGACTGAATAGGGACAATTGCTCTCCTCTGCAAAACAGAAGGGTAAAGGTAAAGTTGTGCTGTTGAGTCAGTGTCGACTCCTGGCAACCACAGAAACATGTGGTTTTCTTTGGCAGAATACAAATAGAAGGGAGCCACCACTTTAAAAGGTGCCTCTTTGTCCTGTTAACTCCCTTCTATCAAATCAGTTTCTTACCTCTCGTACATCTCTTTGTAACTTTGTATTCATTTCTTCAGATTTTATTAAATCTTTTCTAGCCGTATCAAGATCTTCTTCCAGTTCTGCTACTCTGTTAGAAAGGGCAGTGATACGTTCTTTCATTTGAGCCTGCTCCTTAGTTTGCTTCTCTATGATATCTTGAAGTTCTATAACTTTAGCAAGGTCTTCATCATGACTTAGAGAGCCGTTGGAAGATCTCTGGAACACAGAAACATAGGAAGCTGCTTAGAGAAGAGCGGAGTGGGGACGATGACTAATTTTGTGTTCTTTAAATGTTCAATACAGTAAGGTGTTTTTTCAAGTTAGTTATAGCTTGACTTGAAAAGTTCAAGTCAACCATCACGATTCAAATGTGGAGAAGAGATCACAACTAACGATCTGCTCCAACAGAAAATCTCAACTCAGAGTGAATCTTAAAATGCACACCCCAAGATGCACAAACATACAAGGAGAAAGTACAGAAGAACCTCATTAATCGCAAACTCGCCATCCTTGTTTTCACATATCCGTAGTCAGGTAATAGACACCCGAACTCAGTATATGTGGGGGCGGGGATTTTAAAAGGGTTAAATCCACATATATGTGGGTCAGGGATCTCCATTTTGACACTGTGAGCCATTTGATGGCTCATTTCCCACAAAAATTGGTTAAAAATGGTTATTTTCAGCCAGTTTTCTACTCCTGAGGGCACAACGTGACTGCTATGGACCAATGAACAAGGTAGGCCATTTCCCCCCACATTTCTGGAGCGCTTTACTGCATTTTTTTAAGAAAGGGGGGAAATTGGTGATTTTTGGCCAATTTTCAACTTTTGGGGGGCATTTCTAGACTGCTGGGAACCTGTGGAGCATGGCAGACCACCCTCAGCTGCTTTTCTAGGTCATTTTACCCCATTCTTTGATGGCGGGTGGGGGGAACCAGTCAAGAAACAGTGATTTTTGACCAATTTTACTGTATGGGAACCTAACCCCCACAATCCTATTGCCTCAATAACCCAGTATTCGCCATTTCCATATCTGCGGTAGTAACGGAGAATGGAACCCCCGCAAATACAGAAGTTCTCCTGTAACGAGTAAACTGGGTTGCACAAATTTATTTGAAAATGGGGTCTTATCACCTGAATAGCTCTTAAAAAGAACAAGAGTCTTGGTCAGGCAGATACCACATTCAAAGGAGTGTGGGATATAGCTTAATTCATTACTTTCTCAGTGCAGTGAAGGGGAGAAGCATGCACACCTGAGACCGGAACCTTGTTCAGATTCCTCCCCAAAAGTAATAACCAAATATATTAGTGTAAAATAGTAATGACCCTATGAAAGCATGTTTGGTACTCACCTTCCCATTAGTACTAGGTGTATTCTCCTGATCATGATTAATATCAGGCATTCCATCAGCTTGTGTTCTTTTCTGATTGCTCTGTTCTTTCAAAATCATTAACTGAAAGAGGAAATGTAAAGACAACCAACTGATAATTATACAGGGGATATACACTTTGAAATAGAAGACTACTACTATGAATGTATAAATTCTACTTTATTAATACTACTAATAGCAGTAGTATTACTACTACTAATAGCAGTAGAAATAGAAAGAATCTTTAACAACAAATTTCAATTATTTACAGCGACAATATTTCTAAAACTGGGAAGACTGCACACAAGAATAGGCAAAGACAGCCTGACTGATATGGCAGTTGCAGGAGAGCTGGTCTTGTGGTAGCAAGACACAATTTTAAAACAGAATTAGAACATTCGCTATAATTTATCAAGAAATATGCCAGCAATGAGATAAGAAAACTCTACCTATAAATAGGAACATAGGAAGCTGCCATCAACCGAATCAGACCATTGGTCTATCTAGCTCAATATTGTCTACACAGACTGGCAGCGGCTTCTCCAAGATTGCAGGCAGGAATCTCCCTCAGCCCTATCTTAACCCAATAAGCCCCTATGAACAATACTTGACACGATCTGAGATCTAAGGAACAAATGCCTACTATTTTATTGCCTTGATTCTATGCGAACAGCGACTCTTTGTCTGAATGGGTCCATGCCTTACACATAACACCCTCCTATCATGGGTTGTCGGGCCAATTCCTATAATATACTTACATGGAATGTTAATGGATTAAGGTCACCAAATCGTAGGCAAGAGATCCTACACTTTTTAACAAAATGGAACTATCACATCTATGTTCTCCAAGAGACCCATTTCAAAAATGAGAGCCACTGCTTTTCGACACGACAGCAATGGACAGTGGGCCCATCCTTCTGGTCCTATGATGGGAGCAGCAATGGAGGGGTAGCGATATTGTTTAAAGACAGACCTGATCTCAAAATTGAGAGGGTATTGGAAATTGATCAGGGCAGACTAATGTATGTAGATTTTACTGTCAGGGGTGACCCAAGCTCGGCAAACACTCTAAGGCTCGTCCGAGCCTTTAGACTCTGCGCCATATATGCCCCGGAACAATCACACCTTAGGAAGGCTCTTTGGGCTAAACTAAAAGATATATGTGACACCAAGCGCCACCTCCTGCTCGCGGGGGATTTTAATAACAGAGCCCAACTGAGCGGCAGGAAAGCCTTTTCGGGAGGCCTCCCAGTCTCCCCCTCAAGTCCCTCTCTAACGAATGAGGAAAAAGCTCTCCAACGTTTTCTGAATGAGACTCTGGGTTTAGATGATAAGGCCTTGGGGGTATATAATGATTTGGATTTCCCCCCAATCTGTCACGAAGAGAACTTTAAATCACAGTATAGACATAAATTTAAAACCGGAGTCAATTTTACATATTACCACCCGAGATCAGCTGGCCGGCAAGACAGACTCTGGGCTCCCCCTTCTTTTGAAGTCTACAGGTGTAAACTAGTACTTACCCCATGGTCAGACCATGCGGCTGTGGGATTTATTTGTAATCTCTCTTAGGTAATTCCACATGGTAAGCCCTTGTGGCGATTACACCTAAAAATGTTAAGTGATGAATATCTCAAAGGTGTCCTTTTATCAGAACTGAGGCGACAGATCCCTCGGCTATTAGAGGCAGAAGATTATCTTTTGGGAGCCTGGGAGACACTTAAAAAGAGGGTGGGCTGCCGTACTAGGGCAGTGACCAGCCGGACATATAAGAGAGGGGTCAAGAATTATCAGAAAGTGATCACCCAATATCTGAGGATTGTTGATAAGATGAACAGGGGAGAAGCCTTCGACATGGAATCATGCCGCCGCTACAAAGAGACAATCAGGACATTTCAAAATGAGCTGCGGCACAGGCGTTTAGAAAATAAGCGGTATCGCTTCAAAGGGTCTGTAGTTGAAAAAGGGGAGTGGGCAAAGGAAAAGATGCATGCATCTAGTTTGACATTCCAAGGCCTGCGATCGGGTGGAAGTAGCCCACTTATGGCCGACCCCCACGATATGTTAAAGATCATGGCCAAGTTTTATACAAACTTGTATGCATTGAAGGATATTTCTGTAAAGTACATTCAATCCTATCTAGATAGGTTCTGAAGTCTGAATGAATATGGTCTCGGCTATTCCCTCATTGAGGTGGGGAAAGCTCTTTGACCCATCCTGTAGCGATAGAAGAGGTCAGAGCAGTTATCTCAGCGGGAAAGAACACATTGGCCCCAGGGCCTGATGGTCTGACATGGCCTTTCTATAAGATTTACGCAGACCAGCTACTACCAGTTTTAGTAAAATTATTTAATTTTGTCCTAGACAATGGGCGTTTAAATAGGTCCTTTGGGGACGGCCTCTGAATTCCCCCCCCCCCAAGAAAGGTAACACCACTTTACCACAAAACTGGAGATCGATAACCCTCACAAATATCGATTACAGAATCTTTGCCAAAATCCTAAATAACAGATTGGCGAAAGTGGCCCCTAAATTGGTCCACAGCTTGCAGACAAGCGCTATCTCGGGAAGAAAGATGACAGACTCATTGTGTCTGCTGAGAGAACTTTTTTACTCTATACAGAATGAAAGTTGGAAAGGTCACCTCCTCTTATTGGATCAAGTTAAGGCCTTTGACAAAGTGAACCACAATTATCTGTGGACATTGTTGAAAGCTAAAGGTATACCACTATTCGTTACTTGGATACAGCTGCTCTATACGAATGCAAAGGTGACACCACAGATTAATGGATGGCGGGGCAACCCGATCATTCTGCATTCGGGTGTCCGCCAAGGGTGCCCACTGAGCCCATTACTTTATGTTTTTGCCCTGGATCCGATCCTGATCAGGATTCAGAGAGAACCCCATCTGCAAGGACTCTCGGTCTCTATCCGTCCACCCTGTGAGATCTTCCCGGGAGGGAGGAGGAGGGAGAGTGAGGGGATAGCCGAACCACCTGTCCACTCAGAACCGCATACTGAGTTTAAGGTAAAATTTGTAGCTCATGCCGATGATGTTACATTACTGTTATCGAATGAAAATGAAATCTCTGTAATACTAGACCTCTTCTGGGAACATGGCAAGATCTCGGGCTCAGAATTAAATGCTGACAAAAGTGTATTGTTAAAATGGACCCCGGACGCCAGCAACTCTCGTGCCTACCCATCTCTGAATGTAAAAGTGAAGGGGCCCCAGAGTCCACACGGAAGTGGGTAGATACAGTAAACATTTTGGGGACTGAATATGGGATTAAGGAAAAAGTCTGGGGGGGGGGGAATTGGACACATTGGGAAGAAAAAGTAATGCTTAAAATCACCATGTGGAAAAAATGGAGCCTTGCCATGTACCAGAAAGCGGTTTACATCCGGACTTACCTGATACCCCCGGTGCATAACCTGGCGGTACTCTATCCTCCCCCGCTCGATCTCCTTCGGAGAGTTGAAAGCTAGATCTTCCGTCTAGTATGGCACACAGCGTCCTTCCCTTTGGCCCGTGCGGTAGCATTTAAGGAGGTTGAGCAGGGAGGCCTAGCCCTACCTGCCCTGTAACCCTATTTTGTAACTGAATTCATGTCCTACAATTTTGGAAACTGGATTTTTGTGAATGTCCATGATATGTCCAACCTCCTGCAAAAAACCTGGGTCTCGCTTTTCGCTCTGCGTTGGCGCAAGTCAGCATGGGGCATAGCATGGTGGGGGAAAGGATCTTTCAATGGTAATATCACACAAGTATTAAAAAGAGAACACCCGGACTACTTGAGAGATTTCTTATTCACACTTAAAAAATTGAAGGTTGAACCGGATCTATTTAAAGGATCCTCCTCAGTTAAGCAGCTAAGAAAAACAATTTATGGAGAGATTCTAGAAGTAGGTTTCTTAAAACCTGATTCAGAACGTAAACGCTACAAACACCGCACTTCACAGCACTTGTTGCAACCTGATCACCCTATCACTCTCTTTAAGGAGAAAAAAGTCCCTTTCCATTTATGGGAAACAAGGTGGCGCTTATACCATCAAGTACTACCACTTAATGCAGCTAAGCCATGGCTCCCAGAGGACCAGCAAGAGTGCCCTAAAATCACCTGCAAACAGAAAGCTAGTGAGCTAGGCAAAACATTCAGGGAAACCCACTCACATTTCTTAAAAGAGTGTGTGGTAGCCAAAAGAGTGTGGCAGGGAGTAAGCAAGCTGTTAGAGTGGCCTGATTTGGAAAAACAGACTTGGGAAGAACTAACCTCGGGTTTGAGCGATAGAACCTCCTTTCGAGGTCCCAGAAAGAAACCTTCAAGGAAACAGGACGGAATGGGTGTCCTCATACTAGGGAATTGGAACGTTCCCCTTCTTGTAATCAGGTTAGTAAACCTGTATGTCATTTATGCAATGCTCCTGCATAGGAATAGGGAGGGAAGACGCGACCAAGAGGTTCATGCAGATGAGACAGTAAATCTCTTCTGGAAAAGTTTGTATGGTTATGTGCAAAAAGACAAGAGTATCTCTTCTAAACAGCAATGGGACAAATTGTGGAAATGGACGTCGGATGTAACCCCCCCCCCCGATTACCTGATGTGCCTTGAAATCCCCCACCCCCGAGTTACAGTACTACCTGCATATACTTCATAACCTTGTGGGTTTCCAAATCCTTGTGTGTAAATCTTTGTAGATATATCATGTACGAACAACCACTTTGTATATAATTGTGCTTTGGCAACGTACTGTATGCTTTGGTAGTTTGTTGGTTCCATAAAAAAATCTTGTCCTATTGAAAAAAAAAATCTTGTCCTCTCTTGAAGATGCTAGAGTGGGAACATGGAACCTAGATGCTCTTCTCAGAGCAGCTCCATCCCCTAAGAGGAATATCTTACAGTGTTCACATGTAGTCTTCCACTCAAATGCAACCAGGGTGGACCCTGCTTAGCTTAGGGAACAAGTCATGCTTGCTACCACAAGACCAGCTCTACTTTGCAACTGCCATTTACTTAATATGGTTCAAATGAATGGACATTTCCAAAATGCCACACTTGTGGATAAAACCCAGTTCCATTTAGAAAACAAATCTAGACATTCTCAATATTTCCACAATATGGTAATATTGCATGAAATCTCAGTTCTGCAAATCTGCTGCTGCAGAAACCTTAGAATAATCTCTTAGAGCTCTGGGGCAGAATCAAGGAAGTCACAGGAGTTTCCATTGATATGCAGGCTTCTGAATCCTGCTCCTCTCTTTCTACCACAGCTCCTTGTGCCTTTTACAAAGCTGTTTCAGAAAAACAGGGGACCCTACAGAGCTGATCTTTTGGTTCGAAGGCAGTGAGTGACTTACCTCTTTGTGTGTAGTACCTAGTTCTTCTTCCAATAAGCTACATCTTTCAAGTGCTACTCGTAATCTTTCCCTTACCTAAAAGATAGAACGAAATTGTGAACAGCAATCAATTGTGCTAGCATTAGTGAAACTGAAGTATCCAGAGGTTTTGATTGACACTGTCAAAAATAAGCATTTACCAACCAATGGGAAAACATACATACATACATTTATTTAATTCATTTTATATCCCGCTCTTCCTTCAAGGAGCCCAGAGTGGTGTACTACATACTTAAGTTTCTCCTCACAACAACCCTGTGAAGTAGGTTAGGCTGAGAGAGAAGTGACTGGCTCAGAGTCACCCAGCAAATATCATGGCTGAATGGGGATCTGAACTTGGGTCTTCCTGGTCCTAGTCCAGTACTCTAACCACGACACCATGCTGGTTATATTTATATTCCTAAAACACACAAGGAATCACTAAACACATGCCCTCCATATTACCGGAACCACTCAGAACGCATAGCTTATGTAAAACCAGGTAACAATAAGAAGCCAATATGCATTTTGACCTTCTATTGCATTTGTTATTATTGAACATACAATCATAAAAGCATAACACAGATTGCCACCACAGAATTTTGGAATGATAATATAGTAAGAGCACAGATGAAGTTATCCAGGACTGATAGATTCCTACAATTCAAGTCAATTTCCTCATTTTCTAATTTGTATTTCCTGAAACAAGCAAGCATGCCAATTGGATTCTAGAACAGTTAACATATATTGGTTTGCAATGAAACAGAATTTATTACCCACTGATTCCCTGCCCCCTGCAGCTGCAGCCTCCTCACCACCACCACACTTTTGCTACAGAGAGTATTTTGATTCTTAGGAATGGCCATTCAGGGCACCTCTAGGGGCTGCACAGCAAGGAGGAGACTGAATGCCCCATTCCAAGAGAGGAATTTCTGCTTGCAGTTCTTAGGATCCAAGCCATAGTCCACATGCTTTTTGCACTAGAGAAGTATATGCTCAGGAATAATGTGGGCACCTATGTACAGATTTGTTTAACTCTCTACAAATACACAAGTACATGAAGCAAATTCAATTACTCAAGGGGAAAAATTAAATTACTCAAGGGACTAAAAGTCATTGAGGATAATACTGTTTTCCTGAGATGGAAAATAAGGGAACAATTTAGCCAAAACACAGACCTGACTATCCCTTTGAAGTCAATGGGAGTTTAAAAGTGAACTTTGAATGATATTCTAAATTTGGTTGACAAATGCTTAAATATTCACAATTTGTAAGAACATATGACTTGAGTCCTATTTGTAATTTTAAAAAAATTGTATCCACTTTCCCCACAAACTGCAGCACAAATCTGCCTACAGTACTAAACCAATCAACCGTATAAATTAAAACAAGAAAATTAGTAGTTATAAGAACAAAGCTAAATAGAATAAAATAGCAACTTCGGCAGCAAAGTAGAAACAGAGCACAACATCCATCATCAGTCCTCATCTGGCTTAGATGACCTGCAAATGCAAGGGTATTCACAAGCCTTTGAATAAAAGGAAAGCAAGGCGGGGGCTAACCAGGCCTCTAACAGAAGCGAGTTTCAGAGTGTTTGGGACTACCACAGAGAAAGCCCTGCTCCTAGAAGAATCCTGCTTCACTTCACCTGGTAACAGCATTTGGAGTAGTGCCTCAGATGTAGAATGGAGTATGCAAGTAGATATGTGCAGGAGAAAGTATTCCTCATGATTCTCAGGTCCCAAGTCATTTAGGGCTTCAAAATTAAGATTAAGCACCATTAATTGGACCTAGAAACATACAGGTATGTAACCACAGATGAAGTAGGAAAAGAAAACAATATTGTACCAAAAAGAGAAAAAGAAAAGAAAAAAGGCAGAAAAAAGTGAAGGGGCTGAACGGTTGACCTAGAAGGATTATCTATATATTTCTCTAAGGCATACTCATCATTAATCCCATGCGTGGCAGCTCTCACATGAGTTCACAAGCGAGCTGCCAGCAGGGGGAGAGGAAAGTGGCAGTGCCAGCGGACAGGCTTGCAGGCGTGGTGGGAAAGATGCCGGGTGGGCAGACAGGCAACAAAACAGTAGTGAGGGAAAGAAAGCAGTGGCAGGCAAGCAGGTGGGAAGGAGGGGGAAGAACTAGAGGCGGAGATGCTCTGCACCTAGCCCAGCTAGTTTATTTGAAAACATTTACAGCCTGCCTTTTTCCAAGGGTTAAAATTAACAACAAACAAGAGCAAAGAGAACCAACACAGATGGCATTCACAACAAAACTAATAAACAAACTTCCACCTAAAGGCAGAGACAAGTAAGGGTGTCAAGAGTGCACCTCAAGTGGCAAAGCATTCCAGATGATGGGGCACGAACAGAAAAGACACATTTGCTACCAACTTTACTTCAAGCGGTGGTGGGATGTGTAGATGGACCTCTCAAAAGGACTTTATGGGCCAAGCACATTTATATAGGAAGAGGGAGTCCTTGAGGTATATTGGTTCTATAAACCAAAAACCAGAATTTTGAATGGTGCTTCGCCCCCAAAATGGTCCCAACACTCTGAAACTCCATTCTGTTAGAGGCCTGGACCGGTGCTTTTTAGTTTATTCATAAACAAGCTTAACCTGCGCAGAGCATCTGCATGCTAGTAATTGATTGCCCCCCTCAACCCCTGCTACAGCTCCTCTCACCTCAGAGATCTCTCCAACCTCACCTGCTCCTCACTCCTGCTCCTCCTCCTCCATCCGTTACTCCATCCCCCCTCACACCTCTTGGTTGCAGCTGCAGTGTTGTTGGTGCCTATTAGCCAAGATGCAGCCCCCTATCCCCAGAGACCTCCCCACCCTCACCCCCCTCCTGC
Source organism: Hemicordylus capensis (assembly GCF_027244095.1). Taxonomy (NCBI): domain Eukaryota; kingdom Metazoa; phylum Chordata; class Lepidosauria; order Squamata; family Cordylidae; genus Hemicordylus; species Hemicordylus capensis. The sequence goes on from NC_069657.1 coordinate 98,549,578, forward strand.
TCTTCCCCACAGGAGCAGCAGCTGTTGACCAGGCCCTTCCTCGATGCTATGGCCACTCATTCCACTCAGGCCGCTGAGAGGCCTGGGCCCATCCCTTGCCTGCCTGCCTGCCTGCCTCCACCAATGGCCTCGGTAGCCCCAAAGAGTAGCAGTGGTTGACTGGGCCTTTCCTTGCTGTCAATAGGTGCTACGACAGCCACTCATTCCCCTCAGGCACTGATGGCTCAGGCCCGTCCCTCGCCCTTCCTTCTTTCTCTCTTTCCCACCCTTCTTTCTCTCTCCTCCACTTGCTCTTCCCCTCTTTCTCCTCCCCACCCCCTCCCCCTCTCCCTAACAGATCTTGTTCATCTTGTTTCCTCATCTAATTCACATGATGACAGCCTCCTTCTTCTGAAGGGACTCCTCCCTCCCTCACAACCACTTTTTTGCAGAACCTTGCCCATTATCTCCATATATATATATTCCTCTCCTCTACAATCAAGAATATCTTCTGACCAGTAACAGTTGCATTCCAACTGACCTTAAGCATCACAGGCTCCTCCTCCCTATCCGGATATGGAATCCCCACTGCCCAATCAGGTGCTTCTGTTTGCGAACTCTCGCAAGAGCTGCCACACATGGGATTACCCACAGGTATGCCAGAGAGAATTATAGATGATCTAGAAGCTGGGGTAAGCAGTGAGGTGGCCAAATTTGCAGATGACACTAAACTATTTAGGGTAGTGAAATCCGGAACAGAGTTTGAGGAGCTCCAAAAGATCTCTCCAAACTGGGTATGTGGGTGACCAAATGGCAAATGTGGTTCAGTGTTGACACATGTAAAGTGATGTGTATCAGGGCAAAAAACCCCAACTTCACATATACGTTGACAGGATCTGAGCTGTTGGTGACTGATCAGGAGCGATCTTGGGGTCATGGTGGACAGCTTGTTGAAAGTGTTCACTCAATGTGAGGCAGCTGTGAAAAAGGCCAATTCCATGCTAGGGATAATTAAGAAGGGGACTGAAAATAGAACTGCTAATATTATAATGCCCTTATACCAAACTATGGTGTGGCCACACTTGGGAGTACTGTGCACAATTCTGGTCATCTCACCTAAACAAAGACATGATAGAACTAGAAGAATCAGTATCTTCTTGGTTGCAGAAGAGAGCAACTAAGATGGAGCTGAGAGCCCCTTCCTTATGAGGCAAGGCTACAACATATGGATGGGCCTTTTTAGTTTAGAAAAAAGACAACTGCGGGGAGACATGATAGAGGTCTATAAAATCATGCATGGTGTGGACAAAGTTGACAGAGAGAAATTTCCCCCCTCTCCACTAGAACCAGGGGTCATCCCATGAAATTGGTTGCCAAGAAATGTAGGGCCGACAAAAGGAAGTACTTTTTCACACAACACATAATCAATAATCAACTTGTAGAATTCTCTGCCACAAGATGTGGTGACAGCCGACAAGCCGGATGGTTTTAAGATGGGTTTGGATAACTTCATGGAGGAAAGGTCTATCAATGGCTACAGGCCATCTCCAGCCTCAGGGCAGGATGCTTCTGAATACCAGCTGCAGGGGCGTAACAGCAGGAGAGCATGCCCTGAGTTCCTGCCTGTGGGCTTTCAGCAGCATCTGGTAGGTCACTGTGTGAAACAGGATGTTGGTCTAGATGGGCCATGAGCCTTGGGTCTGATCCAGCAGGGCCATTCTTATGAATCATGCCCGGAAGCAATGGTGATCAGTGCACCTAAAACACTGGATTAAAATGCTCAAGAGGCCTGAGCCCTCAGCATCCTGGTAGCTGCATTTTGTACCAGCTGAAGCTGTAAACAGTCTTACAATAAGGAAACTCCTTGCAGAGCACATTGCAGTATTTTAATAAAGAGGTGACAAAGGCACAGATCACTGTGGCTAGGTCGGCTTGAGTCAGAAATGAATACAGCTGCCACACCTGACAAAGCTGGGCAAAAGCCGCTCAGGCCACAGTCACTACTTGGGCATCCAGGATAAAAACCAGGTGCAAGGCAAGTCCAAACTGCTTACCTGGTCCTTCAAAGTGAGTGCAATACCATCCAAAACATGCCAATATACTGTCATCAAGTCAGCAGGTCTCCTAACCAGAAGAACCTCTGTCTTGTCTATCCCCATTCAGCCATCAAACTCCCTGGGTGACTGTGGACCAGTTATTTATATCTCAGTCTAACCTACCTCATATTATTATTATTATTTTACATTTCTATCCCGCTCTTCCTCCAAGGAGCTCAGAGTGATGTACTACGTAAGTTTCTCTTTCACAACAACCCTGTGAAGTAGGTTAGGCTGAGAGAGAAGTGACTGACCCAGAGTCACCCAGCTAGTTTCATGGCTGAATGGGGATTTGAACTCGGGTCTCCCTGGTCCTAGACCAGCACTCTAACCACTACACCACACTGGCAACCCTATCTCATAGGGTTGTTGTGGGGATAAACACAAAAGCAGGTTGTTCACCGATAACTGATGATCTGGTAGTGATCCACTGACATCCATTAGAATGGGTTCCGCACCTGCATTGAAACCTGTTGGTGTGGAGTACCACAGCTTCTCTAGGCATGGTGTAGTGGTTAGAGTGCTGGACTAGGACCAGGGAGACCCAAGTTTGAATCCTCATTCAGCCATGATACTTGCTGGGTGACTCTGGGCTAGTCACCTCTCTCTCAGCCTAACTTACTTCACAGGGTTGTTGTGAGGAGAAACATAAGTATGTAGTACACCGCTCTGGGCTCCTTGGAGGAACAGTGGGATATAAAATGTAAAAATAGGCACTTGTACCCCACCCCACATGACCACCTGGCTATTTATGGAAGGTGGAAGCACCAGTACTTCAGTTCCTTGGAGACCACCAAAGCAGTCTAACACCTTTGCAACAATAGGTGAGTCCTACAAAGAAGATTTGAGCACTACTGTAGAGGGGAGGTTTGGGAGGGTCTAATGGATGTCAACAGACCACTACTAGATCATCAGTTCCAGGTGAGCAACCTGTTTATCTGGGGTGTGATCTGCTGAATCCATTAGAATGGATGTTTAGTTAGCTCCTAAAGGAGGAGGGAGCAGTAGTGTCACTCTTTTGATAATACCTCTCCCAAAATTTGCCTCCACTGCAGAACACGTCAAATGCATAGTGCTTTACGAAGGACCAGGTTGCAGCCCTACAAATATCCCTAAATAATATGCCAGATAAATGGGGCGCTGCGGCACCATAAGTTCTGGTTGAATGCGCCTTGATGGACTTAGGCAGCTGTACTTTTGTAACTTATAAGACAACTAGCTGAACCAGGCGCAGACTATCTGCGCATCTAGTCCCCCCTGGATTTCTCCCCCCCAAGCCCACCCACCAGTTGCCGCTTTCTTCCCCCTCCCCCCGCTGACTGCCGCTTTCTCCCACCCCCCGCTGCAGCTTTTTTCTCCCTCCCGTCCGCCCACCACTGCTGTTTTTTCTCCCCCACCATCCACCCACTACCACTTTTCTCTCCTCCCATCTGCCCATCCGCCATCGCTGTTTTTTCTCCCCCATCCGCCCGCTGCCCCTTTTCTCCCCCCATCTGCCCGCCGCTTTTTTCTCCCACATCTGCCCACTGCCACTTTTCTCCCCCCCATCTGCCCGCCGCCACCTTTTTTATCCCCTGTCCATCCGCCCGCCAGTTGCTGCTTTCTTTCTCCTCTCCTCCTCCCTCTTCACTCGGCTGGGCCGGGTCACCTCCATTATTATTGCCAGAACTCTCGCAGCATGTCGCGAGAGTTCTGCCATCAAGTCCTGGGCACGCATGACGGCTAAGACAACTAAATATATGGATAGGATTAGCTCTACTTGTCTTGACAAGGCCTGACTCATAGACCTTCATTTGTAGGATATAAACAACTTGGTCTTTCTGATCGTCTTTGTTCTTGATAGGTAGAATAGAAGAGCCCTTCAAACATCTATGGAATGCAGAGGCTTTTCAAGAGCCATGCTCGGAGAGCTAAAGAAGGTACGAAGCTTTCTGGATGTCTTTTATGTGAAAGTCTGTCACAACCTTAGGTGGGAAAGTAATGTCAGGATGTAGCATCACCTTATCTGAGTAGAAGTGTGCATTAGGGACTCCCATCCTCAGGGCTGTAAGTTCACTCACCCTGCAGGCAGTTGTAATTGCCACCAAGAAGGCACTCTTTAGAGAAATCAGGTTCAGGCTAGCTGCAACCAGGGACTCAAAGGGTGTATATGTTGGAGCCGAAAGGACCAAGGATATACTCCACTGTTCCAGTGGCTGTCTTACTGGAGGATACAAATTGGTGAGAGCCTTCAGAAAACTCTTGCAGCTGGGGTAGGAAAATACCGCCTTTCCATCCCAGGACGTCTAGCTGAGATCGCTAACTGAACCTTTATGAAGACATTAGAAAGCAGGGAGATCTTTATCGTGGTTATGTATAGCAGGATCTGATGGACAGTAGCTTTCAGAGGGTGAAAGCCATTTGAGGCTGCATAGCAAGTAAACCTCTTCCCATTTACTAGCATTGTTTCTCCTAGTGGAAGGCTTCCTCTAGTTAAGTAAGATTTTACTTAGAAGCCTATCTTCCATGCTGTTAGCTGTAGAGTGGGCATCTCTGGGTGCAGTACATGGCCGTTTTCTCGTGACAGAAGATCTTGGCGCCCAGGAAGCCTCCTGTATGTGTGTCTTGACAGTTTGAGTAGATGCAGAAGCCATGGTTGTCGAAGCCATCATGGAGTGATTAGGATGCATTTGACTCGGCAGGTCAGAATATGTGCCACCACTCTCCCTTCAAGAGGTAGAGGAGGATACATGTACAATAGGTGTTGAGACCAGTCCATCTGGAATGCGTCCCTTAGTGAATGTGGGCCGTGGCCTCCCCTTGAACGGAATCTTGTGCACTTGTAATTGAGTGCTGTTGCGAACAAGTCAAGGGGGGGGGCATGCTCTGAATATTGAAAGCAAGTAGTTGTATACCCATACTGAAAGAGACTTCAATTGAAAAGGGACTCCTCGCAGCAGATTCTCTGCATGAGTCCACGAACTCAGTGACCAGTGGATTTGCTGTGCAATAACCAACTGTTTCTGGGGGTTGTCTACATTCAGTTGGATATGAACCATAACTCCAATTTTCTCATTTTCAGGCGCTTATGCTGAACCGTCATCTTGCAGCAGGCCCTAAGGCCTAGGAGACGTTGAATCTGTCTTGCACACTGCACTGGACTGGAACTGATGTACAAGATCTGCAATGGCCTGGAATCTTGCTTGTGGTAAGTAGGCTCTTTCCATCTGGATATTCAGAACAGGTCCTATGTAGGAAATCGACGTTACAGGCTTTAGGTGAGATTTCTTCCAGTTGACCTCTATCCCGAGGACCTGGAGAAGGCGCAATAAGTACTCTATCTGATAAAGTAACTTTTCTCTGTCTTTTGACACCAGGAGCTAGTCATCTAGTTATGGGTAAATTGCCAGCCCCTGGTCTGGAGGTACACCACCACCATTGGCCTGCACTTTGTGAAAACATGAGGGGCAGTGCAGAGGCAAAACAGCAGCACCTGATATTGGTAAATCAAGGTCCCCACTGTGAATCTTAGATACTTTTGGTATGAAGGCCTGATCCCTATGTGAAAATAAGCATCCCACAGGTCTAACGTTGCAAACCACCGCTCCTGATGCAGAAGTGGCGAGATGTCTTGCAATATCGTCATCTGCAACTTCTTCAAATAGACGAACTTGTTCAGGTGTCTCGGGTCCGTTACTGGCTGAATTCCACCATCCCTTTTAGGGATTTGAAAGCAGCAGAAGTAGAATCCTTCCGACCTCTGTGCCCATCACACCAGGACAATCACTTTTTCCTCAACAACTCCTGTACCTCCTTTTGTAGGGCAGGAGTCACTTTTGTGAAACATAGACCTCTGAAAGATGGTTGTGCTTTGAACTCTACAGCACTGCCTGAAGAGACAATCTTCAACTCCCATCGGTCCGATGTTATGTGGTGCCATGCTTGGGCATGGCTTGCCAATCTAATGTGGCTGATGGCTGAAGGTGTTTGTGCCCGATAGATGTTGCAGGAGAGAATCCAAATCCTGTCTTAAGGTGTCCCAAAGGTGGCTTTGTACTCAGCCATGCAGGCCGAATAGTTGGCTATTTCCCCCGATAAGAATGCCATTGAATGTATTTTTCTGCCTAGCGCATCTAACTTCCTTCCCTCTTTATCCACAGAAGTCATGTGATGCCTACCCAACCTAGAAGAAGTTGCGCAGTCTATTATCTATCTATCATATTTTTATACCGCCTGATATGTAAATCTCTAGGCAGTGCACAAATCCCAGCATTAAAATCATACCTAAAACACGATAAAAACATAAAACAAATTATTGAAATTATTAAAATTCTAACTAAAAGCTTGTAAGAACAGGAAAGTCTTGAGGGTCATCTTCCTGAAAACAAACAGAGAAGGAGATGCTCTTATTTCAGCAGGGAGCATATTCCAAAGCCCTGGGGCAGCCACAGAGAAAACATGGTCCTGAGCTGCCACCAGACGAACTGGTGCCAACCATAACTAGACCTCTCAAGAAGATCGTAAAAGGCGGGAGGGTTCATGACAAAGGAGGCGCTCTCTTAAGTAACCTGGTCCTGAGCCGTTAAGGGCTTTATAGGTAATAACCAGCACTTTGTATTTCACCTGGAAACATATAGGCAGCAAGTGAAGTTCTTTCAAAACCAATGTTATATGGTCCCTTTGTGTTGTCCCAGAGACCAGTCTGGCTGCATTCTGTACCAATTGTAGTTTCTGGACTACGTACAAAGGCAGCCCCATGTAGAGTGCATTAAAGTAGTCACATCTGGAGGTTGTTATGAGGGAGTTTGTTACAAGATGTTTCATTAGGTAAGTGTTATCCTGTTCTTGCACTCTATATAGGCCTTCTAGTCTTTTAGAGGTCTGAGTGGAACTTCTCAAGCACAATGAGCTGCCTTGGAAATTACTGGTAAGAGAGGCAAGGAGAAAGGACTTTGCCATAAAATTGTATACTGAGTCATCAATTGTGGACAACTGTGATTTTAGATCAAGACCAGTGCAGCAGTCTTCTCCTTGAGATGGACATGATGAGCCTTCATTTCCTCAGCAGGGAATACATGTGAAGGCATTGCCACATCAGGTGATGGGTCAGGGTCATAAGAACAGCCCTGCTGGATCAGGCCCAAGGCCCATCTAGTCCAGCATCCTGTTTCACACAGTGGCCCACCAGATGCCGCTGAAAGCCACAGGCAGGAGTTGAGGGCGTGCCCTCTCTCCTGCCATTACTCCCCTGCAACTGGTACTCAGAGGCATCCTGCCTTGGAGGCTGGAGGTGGCCCACAGCCCTCCGACTGATAGCCATTGATAGACCTCTCCTCCATGAAGTTATCCAAACCCCTTTTAAAGCCATCCAGGCTGTTACCACATCCTCTGGCAGAGAGTTCCACAAGTGGATCACGCGTTGTGTGAAAAAGTACTTCCGTTTGTTGGTCCTAGACTTCCTGGCAATCAATTTCATGGAGTGACGCCTTGTTCTAGTGTTGTGTGAGAGGGAAAAGAATTTCTCCCTCTCCACTTTCTCCACACCATGCATGATTTTATAGACCTCTATCATGTCTCCCCGCAGTCATCTTTTTTCTAAACTAAAAAGCTCCAGGTGTTGTAGTCTTGCCTCATAAGGTACTCTAGGCCGCTGATCATCTTGGTTGCCCTCTTCTATACCTTTTCCAGTTCTACAATGTCCTTTTTAAGATGTGGTGACCAGAATTGTACACATTACTCCAAGTGTGGTTGCACCATAGTTTTGTATAAGGGCATTAGAATATTAGCCGTTTTATTTTCAATCCCCTTCCTAATGATCCCTAGCATGGAATTGGCCTTTTTCACAGCTGCCGCACATTGAGTCAACACTTTCAACAAGCTGTCCACCACGATTCCAAGATCCCTCTCCTGGTCAGTCACCGACAGCTCAGATCCCATCAGCATATAATTGAAGTTGGGGTTTTTCATCCCAATGTTTTTCGTCCCAACCTTACACTTACTAACATTGGACCACATTTGCCATTTTGTCGCTCACTCCCCCAGTCTGGAGAGATCTTTTTGAAGCTCCTCACAATCTGTTTTGGATTTCACTACCTGAAAGAGTTTGGTATCAGCTGCAAATTTGGCCACCTCACTGCTTACCCCTGCTTCTAAATCATTTATGAATAAATTAAAAAGCACCAGTCCCAGTACAGATCCCTGGGGGACCCCACTTCTTACTTCCCTCCATTGTGAAAACTCTCCATTTATCCCTACCCTCTGTTTCCTGTCCTTCAACCAGTTAGCAATCCACACATGTACTTGTTCCCTTATCCCATGACTACTAAGTTTCCTCAGGAGTCTTTGATGAGGAACTTTGTCGAAAACTTTTTGGAAGTCCAGGTATACTATATCAACTGGATCACCTTGATCCACACACTTGTTGACACTCTCAAGGAACTCCAAAAGGTTGGTGAGGCAAGATTTATCTTTGTGGAAGTCATGCTGGCTCACTCCCAGCAGAGCCTGTTCTTCTAGGTGCTTTACAATTTTATCCTCGAGGATGCTTTCCATCAATTGGCCTGGAACGGATGTTAGGCTAACTGGCCTGTAATTACCCAGATCGCCCCTGGATCCCTTTCTGAAAATTGGTGTTACATTTGCTACTCTCCAGTCTTCTGGTACAGAGCCCGATTGCAGGGATAAGTTATATATTTTAGCAAGGAGGTCGGCTATTTCACATTTGAATTCTTTGAGGACTCTCGGATGGATGCCAAGAGTGATTGCCTGGTGATGCCTGGTGATGCCTGGTGATTTGTTATTTTTCAGTTTTTCCATACAGTTTAGAATATCATCTCTTGTCACTTCTATCTGAGGTCGGTAGACTCTGTGTTGGATTCAAAATCTGATGAACCATGGTGACTCTCATTCAAAGGTACTGGGGAGGAATTAGGCTGATGCTCCCTTGAGAGCGATACTGGAGGCCTAGGAATTGTGGGATCCCATGTGTCTGTCTGGATAGCTGTAGATAAAACTTGTTTCTCTTTGGTTTGGGTCTGTTTTGCAACCTGTACAGGTTTTGGTGGGGGAGGAAGTTCTGCTAAGGTCTGTGTGGCTGCAGCTACTGTCATCACAACTTACCTTGGTACTAGAGGAGGAGCAACCCCCCCCACACACACAGACACATAGCAAGGGTGCACACTGGAAGAGTCTGGGAATAAGCTCTGGCCAGAGGATTGTTTTTATTGAACCCTGAAGATCTCCACGACCTATCTTCATCATAGTCATTAGCCACTCCTGGAGAAGACTGGCCAAAGATGCTTGCTCAACAGGTGAAATGTCATGAGAGAATTCACCCATGTACCAAGACAATGAAGTGGCCAATTGTGCTGCTGTTAATGCATAGGGCACTTGTTGATTTTGTATGAAACACCGTTGAATAGGCAGTATCTGGAGGCAGAGAACACATCTCTCCTCCGAATGTGGAAATTCCCTAAAAGCTGAAGGGGTGCTAGTACTGGAATACAATATAGATTGTAGGGATTGCTGGGATCCAACACGCTCACTTCCTCAGCACTAGGAGAGTCCTCCTCTTCAACCTCGAAAGTAACCAGCACTCGGCAATGAGGAGTTACAGTATCTGTTAAAACCGGTGTGTTCAATGTTGAGTTCAATTGTTTTGCCTTTGGCCTCACTGGGGACTTCAACGGCGTCACTGTTGGGGACAAAGAAACCACTCTCCATATTGGGGCCAGCTTAGACACCGATGGGGATAGAGGCTTCAGCATCGTCAAGCAAACAAAGCTTGTGCTGATGTCGATGCTGCTACTACAAGTTCTTTTGATGTTGATGCGTGGACATGGACGGCACTTTTTGATGTCAAGGATGGATCTTTCGACGCCAACGCCAGCACTGAAGCTGTTTGCTTCGGCATTGATTGTCTCAATGTTGACACGCTCGGAGTTGATGGTCTTAATATTGACACAAAAACTACTTCTTGTGCCCAAGTTGGAGACAGCTTTTGATGTCAATGATTTTTTTCGAGTGCTCCGATGCATCCACCATTTTGTCTCCATGCCATTTCAGTGTCTTTGGAGATTTAAATGTAGGTATCGAGGGTTTAGACTGGGTCGAAGTCTCAGCCCTCGAGCCATACTTATTAGATGAAGGATGAGTTCCCTTTTTAGATGGATCAGGGGAACCTAACACATCATCGTAAAGCACAGCCTTCACACAAAGCTCCCGTTTGCATCACATTTGCTTTGTAAAGGACTAGCAAACCTTACAAGCAGAGGTATTCTAGGCTTACCCCAGATGAAGCAAACATAAATCATGGCCATCTTGCGAGGGTAACTTCGCTTTGCATTTAGAGCACCGTTTAGAAGTCTTTTAAATGTTCAAAAAACATGTTCTTTTCTAAACGCTTAGGGTCAACCATTGCTATTCCGTTTTCAAAACCAAAATATCAGTCCGATCTTTTACCTCAAATAGTCCGTTACACAAAATATGTAGTCTAAAACAGTCCAAAGGTCAAAATAACCGATAAAACAATTCTTTAAAATTAAAAAAAGAACTAACTAAGATCAAGGAACCAGAACTAGGAGCCTCAGTGACCAAGGAACTGATCACTACGGCAATCTCCAAGAAACTGAAGTGCTGGTGGTTCCTCCCGCCTAAATAGCCACGTGGTCACGTGGGGCAGGGCACAAGCGCCTAGAGGAGCTGTGGTACTCCACACCAATAGGCTTCGGCGCAGGCCCCATTCTAATGGATTCAACAGATCACGTCCCAGATCCATGTAACCTGATCTGAGCTGCTTGAACAGCTCTCATCATTGACTACAGACACTAATTCAGGACCTTCACAACTTGCCCAGATGGGGATTTTATTGAGTTTTACAACTGGGTGTCACTAGCATACTGGTGACATGCCAAACTCAGATAACCCAGCTACTTCATGTAGATGCTAAAGATAATGGAAAACAAGATCGAGCCCTGCAGGACCCTGTATGCCAATGGCCAAGGGGCCTAGCAAGAGTGCCCCAGCACCATCTTCTGGAACTCCAACTCTCAGAAAGCAATGGGTGACACTGCTTTGAAGTCACCTAGCCCAATCCCAACCAAGTGATCTTGAATGATGCCATGATCAATGATATCAAATGCCACAGAACCGACAACCCACCTTGGTCCAGTTCCTAATATATGCACCAGAGTGACCAAAACTGTTTCACTATCAAAACCAGGTCAGAAGCTGGACTGAAACTGGGTCTAGAGAATTTCTTCCATTCAGGTATTTCTGGATTTGTGCAGCCACTACATGCTTGAGCACTTTGCCCAAGAATGAGAAACTGGCTCATAGTTATCCAGCATAGTGTGATCCAGGGAGGGTTTCTTCAGCTGAGGGTGGACAAGTATCTCAAGGCAGGAGATACTAATGAAGAATTTACTATCATCGCCACTCACTCAACCAGTCCTTGCCAACAGCTTTTATTAGTCAGGAAGAGCTCGGGTTGAGCATAAACATGAACCAGGGTGGATAAAAATCACTGATTTTAAAAATTCAAAATTGGATTATTTTCATTTCTTTGTTAAAATGCTTACTGTAAAAATGAACTTCTACCATTTTAATTTAAGTTATGTGTTAAAGCTTAAAGAGGAGGAATCTGGAGATACATACAAGGAGGGAAAGACAGGTTAGAATGAAACAAAAGCAAAAGCTTTTTGAGCAGAATATTCCTGAAGTCTTGAGGGATAAGATTCTGATCCTGATCTGAGATTTAAGGTATTGTAAAATGAAAAACCTATCATGGCAACAGGCCATAAGAGAGACCCAATTTGGGAATACTTTAGTCAACTTCCTCTATCCTATGGATAAGGTAGACAAGAACACAAAATGCAAACAGTGTAACAAAGAACACTTAGTTGTGGAGATAATTCACCTCCCAATCACTTCACAAGTATCTGCTTCAATTAACTTTGGTACAAAATGACAAAAACCAATAACTGTTTCCTATATATAGTGAGTACCTACCAGTGTTTCTTCTAACAGGGATTCCCAGATGTTGTTGACTGTAACTCCCATAGTCCTCAAGCAAAAGAAATTGCAGCTGGGGATTCTGGGAGTTGTAGTCAACAAAATCTGGGAATCCCTGTTAGAGGAACACTAGTACCTACCTTCTAAAAATGAAACCTACATCTTTTTCTGAACAGTGAAAGATTATCTCAAACAAGGAGAATGTACTGTTAGTAGAAAACAATGCTTAAATGAAGTCTTACTGACAAGTAATTTAACACAATTTCATTTAAATCAAATCTACCTCGATGGGGACGAACTCATGTTTCCAAGGATATTGTCCACATTCTCAGCTTTACAAGTTGCAAAGAATCCAAAACTGACAAATAAGCAAGTGCTGCTGGCATCTCATTGACAAATGCTAATAGAGAGTCTCAGTTTGAACTGGTCATTGTGGGCTACAAAAGTATCATCTATAGCAGGCATCCCCAAACTGTGGCCCTCCAGATGTTGCTGAACTACAACTTCCAGCATACCCAGCCACAAAAAATTGTGTCTAGGGATGCTGGGAGTTGTAGTTCAGCAACATCTGGAGGGTCGCAGTTTGGGGATGCCTGATCTATAGGTTTGCACAGGGCAAAGTGTAACAGACCAGGCATTACCTAGAAAAGCTAGGTGAGGGGGCTTTCTGCAGATGCAATGATGGCAGAGAAGCATGTCATCTTTGCTGCCATAAACTACACATGAACTTAGTTGAGTCTAGTTTGTGTTTGGTTGCATCTGAGACAACCAAATTCTACACCATCATGCCAGCTGTCCTTCCAATCGTTTCATGGCCCACAGCTCAGTGAAAAACAATCTTGGCTGTGCAATGGAGAGGGGTGCTCAGGAGCAATTGCATCAATGGCCCTGGTGGCTTTCCCATTAGAGAGTCAGCCATGTCAGAACCACCAGCTAGGAATGTGCATGAACTGAAGTCCATGAACTGGTTCGGCACTGATCCAGTCTGGACAAGGTCCAAATCTGTTTGGCACCACAGGAAGGGGAGTTGGGAACGAGATCTTCTCTTTTTTTATTTAAGAAGAACATTTCCTTACCTGCTCTCTGCCACCAAATGCAACTTCCTGCTGTGGTGGTGCTTGTTGCAAGTACCCACATGTGACACCAGCACACACATGGTGTCTGCGCATGCACTGGCGCCATTTGCATGGTCAGATGTACCATGCTGACCACACAAATGGCACCCACACATGCATGGACGCCGTGTGTGTGCTGGCACAGCATGTGGGTACTTGCAATAAGTGCTGCAGCCGCAGGAAGCTGCATGCAGTAGCAGAGAGAAGGTAAGGACCTGCTCTCTCTTTTTTTAAAGAGATACCGCTCCCCAACCCACTCCCTGTGGTGCCGAACCAGTGCATGAACCTTGGTTTGTTTACATTCCTACCACCAGCCATATAGGCAGGAAAATCCCCCAGAGTCACAAGGAATTCATCCAGATCATAAGCCTCCATGGGAATACACCCAATGTTTGTAGAGATTGGGAACTTCAGAGTATAAACATTAGCAGTTAGAGATCAGACCATGACAGAGGAATCGTACTGATCTCCTCCACTACTAAATCCTCATAGGAAGGCTCTAACAACCCAACTTAACACAGTCACCAGCCTCCTTGTTTCTATCTTTGGTGGAAGCAGGAGTGCTATCAAGCTTCAAGTGAACAAGGAATAGAAGGAAAGTATTCTTTTCAATTATTCTGTTGGTTTTACTAAAAGAACCACCTCAAATGATGAATTCAGTGGCTGATCTACTAAAAACTTCCTTCTACCATGACTTACAAAAAGCGTTACACCCCCCCGCAAAAAAAACCAGGAGTCCTGTGCAGATTTACTCTGAAGATACAACCTACTGTGTTCAATTGGACTTACTTCCAGGAAATGCACAAAGGATTATAGCTTTTAGATTATACTATCTAGTTCTTCCATTTGAAATAATGATTCAAAATGAGAATCATTCTGAATTAGTGACTGATAGGTTATGCAAGGCAAAGTGGGCAGCTCTGAGCCACCCGCACCACTGAGAACATCTAAAGCAACACCCTTGGTGTGGCAGAACAGGGCTCATCTGCTACTGCTTGAAATTGTGCAATCACACTTCCGTGGTGGTATGTACATTATTTCCACATACATAGTGCAAAAGAAATGCTATTGCACCATTTTAAGTAGTGGCATGTGAGCCCTATTCCACCACAGTATCGGTGTTGCTTTAGATACCCCCTTAGGGGCACAGAAGGTTCAGAACCACCCACACTGCCTTGCATAACATGTCAGCCACTGATTTTTATACTAATATTCTTAATTTACTCTTCATAATCATTCAACAGACATTTCGCAAATAAGCTGTGCACTCAGTAGTTTGGCAGCTATCTTTCATTACCTTTTCATCAAGGGCTTTATGATGTTCAAATAGGGATTTTAGTGCTTTGAGAACTTCAACTTCACTAGAAACGCCTGCTGGAGACTGAGCCTGTCTCTTTACTACAGTCATTCTAAGAGAGCGCTCATGCCGGGAGACAAGACATTCCAAATGTTCTAACAGCAGCTGAAAAATAAATCATATTGAGATGAGGCACAAGATGCTGGATACTTACTTTGAGCACTGAATGGAACTACTTTTCCAACACATTCCAAGCAGAGTGACAATGCAATGAATCTCCAACTGGCAATGATGGATAGTTTATAATCATTTATCTATAGATCCCTTATATAATTCTGCAAGTTTATTTATTTATTTAAAATATTTATACCCTGCCCCTCCAGTGTACTACTGCTCGGAGCGGCTCATAACAATAAGATAGACACAAGATACAATAAAAGATAAAAGAAAAAAGTTGTCAAATTATAAAAATCTAAAAAAGCTAAACAACCTACCAGATATAACAAAAAATAATAATGGAGCATTGAAAATCCTCCTTTAAAAGGTGCGTTTAAAGATGTTTTTTTTAAACACTGTGGGAGGGAGCATGGCGAAGCTCTTCAGGGTGGGTGTTCCAAAGCCAAGGGGCCACAACCAAAAAGGCCCTGTCTCTAGTCCCCGCTACCAGTTTGGTAGCACTGCTGTCATGATCCCTGAGCAGGAGGTATTTGGGGTTTTTATTTATTTATTGTTAAATCTATACCCTGCCTTTCATTAAGAAAATCCCAAGGTGGCTCACAATAAAATTTAAAAACACGATTATAAAAATGGCACATTAAAATATTGAGCTAAAAAGTATAAAAACAAATCTGATTTTTAAAAAATAAATTAACACACAAGTATAACAGTACAAAATACAAGAAGCAGTAGTGGAGACAACTATACAAAAGCCTGGGTAAAAAGCCAGGCCTTGTTCCATTCCTATTAGTATAGAAGTGAGACTACCCAAGTTCAGGTGGTGGGGGGATACGTGGTGATGAAGATACCACCCAAAGTTATCAGAAGATCATGCACAAGCTCTTCAGAAGAAGGGTTATGTTGGCTGTATGAAGGAAATCCATTTTTGTCTTGAATAATTACTTCCTAGATTTTTTTTTTTAAGGAGTTGAAACTGGACTGGGGAAATCCAGTGCTCTAGAATTATACTGATTACCTTATTGAAACAGAAGTGGGCAAACCTGTATAACTAGCAAAGCCCAATGGCAGTTAATCAGCTATTGGCACCAAATACCCAATACAAATTCAAGCAGGTTCTTAAATTATGCCTTTAGAAGTAAACCAATAAGATGTGTTACAAGTTCAAACCTGCAAGTTTTTGATTGTACTCTTGGGGATTCCCAGAACTCAGCAAGAAGGTTAATTTATCCTTATGACCCAAATCAAGCTTAGGATGGTCAATACTGGAAAGGAATAATATGTGGTAGCAATTTATGATTAGGAGATCACGCTAGATCTTTAAAGTTCAGAATTCAGACAATAACTAAGAAAAGTAAAGGCCAATACAGACTTCAATAGACATATCTGCAGGATTTAAAATGGTGTTCCCTGTAGGGAACATGTAGGTGGTGAGGGGAAGATGTGCATCTCCAAACACATAGTAGAAATACATCCAGGAGCTAGAGCTAATTAACTAGTGGTACACCATGTGACAACATGCTCCTGACAATCTCCTCGGGTGATCTTTCTGCCACACTCTGTGTAATGCTGGCTGGATAAGAAGTGTCTGGCACACAGAGTAGCTATCTGAATAAGCTTTTAGGCTGCTTTCTAATTAAAGAATTAACCAGGATGGCCAAGCTCTGCGTGCTTATACGAAGCATGACATGAGAATGCAAATTTCCCCAGGCAATCCTAGTCAAACTACTGCAGTTAAACCACATTTAGTCAGAACATGTAACTAGGATCCATATCTATACTGATCCAGTCAAACTGTAGCAGTTTGACCAGGATTACCCGGGAAATACATATTCTCATGCTCTGAGGGAGCATGCAGGGTTTCGCAATCCTGGTTAACTCTTTGATCATGATTGCCATGATTGTGAGAAAGCAGCCTTAGTCTGCTCTTTCAAAGGTGCTAAAAGAGTGTTGAGTGGTTAATGTCTTAATGGATCTAGAGAGGCAGAGAATATGCCTTATTACCTCCTGAGTTGTAGCCTTCTCTTCTATTAGCTTCAAAGCTCTTGCAGCAGCAAAACACTGTAATGGTTATTCAGCCAGACCACCACATTGGGCCTGTTCAGTCATAATAGTAAAGTCCCGATTCAGATGATGAGAAATAACCTTTGTAACAAGTCCCCATTAATGTGCAAGAGAAGGAAATGTAAAGCTTCCATTTTTACTTTAGAACAAACCATAGTTCTGTATTACATGTGTAAAGGAACTGCAGTTTGTTCTAATTATAATTAGTTTAAAAATCAGTTCAGAAGGTTTTAACTAACTATAGTCTAAACAAACCATAGTTCAGAGCTCTTATGCAAAGTGGAACTGAAAATGGAAGCTTTCATTCTCTTCTCTCGCACACAAAATGGGAGGGGAGGGGAAGCATGAAGACTTGCTAAGGCTTGTTCTTGAAGTGCTAAACCACAGTTTAGCCCAGGGTTTCCTAACCTGAGGTCCATGACTTTGCTGCACTGAATTTAATTTGCTTCCTGGTGGTTTATAATAAGGTTCTTGAAAGTAATTATCCTGAGTACTTATTCCCACCCCCCTCTAATTTTTACTTCAGTTTTATGAAAATTATATAAATGGGGTGCAGGTCCATGGGCAATACTTGAGGATTGGGGGGGGGTCCAAAGGTACATTAAAAGTTAATAACCCCTGGTTTAGCCTGACCTCTGAACTGACAAAAGCCACCTGTTCAGTTAACTCAATCCAGGAAGATGGTGAAGCCCCACTAGTCTCGCTTTACACTCTAAACTTCCATCATGTTTTGATTCTTATTTTAATCTAAGTTTAAATATGGAATCTTCTTGTTCTTGTTGCATTTAAGTTTGATCTATGGTTTTGACATTGTTAACATACAATAGTTCTTTCATTCCAGCACTTGCACAACTATTGAGTATGCACCAGAAAGTGGCACTGTCTTCAGATGTTTAAACAAAACTAAAAAGTGTAGATTTCCCCCTTTGATTTGAAGCAAGAGGAAAAAGCATTGAATACTGCATGGCAGACTTCATCTCAAAATCGATTCCCTACATATAATATCAACAAATGAACTAACCCTTGTATTGTTTCTTTCTGCTTTCAATTCTGCAATTTCTTCTTCCCTCTCAAGGAGTTGTTCTCTACATACATTAAGCTCTTTAGTAAGTGCTGCAAACTCCTAGAAAAGAAAAACAAGAATGCATTCAAAATAAATACATCCAATCATATACATTAGAGATCAGGCCACAGATTAATCTGGACAGGGCAAAAGTGCATATCTACCTCCATTACTAGTCTGCAAAGCTGAGCTTCTCTGCTGTAAAGCAAGGCATGTGTTCTAGTGAAGCAGCAGCAGGAAGGAGGAAGACTGCCAACTCTCTCACTCCCTGCCCTTTCCTCCATCTAGGTTCCACATGGAAACACAGGCCTGGAACCCTTGCTGGGGGGAAAGAGAGCAAGAGCTAGCAAGAGAAGTTACATCTCTACTGGAAATGATGCCCTGTCTGTCTTGCTTTATGGTAGAAAAGCAGCTCCTGAGATTTTTTTTTTGTTTTAAATTTCCAGATATTCAGGATATTGCTGCATCTACAAAACTATCTGCATGCTCATGCACTTAACTGGAGCTTTTTATTATTTTTGGCAAAGCAATTGTCAGTGCTGAAGAGACAAGCTACTACAAGTTCAGCTTGAGCCACACAGACTGTTCCCTCCTTTATTCCTACTTCCCCACTGACAGACTGCACCATCTTTGTGTACTATACATTAGCACACCACTGAAAAGAGGTGACTAAGGGGAAACATGTTAGAGGTGTATAAAATTATGCATGGAGTAGAGAGAGTGGACAGAAATTTTTCTCCCCCTCACAACTCTAGAATGGGTCATCCCATGAAACTGAAGACCGGGAAATTTAGGACTAACAGAAAGAAGTAATTTTTCACACAGTGCATAATAAATCTATGGAATTCTCTGCCACAAGATGTGGTGATGGCCACTAGCTTGGATGGCTTTAAAAGGGGTTTAGACAAATTAATGGAGGACAGGTCTATCAATGGCTACTAGTCTGGTAGCTATAGGGCAGCCTTAGTGGAAACATGCCTCCAAACCAGTTGCAGGGGAGCAACAGCAAGAGAGGGCATCCATGCCCTCACCTCCTGCATGTGGGCTTCTCAGGGGCCTCTGGTGGACCACTGTGTGAAACAGGATGCTGGACTGTTCTTATGCACCAAGGTTAAATAAAAGTATAAAAACCATTTCCAGGGACTAGAAATCAAAGATGCACTAATTAGTCTTTAAAATGTCAAGTATATGTCACAAATAGAAAATAATGAAACATGTATCCACATCTATATATTTAATACGCTTAGCCGGCATGCGTGTCCTGAAGAATTTGGCGGAGGAACTCTCGAGAGATCTGAGCATTCAATGAGAGTTTGGGGGGAAATGGCGGCGGCAGGTGCAAAACGGCCTGAGGAGGCAGCCTCGGCTGGCCGGTGGCAGCAGGACGACAGGCTTGGCCGTCCTGGGTAACGGGGAGGTGGCAGCAAAGCCCAGCCTGTCCGCCGGGGGCGAGAGGCGGGACAGCAGACCTGGCCGTCCCGAGCAAGGGGGAGGAGGCAGCGACTGCATTGTGGGGGAGGAGGCAGCGACTGCATTGTGGGGGAGGCGGGAGCAGCGAGGAGGTGGCAGCAGGCCCAGCCGCCAGGCCAGAAACCAGAGTGGGGGGGAGCGGGCTGGGGGGGAGGCGGGAGGCAGCGGGACGGACTGGCACTGGCCTGGGTGCCACCGGAGGGGGTGAGTGGGGAATGGGCAGTGGGGCGAATCCCCCATGCCTGTTGCAGCCTGGGACGGGAGGGAAACGGGTGGCAGGGCACAGCCCCGGCACCCGTTGGAGGCGGGGTGAGAGAGAAACAGGTGGCGAGGCTTTCCTGTTCACACCTAGGAGCAGGAATGGCTGGAGGGATCCTTTTTGGCCGCCCGCTGCGGCTCTCTCCAGGTGGGGGGGGAAGGGGAGCAATGGAAGGGGGGAGGGCAAGAGAGCGTGGGGCTGGAGAGAGGAGAGACCGGACGAGAGGGAGAGGGAGGGGGGAACAGCCGGCCCCAAGGAGCGCACAGATGCTCTGTGCGGGGGTCGGCTAGTTTTCATCATTTTTCTAGAAAGGATTTAAGGTGAAATTAAAATCTCCCCCAGTTTGTGAGAAACCTCTTAATACTGAGGAAAATGAAATATAGTAATTAGGCGAAAGTGCTAAGTAAAATGAGTTAAACCGTGAACTAGAGAGGCAGATACACACAATCTAATCTAAAGCTTTAAAACAGCATTCTCAGTGATATATAGAAAGTTTACCTATTTCTGGGAGCCAATAAAGTGATAGTAAACAGTAAATCTTTCAAAAAAATCCTTTTCTAATCCTTACTTTTTCTATCATGTTTACTTCCTATAACAAGCACACTATTTAAGACTATTTACAGTTTCCAGGATTAATAACTTCCGTAAATAGTTTATTTTGATTAAAGTCCAATAATCAACAAAACAGAAAGGGAAGGGAAGCAATACACAATTCCAAAGCACAAAAGGAAAAAAAGGGTGTATTTGTATAATCTATGAAATTCCTATGGAAGTACTATAACACAATACAAATATGTATTAACAAATAAATCAAACCAATGTTAACTTAGCAAATTGATTCTGGAATTAAAAGTCAACACACAAGTGTATTCAGATGAACAGAGAATATTTAAGAGCAATACAAACTGACCCCAATTCAGTTCTAGTCATGTATAAACAAAGTGCTAATCTACTTGTTGTACACGAGAAAGTGGATGGTGTGCCATTCAAATGCATGTTCCATTCAGAGTATTGTTTTAGTTTTTCTGTATTCTAAAACAACTCTTGTGCCAACTAAAAACAAAACATTGAAGACATTACAGTAATCAGTATAACATGTATAAATTAATATTTGCACAATGAAACGAATTTGGTCAAGCATCTCAGGGGATATCTAGTTTATGCCCATGGTTACCAACTTTGTAAGTGACATGCACGTGGTCTTCCTGCTTACATGTACAGAATTCTCAACTGAACTGGGAACATCTTTCTTAGGAAGAGTGCTCAGTGAAAATGAAGTTACCCGATATTGAAAAGAAAACATTTACAGCAAAATCTCAAACTATATTTAACTTCCGTGGGAGCTTTGCTTCTTTCTTTTGAAGTCTATAATAGATTTCAGTATGTACAGGTGAACATAATTAGCTGGATACAATTTTCATTATAACTGAAGAGCGAGCCTTTCCCCCCAGCTTCATTATGAACATTTATGGCATCTACTTTAAACATACATAGTTCTTGTTACTGTTGGAAAAGAATGTTAGCATTTTTTAGACTTTGGTGGTATCCTTTAACTGGGACGAAGCAACAAAGCATTCGGACACAAATGTTTTTCCAGTACAAAACCTTGGTATATATTACTGGAAAATTACAGCACTACTACATGAATGAGTTTGAGAGCTTCCCACTGCCTTCTGACGCCATATTGGAGACAGTCATCTGTCTGAGGGTCCCTTTTTGGATTCGCACCAGATGCAAACAGCAGAACCATGTGTCAGTCTACTGCTTGCAGATGCTTTACATATTTTTTCTTTAATTAAAACCTCTGGCTTTATTCTTAAAAACAGAAATATGCAGATCTCCAAACTATTCTGAAAACACGTAGATAATGGGTTACTAAAAAGCACTCCTGTGTAAATGAATAGCAAATAGTGGTTTAGAGAACAATAATTTATGCATGAATTACGAAACTTCAGAACACACAACATATCTGACACCTTTTCCTACAACACATTCTACTCATACTGCCATTTGTATTTCTATTAATTCAAACCGCTGATTGAAGTTGAACACCCTCATCCTGCTGCAGTTGCATAATGAAATGTCCATGATTTCCAATTAATGAAGTACCACAGAATTGTGCTTGCACAGCTTTTAAGTAAACAGTGGAACAGCCCTGTTATGCAGCAGTGCTGTCAGGATTAACACAAGTAAAGCAGCACGGGTGGTGCTCAGCCACACACATTTCGTTGTGTTGAATGTAGGCAAACAGTACTTTTCAGCATCCAATGTACTTTACATTATCATGCCTTATATCATTCATTTCTATGGTATTTTTAAAAGGCATCCCCAACAAAGTAAACTCAAAACTGATGATTCAAAGAGTATGCCTTAGAGTTTGTTCTGGCATACTAAAATGAATATGGGTTTTCCTCACACTTTAACATTAAACCTCACAGGATTAACAACAATTCTTAAATACCATATCTAATCCTTTGTTCAAGCTAGAATGACTTAAGTATGCAGATGCAATGCTTCTAGTTGCTTAACCATGATTAAGCCATTAGGCATAGACCATAGGATTGAAAGCTTACTCCATTTCCTGCAGCCCCTCTCTTTTGAAGAATGAATTCCTCCTGTCCTTTACCAGTTAAGAGTTATATCAGCACCTATGTCAACGCTAACAAGGAATCCCTTCTAACTAGGATTTGAAGGTCATTTCATACTCTTGTTAAGATGAAATCCTGGTTAGCCTTAACTAATTGTTGTCAGTGCCAAAAGACAGTCAAAATGAATAGAAAAAATGAAGGTGTGTAACGAATCCTAATAGGGATTCGTTGAGGGAAATTTATTATACACCAAAGAATCCAAACATTTGAAAAATAGTGACCACACATTTTGCTCCATAACTCCACTTCTACAGGAGCTAGAGCTTAACTCTTTTTAAAAAAATGAAAGCTGGCAATCTGGGGGAATTAATAGGAGGGATCTGAATCTCAAATTGATTCAAATCAAATCTGCATGATTCTATTAGGATCCGAATCTAGCCAATGGACCCCAGGGGTGATTTGTCTCCAAATCACCTGAATCAGCTAGATTCGGGTACAAGTTGATTTGTACCCAAATCACTTTGCATATCCCTAGTAATCAGCCCCCTTCCCACATTTGCTAACAAATGATCCCATAATGGGAAAAAAAGAGGTAACTACTTCCTACATAGTAACATACTTGGCTTGCAGAGAAAAACCATGCAACCCTTCAACAGAAGGGTTATTTTCCCAGATGTTGTGCGAACCCCATATCTAAGCCTGAGCCCTCACACCATCCATCCCAAGGTCCCTGTCAAACTACATTTTATATAAACATGATAAAATCTTATTAAAACCTAGGGAGCAGACATGTGAGTACTTTTCAAAAGGTGAAGAAGCAAGGGAAACTGGGATATAGAGGAATCAATCATGATTGCTTTGTAAATAGTGCACCAACAAATATCATGGTTGTAGTCTACTGTGGGCATAAGATCCTTTGGAATTTTCCAAAGCAATCTAGGATACATCATTCTTACCTCACCCATGAAGATGTTATACATGTGCTCGCAAAGCTGCTGTTATATGGGGAGTGGGGGAGAGTGCAGAAGTTAATCTGTTTGTGCTCACTGGTATCTTCCCTCACAAATATAGTCATTTATTTATTTTTCACATTTCTATCCCGCTCTTCTTCCAAGGAGCTCAGAGCGGTGTGCATGCTTTATTTTTATCCTCACAACAACCCTGTGAGGTAGGCTAGTTGTATCACTACAACCATAAACTATGGTAAAGCTCATAAACTGGCAGCTACATTTTTTCATATGGATATATTCTAGAAACGAGTATGCTTTGCATATTAGAATGGTTGACATTTGACTTTTCAGCACAGAGTTGTGAATTTTTCATTAACCCTTTCTTCTTCTTCAAAGTCCCTTAAGTCAAGTCCAGTAGTCTCAGGAACTCTGAAGAAAAACTTGCCAGAATTTCACAATAGGAACATTCACTTTCCTATAGTGTGTTTTGTTTGGCAATTGTTCCTGTAAAAAGACTGTGCTAGCTTTAGGAATTTATCCACCATACTCATGTCTGCTGGGGAGGGGAGGAGAAGCTTTTCCCTAAATCACCTCTCTCCTTAATGCAACACTGCAAAGTAGAAGATACTTTTTAATTAAAGGGGGGAAATCCAGTACTTCTAGTTCAACATGTTTCAGTAGCCACCTAGTTTTCAATGAAAAATCCACCTATTTTTCATTTCACTCCTAGCTGACAACACTGGAATAAAATGTTCTAGGCTAGTATTATATGTGCCACTAACATCAGGTCTCCTTTTCTCCCCCATCCTCCTGTGCCAGCTGCTTAAGAATACATTTACTCAATTCTAATTAGAATTCTACATTTTGCAGAAATATCACATTAGAGGCAGTGAGCAAACCTATGCATATTGGAGACTAAGTTCTTCTGGGGCAAATGTTGCAGATCTATAAGCTTCTTTGGGCAAGAATGCTTTTTTGAGTAATGCCAAGCACACATTGTTCAATAAAATAATGCCAACTGGCACTTTTGGAATTCAACTTTGGGACATTCTGCAAAGTTAATGCTTGCCAACTTCAACAAAATTACCCTGTATTGTTAAAATGCTTGATTGTAAGCAAGACCACTACTTTGTACGAAATCTATCGGAGGAAATGAAGTATCCATTGATATGCTACTAAGAGAGGTATAGAACTAACAAGGATCCTGGCACTACTTTTGAAATTGAATTAATACAATAAACCACACCAAATGCTTTCCATAAACAAAGGGAAAATGTCAGGTGAAGAAGCAATTATAATACTTTTAGTCATTTATAGGCCACTCCTGAATTGCTCCAAAGATGTAGCAAATTATGTAGCAGTAATTATGTTAAGTTGGGTAGAACCAGATCTAGAATTTTACTACAGGAAACTAAGATTATACCATTTGAACTACACGCTATTAGGCATTTGTAATCAACAAGACAGCTAACCAATTTCCCCCCTAATTACTAATATCTGGAGAAGTTGAATTAAAAATGCCTTGCCTCAGTTGTTTGTCAGAATTTAGAGAAAAAGCAAGAGCCATGCAACTTTGGAGCAGAATGCTGACTGACCAGGTGTTCACAATTAGTGGCTTGCCTATTGGCAAAGCCTCTAGTTGTCCTTACTAACAACCCCTCTGTCACTCAAGTTCCCTGGCACACACAGATTCCCGCATTTTCTACCCCATGATTTCTCAGACTTCTAACACACATTTTTTTCAGAATCAGAATTGAAGACAGTTCACTTCTGTACACCCAAGATGTTTGGTGTGTGAATAAATACAAACAAAAAATTGAGAGATAAAAAGAGTAAGAAATTCATCACCTTCAGTGGAACCCAGCTGCCATGTTACAGCATTAGTCATTGTTCAAGGAGTGTCACTGCTCAGAACAATGATTTATGCAGAAACTCAATGGGAAGTCTTCTTAAAAGGTGAGCAATTATATAGCATCTCTACACTGGAAGTGATTGGATGATCCAAATCCACCTGATACAAAACGTTAGGAATGATTACTTGAGTCCTGTGGAGGGTGATTGGAAGGAAGACAGATCAGAACAGTGAATATGCAGAGATGCAGCAGGAAGCCTTCTCTGTGGTTCAGTACTTTGGGCTTAATTCTTAATTTCTCACAGCATGTTAATTTGCCCTGGCACATGGGAAATTATTATAATATCCTAATGAACTTCTGCATGTGCTCATAAACAATACTCAAAACTCAGTGAAAATGCCCTTACTCTTGAAGGAAATAAGGTGTTGGTGGCCTAAGAGCTTGCTCAAAGAGCGCTGCATGTAAGCGGAGAGCACGGTTCTTCAAGATTTGCTTAGAGAAGCAAATACAGATTTTACAGGCTGATGGAATATGTTGTTCCCCAAGCCACAAGAGGCAGGAGTCATGGTGTTCAGTGGATAGCAGCTTTCCACCACACTCCTTGCACCTCTTAAAAGTCTTTTTACTGTCCATTTGTCAAAACAACAGCATAGTGGAAGCAACAGTACCAACGTACAAGATCCAAAGTGTGGTCAAAATCCATTTCAAAGTCACCAAAAAAACAAAATTGATTTAGCCAACGTCCTACAAGCAGAGAATAATCCAAAAAGCCAGTCCTAGTTCAAACAATTAAAAACAGTAACGTTTTACTTTCTCTCTCTCTCAAAAGGATCAATACAAAGCTGAAGAGCAGCAGCCAACAAGGTGCTGATGATTTGGCATATGGAAACTAACAAAATGGTCCCCTGACCACTCATACCAGCAGATACGAGAAGGGCGCGGGCCAGGGCATGGGCACCGCCACGAGGAGCTAGCTAGCGTATCCATCCGCGAGGTCCTGCACAGGGACAGTACCCATTACTTATGAATGGCAACGGATCACAATCCAGATCTGATTATTATTGGGGTTTTTATATTTATTATTTATTTATTATTAAAACTTTTATACCGCCCTTCCGAAAGGCTCAGGGCGGTTTACATTAAAACACCATTAAAATCAATTAATCATTAAAACAAAAATTATAAAACATAAAACAATAATTAACAATTTAAAACATCATAAAACAACAATTAAATATTCAGAACTATTTAAAAACAAGATTTAAAAAGCTGAAAAAGCCTGGTTGAAGAGGTGTGTTTTCAGGTGTTTTCTGAAAATTGCGAGAGATGGGGAGGATCATATCTCAGCAGGGAGCGCATTCCACAATCTCGGGGCAGCAGCCGAGAAGGCCCGTCTCTGTGTAGCCACCAAACGAGTTGATGGCAACCGGAGACGGACCTCCTCAAGTGACCTCAATGGCCAGTGGGGCTCATAGCGAAGAAGATGTTCTCTTAAATACCCAGGGCCTAAGTCGTTTAGGGCTTTGTAAGTTATAACTAGCACTTTGTATTTCGCCCAGAAACCTATTGGCAGCCAGTGTAACTCCATCAACAAAGGAGTAATGTGGTCTCTCCAAGATGACCCAGAGACCAACCTGGCTGCCGCATTCTGAACCAACTGAAGTTTCTGGACTACATACAAAAGCAGCCCCACGTAGAGTGCATTACAGAAGTCCAGTCTGGAGGTTACCAACAAATGTACCACTGTTTTGAGGTCATTGATCTCAAGAAACGGGCGCAGCTGGCGTATCAGACGGAGCTGAGAGAAAGCACCCCTGGTCACCGCCTCAACCTGAGAAACCAAGGAGAGACGTTGATCCAGAAGTACTCCCAGACTGCGAACCTGTTCCTTTTGGGGAAGAGTGACCCCATCTAGAACAGGCAGATCAACATCGTCTCTAAAGTTCCGACCCCGCACAATAAGTAGCTCCGTCTTATCTGGATTCAGCTTCAGTTTATTCTCCCTCATGCAGCCCATTACTGCTTCCAGGCAGGCATTTAGGGAGGATATGCCTGCTCCTGAAGAAGTTGACATGGAGAAGTAGATCTGGGTGTCTTTGGCATACTGGTAACACCCAGCTCCAAATCCCCTGATGATCTCTCCCAGCGGTTTCATTTAGATGTTAAAAAGCATTGGAGAGAGTATGGAGCCTTGAGGGACACCATACTTAAGCTCAGATTTTGAAGAGCAACAATCTCCAATCGACACCATCTGGAATCTGTCTGAGAGGTAGGAGCGGAACCACTGTAAAACAGTGCCTCCCACCCCCAACCCCCTCAGACGTTCCAGAAGGATACTATGGTCGATAGTATCGAAAGCCACCGAGAGATCCAAGAGGACCAACAGAGTCACACTTCCTCTGTCCATTGCCAATTGGAGATCATCCATCAGGCCGACCAAGGCAGTCTCCACCCCACAGCCCGCCCAAAAACCAGTTTGAAATGGGTCTAGATAATCTGTTTCCTCCAAGACCACCTGGAGCTGAGAGGCCACCACCCTCTATAATTACTTTATATGCAGTTGAAAATGATATCATAGACGCTCTGGGGAAAACAGCACACCTTACTACTAGCAGGAGAAATCAGAGACTTGTGAAAAAGATCTAAGAGCTCCATCCACATTGCCCTGGGTTGTATTCATACTTCATGGGTATTTAAGAGAGCACCTTCTTCTCCATGGTCTCCCATTTCTTACTTAGATCATCTGAGGAGATCCACCTACAGTTGCCATCAGTTTATCTGGTGGCGACTCAGGGTCGGGCCTTCTCTGTAGCTGTCCCAAGGCTTTGGAATGTACTGTCTGCCAGAATTAGAGCTTCACCATCCCCAACAGCTTTTAAAAAGACTTTCAAGATGCACCTGATTAACCAGGCTTTTATTTAATTGAAAGTAGTTTTAAGTGATTTTTAAATGCCTATTTTACTTGTTTTAACTCTTTTAACTTGTATTTTTGTATTTTAAAATGTGTAAACCACCATGAAATGCCTGTTCTGCAGTATATAAACGCATTAAATTAATAAAATATCACAATATAGGTAAGGAATGATTCTCAGAATGGGAGAACCTGTTTATATTGTGTGGCAAAATGCCACAGGAAAGCTATAACATGCCTACAGCTTGTCTGGCATGATACAAACCCAACTGGAGGTATTTTTGAAGACTTCCTTGCTGAAGGCTAGACGGTATGGGACGCAGACAGAAGAGAAGTCTTCTCCCACAACAGTTGACACAGTTGAGGGGAGGTGGAAATGAGGAAGAGAATCCAAACATCTGTGTCCATGCCACAGAAACTAAATGATACATTTATTTACTTACAACTTTTCAATAAAGCTGTTGCAAGGCAGCTTACAAGAAGTTAAAAAAAATCAGAAGTTACAATCTAAAACAGATGAGAGAGTTCATCAGGCAGTATCCACAGTAATGACACATAACAAATATATAAACACAAATTAAAAGCCACCTTTAAAAGGCAGGATTTCACCTGTCGGTGGAAGCAGGAAAGGTTAGGACAAGACAAACCTCCCAAGGCCAGAAGTTTCATAAGCTGGATGCCACTAAGTGAAAGTCCTCTCAGCTTTCACTCACAGTCCTCTCAGCAGAACCTCCCCAGATGACCGCAGAGCACAGAAGGACTCAGAGAGAGAGAGAGAGAGAGAGAGAGAGAGAGAGAGAGAGAGAGAGAGAGAGAGAGATGGCCCTTCAAGTACTTTGGTCAAGCTGTTTAGGGCTTTGAAGGTGACAACAAACACCTGGAATAGGGCCTGAAGACTCATCAGAAGCCAGTGAAACTGATGCAGATCTGTGTAATATGCTTCAAAGGACCACTCTGCTCAGCAGCCTAGCTACCACATTCTGCACTATCTGAAGTTTCTAAATATTATTCGGGGTAGTCCCACATAGACCATGCTACTACAGAAGTCCAATCTTCAGGTGACCAAGGCATGTGTTACCATGCCAAAGTATGCTCTTTAAAGGTACAGGCACAGTTGATGCACCAACTGAAGATAAGCAAAGGCACTCTTCACTGGACATCCTGGGTCTATCCAAACTGAGGAATACGCCCAGACTGTGTACCTGAGTTTCAGAGCAAGTGTTACCCTCTTCAATTTTAGTTGAAACCCAAACCAAAACACCTCCATCTTGTCAAGATTAAATTTCATTTTAATCTTTCCCCTGCTTGTCGGATTGCCACTGCACCTGGTTGGCCATTGCACGAGGCAGGATGCTAGACTGGATGGTCCTTTGGCCCACCCA
Source organism: Hemicordylus capensis (assembly GCF_027244095.1). Classification (NCBI taxonomy): domain Eukaryota; kingdom Metazoa; phylum Chordata; class Lepidosauria; order Squamata; family Cordylidae; genus Hemicordylus; species Hemicordylus capensis. The sequence goes on from NC_069657.1 coordinate 98,578,769, forward strand.
GCAGGACTTTTCTTATGTAACCCTATCTAGACTCTTACTTGAACTGACCCAGTACTTCTACAGCATCTGTGGAATCAGAGGGAAAGGAGAGATAATGCTGAGTGTCATCAACATACTGATAGTACCAAGCTCCATAATGCTGAATGATCTCCTCCAGGGGTTTTTGCAGATATTAAATAGCATGGGATACATGACTGAACCTTATAGCCAGGGCTCAGAAAATCCACTAGTTTATTTGTCTGTGACAAGTGAAAAAATGATGCCCGACGAGTGAAACAAATCTTTAAGAATAATGTACCAACATAGCTCAACAAGTAAGAGTTTTTGTCTGGCTGGTGAATAGTACCAACATTTCTTGACCTCTGCTTATAGAACTCAGTAAGGCTGCAATGCTGGGTAGAAATCCTCCAGCACCACCATCTTGAACCTACTCTCCAGGAAGAATATAAACCACCCTAAACAGTGCCCCCAATTCCTATTCTGGCAAGGCAGCCCAGAATGATGCCATAATTAATGTTGCTGAATGCCACCTAGAGCAGAACCAACTGGGATATACTTCCCAGATCAGAGTGACCAATGCTGCTTTATTTTATTTATTCGTTCAATCAATTTATATACTGTCCTTCCTAAAGTGGCTAAGGGAAGTTTACATTAAACTCAAACACATGTAATAAAACAATTAAATTTTTAAAAAACCATTTAAACCAGATTAAAAATTAAAATTAAAAACTAGACATCTTTAAAAGCCAGGCTAAAAAGATGGGTCTTTAAGGCTCTCCTGAAGGTCTCCAAGGAAGATAATCCTCTCATATTCACAGGGAGTGCATTCCACAACCTAGGGTTGACCACTGAAAAGGCCTGATCCCAGGTCACCAACAGATAAGCCAACGGTACCTGAAGATGAACCCCTCCCGACAATCTTAATGAGCGGTGTGGATCTTGGAGAGAAAAGCGCTAAACCATTCAGGGTTTAATAAACAGCACTTTATACTAGCTGGAAACATAGCAGCAGCCAGTGCAACTGTTTGAAAACAGGTACAATGTGTTCACTCCAAGATACCCCAGAGACCAATCTGGCTGCCGCATTCTGAACTAACTGTTTCCGAACTACGTACAAAGGCAGGCCTACATAGAGTGCATTGTAGTAGTCCAACCTGGAGGTTCCCAGTTAGTGGACCACTGTTTTCAGGTCATTTTCCTCAAGGAACGGGTGGAGTTGCTTTAGTGCCGAAGCCCAGCCTGAATCCATTCTGAAAAAGATCCAGAGAGTCAGATGCATCCAAAAACCCCTGGAGTTGGGTTGCCAACACAGACTAAAACAGTTTGTCCAAGAATGGCTAATTCAAGATTAATCAGAAATTATATGATACAGTAGGAGATAGCAATTTATTTAATTTTTAACAGAAGCCTTACAATCATCTCTTTCAGCCATGATGTAACTGTGCCCTTCTGCAGGAGTTATTCACTCACCCAAACCCTCTCGAGTCATTTTAAGCAGCCAGGATGGGCAAGGGTCAAGTGCACAAAGTGTTCAGCTTCCAAGGGTCCTGTTCACATCCTCGAGCTACATCAACAGGAGTATCCCCTGCCCCCCATCTCCAAAACGGACAAAAAGCCACTACAGTCATTTCCATTGTTATAATCAATATGCAGACAAAGTCAGCTTGGATGCAAGCGATCTTATCTGTAAAGTGCTTATCTTCAAAATGAACTATTTTGACACAAGATGGAGCCAATGGAAGGAGTTGCAGACAGAGCCGCTGACTGTGTTGGGGGTAGTGGGATATGTCCCGATTCTGAGGTCCAAGTTTCAGTATATACTGACTCTGAAGGTTTGACAGGAAGCTTAGCAAGGGTGGGGTTCACCAACACGCAGCTAGCCTAGTCCATGACGTTTAGTGATAAAAGGGCTTTTCGACACTTAATAGCTCTGAGTCTAGAGGCTCACAAGTACAGCCCTGCTGGATCAGGCCCAAGGCCCATCTAGTCCAGCATCCTGTTTCACACAGTGGCCCACTAGATGTGTCTGGAAGCCACAGGCAGGAGTTGAGGGCACGCCCTCTCTCCTGCTGTTACTCTGCTATTACTCTGTTATGGCGTCCTTGTCTTCTGAACTTTTGGCAGTGTGCATAAGATTGAACAATAAGAGTTTCCCCCAAACAACAGAGGAGAGCTGGTCTTGTGGTAGCAAGCATGATTTGTCCCCTTAGCTAAGCAGGGTCCACCCTGGTTGCATTTGAATGGGAGACCACATGTGAGCACTGTAAGACATTCACCTCAGGGGATGGAGCTGCTCTGGGAAGAGCAGAAGACTCCAAGTTCCCTCCCTGGCTTCTCCAAGATAGGGCTGAGAGAGATTCCTGTCTGCAACCTTGGAGAAGCTGCTGCCAGTCTGTGTAGACAATACTGAGCTAGATAGACCAATGGTCTGACTCAGTATATGGTAGCTTCCTATGTTGTGTGTGTGTGTGTGTGTGTGTGTCTGTCTGTCTGTCTGTCTATATATCTCAAAGTAGTGACAGCAGTCCACAACAACCCCATCACATCCCCATCATGGCTGCGTTTGAAGTTATGTAGCAGCCTTGGTTTCTCTGGGGGAAATGGAAGTCCACAAATTGCTTTGGAAGTCAGCCGTGTCTAGAAAGATCAGTGCAGTTTTCAGCAAATGAAACAGGCACAGTATGATAGAAGAAACCAACAGGAGTAAAGATAGATGTCAATCAGTTCTTAAATCGCAGGGATGCTGGGCTGGGTAGTGTGCTTACGATTCTGGTATAAGGTTTCTTTGTGCACATTAAGGGGCATCTTTAATTGTGTTCATGAAGGCCAATCACATTCTAATCATAAATGCAGCAGCCACTGGAAGTTAATAAATCGCTTTGGAAACAAAGCAGACAACTTTTGAATGTGGTTTTACCAGCTGTAAGAATAGGGCTGTAACGAATTCCTGTCCCCTCAGAAAGAGGGCAATGCAAAGGGGTGGGAGGGTAGACTATCGATTGGATCAAATAAAAACACTAAAGGATACAAAAGAGGGGGGAAACCCTCTAAACTTAGAAATAGGAAATAGGATAAATGAAGGGAGATAAGATTAAATATAAAAATTGTTTTATAGGTAAGCAGCCTGAGGTGTTGAACTCTCGACAGACTATGAAAAACTGAGGAGGAAAGGGCTAGGCACATGATCCCAGAGAGCAAAGGGGCAAGCTACCATAAAAAAGAAGGGAAAATAGCAGCTTGGGAAGTTCCCAATCTAGCCTTCATGCAGGCACAAAACCCAGTTGTGCAAAGAACAGAGACCACTCGGAAAAACTGGTCACCGATGAAAGATCTTACCTCCCTAGGGGCTAGTTTATAAGAGCGCCTGGACCACCTAAAACATCTCCACTGAATGACCATGTGTGGATGGAACAGAGACAGAAAAGTAAGATTTCTTCACTGCAATGAAGTAGGCCATAAATTGGGCTCTAGCCTGTGTTTGGTCAAACCTGTCCTGAGTTTTCCTTCCTTCACTGATACTCAGCGCAATTGTATCTATGGCCCCAGATGATTTCTGCATTCCAAAGCTTAGTCAGTGCTTTGGCAGAATTACCAGTTTGGCAATAGGAAAATCCCCCAAAGCTTTATGAAGCCATAAGGATTTGACCATTTTAAAAAGTCCCCCACCCCTATGGAGATAAAGTGCTGTGGACAGCCTAAACCTAACCAGGTAGTGATCTAACCATGGCAACAGGACTGTAATTAGTCCCTTCACCCATATCTTGCCCAGATCCAAGGTAGACCTGCCACATGGGCAGCATCAGATGTTAACTGAGACAGGTTTGTGGGTGCTATGGAATCCTGAGCTTCATCCAAAAGGCAAGTCCCAGCATGGATACTGGTCCCTCAGCATAATCTGCCTGAGTTGACGCAAGACCACATTGGTAAGCAGGTGGGAGGACCATCAGACAGCACATCTATCCTGTTCTGGGCACCCACCCTCAGGTACACACACTCACATATGATTGCTAGTGGGGGCACCTGGATAGGAGGAGAGAGTCATAACTTCATCATAATCTCCCTGCCTGCAGACTGTTGCATTTGACTTGGTAGAAAATCTTGTATGGTGGACACAGCTAGAAAAGATTAGGGGTCCTCCCAGCTCATTCAACCAGCTCTATTATACACGTCAGCTCAGAAAGCTCACCCAGGATTACATCCTGGATGGCTTCCATCTTACCATTACATGATCCAGCACTCAGCAACAGCTAACTTGGCAAAGAGTCACCTTTTAACGTGGTGATTCTCTTTATTTAGCAGGGAGAGAGTAACCGGCCCTATCCACCCCCAGCACAGTACCTCCAGTGACTGTTGCTGGTTTCTATCTTATGTTTCTTTTTAGACTGTGAGCCCTTTGGGGACAAAGATCCATCTTATTTATTTATTATCTCTCTGTGTAAACCACCCTGAGCCATTTCTGGAAGGGAGGTATAGAAATCTAACAAGCAGCAGCAGCACTCTCCAACCTGGTGGGTCATTGCCAAGACACCCAGAAAATCCTAGGTTGGGGGCAGAACCAAAAGATGGAATAGCCTTGAGTTGTCTAAACCATCTTTTCCAGGAATGAACTATTTTACGTCGATTGCCAAAAACAAACAAACCCCAAATGCCTAAATTCCTACTCGACTACAATGAGTTAGTACTAACAGAGAGCAAAACCAAACATGAAAAATTCAAAATCTAACATCCTGAAAAATACCCAAAATATTAACTATTATAGGTTTGGCAGCTTACACACCAAGACTCATTTTCAGTATTGTGGCATAGCAGAGGCAATTTGCTAATTGGACAGAACTATTGCCCATTTTATGCTGCCAGATTAACATGCCCCAAAGTAAAAGGGACAATCAAGCCCTTTAAAATTTGACATTCTTCTCTACAAAGCTCATGCTATTTTTCACAAACTAAATCACTATAATCTGTCATGTAACAAATATTATGAAATTTCTTTTACAACTTAATCACTATTGCTTGTGCTTACTCATCCTGTGATTTTATAACTGCAGGTCTATTTGTAATTCTTCATACATGTCTGCACATTAAACTAAAATATTTCACTAATTCCAAAAGCTATTTTAGTCATTGCACATTTAAGGTGTCCTATTTAAATGCTCGTTCTCTTACTCTTGTTTGTAAGCACAGGGTGCTTACACCACATTATAGATCAATAAAATCTATTTAGTGTTGGAAAATAAATATTCTAGAACCACACCTTAAAAGTCTACAGCTTTCATACACCGGCCAAAAATCAACAGATTCACCCCAAATGGCTTGTCTATGTATCTAGTATTTTTCAACACAAAAAGATTAGATTTACACTTCTTCATTTTAAGAGCACAAGGTCCACTTTTAAGTGTAGCAAGCTATTCAGCAGACAGTAACTCTTCCTATTCAATTTCTCTTATGCTATACCCAGATATTCATGTACGTTCATGATCAGGAAAGTAGATAAAAGCTCTATTAAGCATCTCACATGAGCACCTAAATTAAACAATTGGCTTGGAGTGCCATTTTTTCCTGTGTATTAAAGAAACCAACACCTGACTCACAAGTATTATAATCACCATACAACATATGGAGTGTGATATGCTCTAAGTTAAAACTAGACACAAGTGATGTTGATTCACCAATCAACATTTTTATTTCAGACATTTTCAACATAAGAGAAGGTTTGTAAAGGAATGGGCAACAAATATACACAACAAGCATTTGAATTATTTCAAGGTTGTTATTAAAAACAACAACAGAAAACCACTGAGATCATTTTCAGGGAAACAACTTCAGATGCTCATCTTTGGTAGCTGGAAGACACACAACTGGAAGTAGAGTCTTTTCTGTAGTGGTGCCCAGACCGTTGAATTCCCTTCCTAGATAGGCGCATCCAGCAACCACCCTGCTATTATTTATTTTTAGACTTGTATACTGCCTTTCACTAAAAATAGCCTCAAGGTAGTAATGGAGATTCTTTTCATGCTGCTATTGGCCTTTTGTTACAGATTTATTGCTTTCTCTCATTTTATGCTACTTTTCCTATACTGATGTGGATATATTTTTTAAATTGTTTCATAATATCCTATTTTAATGTTGGAAGCCACATTGTGAATTCCGAGAACAATTAAAGTGTGTATTAATGATGTGTAAGTAAAGTATCGTATAAACACTAAATCAGCTAAATAAATATTTTATTATTTATTTATTTATTTTTACATTTATATCCCACTATTCCTCCAAGGAGCCCAGAGCGATATACTACATACTTGAGTTTCTCCTCACAACAACCCTGTGAAGTAGGTTAGGCTGAGAGAGAAGTGACTGGCCCAGAGTCACCCAGCTAGTATCATGGCTGAATGGGGATTTGAACTCGGGTCTCCCCGGTCCTAGTCTAGCACTCTAACCACTAGGGTTTTTTTTAAAGAAGAAAACCAGTTGTGTAAATCTGAAGTGTCATACAGAGGGTTTTTTTGCAAAATAAAGAAGAAAACACTCATTCTAATAAGCTGGACAAAAATGTAGGGTTGTACGCTAAGTAGTGCAAGCAATCCTTTCACTCACCTGAGCAGCTCCCCAAGCCTCCCCAAACAGTCATTCCTGAAGGTCAGGAATTTCTGCTTATTAAAGAAACCAACATCTGATTCACACTGAGAACAGCACAGGATGCAGTCCAATGGGAGAATTTCTGGAACCATGTGGAGCACCTCCTGCAAGTGGAGTTCTGCTCACAGGAGATGCCTCTGTCTGGTTTCCAGGAATTATCCCTCCCCAGCCCCCGCCCCCCACAACTGCATTACAGTGCTGTTTTTGAGGGTCAAGCCTCAGGAGCAGGATTTAAGGGGGTTCCATTCTCTCTTGCACAAGTTCCATTGCACTCATGCTACAATATATTTGTATCTGAATATATTTCACATACATTTATTTATATGTGAATATTCAGCTCAGCAGTTTGCTAGATTACATACAATCCATTCCACTTCTGATTGTAAGAGTACCCCCAGGGCCAATTCTAAAATCAGCTTTCCTGGTAAACAGTAAACATAATTTACATGGGATATCCTCTGCATGTCTACTGTAAAGGTAACATCTGAATCTCTGGCAGATCTTACCCCTGACCATGTCTTTGAAGTTCTTGCACTCATTTAGGATATGGATCAAACCACTCAGATTCATGGAGGACATGTCTAATAACTGTTACTAGTCATGACGACTAAATGCCACCTTGAGGTTCAGAGAACATGTAGGCTCTTTTGCCTACATGTCCTGCTTCTGGGCTTCCCAGAAGCATCTGTCTGGCCACAGTGGGAAGCAGAATGCTAGACTAGATGGACATAAAGATGCCTGACCCAGGAAGGCTATTCTAATGTTCTTAACTAGGTCAGTTTGTCAACAGATAGCATATTACATTAACAGCCAATATGCAGATATAACATTCTACTTTATATACTACTTGCTACAGAGTAAAAACTAAACTGGCCCTTAATTATAGCCAAAAGGAAAGGAAAGTTAGAACTGGCAAAGAAAAGTTAAATCAGAACATACAACATCTTCACTTACTCCAAATTTGATGACAAGATGTTTGCATGAGAAGTTTATATTTACCAAGCTTTAAATAAAGTTATATGAATCTTTATTTCTCTACATTGTCTCCAATAACTCAGGGCTCGATGAATCCCAGGTGCCAGATTGCCATGGTGCCTGGAAATTTAAGTATGGTGCCTGAGCCAAGCGATGCATAGATGTGAGCAGGAGACAGAAAACAAGGCAGAGGCAGGATGTTCCTTCTTCACATCTGGACAATGGGCAAATGTGAACAGGGGAAGGAGCGAGCAACCCGCCCCTGCCTTGCTACTGTCTGCCCTCCCCTCCGCCTAAAAATGTGAAGGTGTGGAGGAAATGGGGAAAACTGGAGAACAGGGTTTTTCTCTCTCCTGGAACAAACAACACCCCTCTGCCCCATTCCGCCCCCCCCCCAGGCCTTCACATCTCTACCCCACCATGCAACTCCCAACACATGGTGTCAAATGAGAGAGAAAATGCACAGCACATGTTTTAAGGGGCTGTGGGAGAAAGGTGGGTGGGTAGATTGTGAGACTTTCCACAGTAGCACAAATGACAGATCAACATGACTGGCACTCAAGGGAAAGAATCCTTCTAATCCATGGGGCTGCTGAGGGAGAAAATGGACAGAGTGTTACTCTCAGTGGCAGAAATAGTCATGCAATATGGATTCCCTCTCACCCATCATTAAGAGCAAGTGCCCATATGTTTGCACGGCTGGCAATCAGGACTGAGTGACTGCCATAGATGGAAAGAGGCAAGTGGCGGTGGGGGCAGCAGCCTTCTCTTGCTTTGCTTGCCACTTTCTGCTTGCATCTATACTTACTTTTTTTGTTTTGTTTTTCAGTATTTTTATTATCTGAAATACATCTACATATCAATGGGAAAAGTAACAACTAAAACAATGTGAGCAATGACAGTGTGCCATGAGGGTCAGTATTATGTTTATTTTATTTATTTAAAATATTTCTATGCCACCCAAAACCTGCATCTCTGGGCAGTTTATAATTAAAATCATTTAAATCTGAATGTTTGCTGTTCCCCCATAGCCTCTATGTGCACAATAAACTGTCTGCATACACAAATAGCCTCTTCATTCAGAAGAATGAGCAGAGATTCAGGGCCTGTAGGCAATCCTGTTTCTGCGTTGGTTCTGCCTGCTAGATCTGTAAATAAGTATGGGAACTGTGCAAAATACAATAATCCACTGAAATCCCAGTAATTTGAAACTTGGGTTAATGAATTATTATTTTAGGGAGCCACAGAAAAAAATGATTCTGGCTTCTAAATTTTGCGTTTGGCTCCTAGATCCATGGAAAATTTGTCAAGGCCTGCAGTAACTTTTCATAGAAGGGAAACCAACTGCTGAGCTGTGTAATGCTTTTGGGACATCTAAAACAAGTACTCATTTTGCAGCAATACTTAAAACATCTCAACCCTTAACACATTACATGGACTTATATCCCAGTTATATTAATTGAATGTACGTCTTTGTGATGGTTTAGCTTTAGAGAAGTTGTAGCAATGTTTTAGCAAGTGTCAAAAAATCTAGCCCAAGGGATTAAATGTTGCTGCTGTAGCACACCTTACAACACAGCAAATACAGGTTAAAAATACCATATGTCATAGGCTTCAGGCCTTCATATTTCAGTCTGTGCTGCAAATCTAAACAGGCTTGTTTTAGGATGCACTTGGAAGCTAGGAAGCTATTGTGAGTATTTTATTAACTGCAAGTTGGGCTCATCTTGAGCAAGACTTGTGCATGCATAGTTATATGCTGGACTGCATGCAGTTTTACAAGATTTCTGTTTGCAACCTCTCCTTCTCTCCTCCCCCCACCCCAATTGGTTAAAGAGCTAAAACAAGATGTCAATGAAACGAAGAATGAACACACACACTTAAAATGTATGTCTAACAATGTAGCTTGTGTTTGAAGTATGCCAACTCAGAACACAATGGCTGTTGTGAGTTTGTCAGTTTCCTCCTATCTTCAACTCTTTTTAACTAACTTCCCCATAAGTTATAAACCCTGAACACACATTATGAATTTACACAATCCATTATCTATACCAGCATATTCCATTTATCTAACACAATTTCAGCTGAGACAAAATAAAGGCAGTTATTTTTATGATGTGTTTTAAGTACATTCAATTACATATACTAGATTGGCAAGACAAAACCCCCCTAGTTTGTCTCTGTTAATCAGACTGTTACGACTTAAAATAGGAATGTTAGTATTTAATCTTTAGAGAAAATAAAACAGTAATGAAAAAAGTTACTCTAATACACCAGGAGTGTTGTCATCTCTTAGATAAAGTGCAGAGAAGTTTAAAGCCCTCCATTAACCTATGTGTTCCTTTGGATGAAATTATCAATATCATAATGCATCTTTTAGTTCAGTTTCAAAACACAGTCACATGCACACCTAGATAAGTCCAAATGCTAGAGCCTGATGAACACCATACCAGATTTCTGAACGTAATAATACTAATCATGGAAGTGCTCCTTTCATTTTTCTCTCTTTACAAAAAGCCATCTTGGACAATCTTTTCAATAAGTACTATGGGGCTCATAACATTATTCCTTCCTCAGCCTCAGTCACTAGTATTATGTTTGTACTTTGAATGCACAAGGCCCTAAATTATTCTTCAGTATCTAGTTAGTATGAACTAAACTGGGATTTGAGATTATTGCCAGTTATATCTACAACTGTCAGCCCTCTGGTCTAATTCAGCATAAGGGAAAACTTTGTTTTCATTTCCTTTTTTTAATGGCATTTATCAGTGTGATTATTACTAAACACCATAATTATGTGCACTCATATATGCATTAGTGTAGTTTTGTGCAAATTATTATTAGCAAGGTACTATCTTATACTGTAAAATATGTCGTGGTACACAAGCCAGAAATATGGCCATCACTGATCACTACTTCATTTTAAAAAAGAGAGTTGTATCCTAGCCTCTCTTCCAGGTGAGTTCTTAAAGAATGAGTTCAAGGTGAGTTCTTAAAGACTGATAGAAACATCCTACCCACCCATCCTTTTTCAAATGAAAACATCCCTAGAAAATAGCCTTGAGATCATCTTCCACAACCATACCACTAATGAATACACAGTGTTCTCATTTAAGCCCACTCCCAAAATATAAGGAGCTTTTCTCTGCAGACTTTGCATTCCATTAAAGCTCTTGACACATATGTCACTATTTAAGGGGCTGTTTTTAAAAAAAACCATTCTGAAGAGATTTAACATGAGGGATGCAAACAGTTAACCATAGCAACACATCTCACAAGCAGCTGAAGATTATCACAAGATAAGAACGAACTACAGATCTCTAATATTTCCTAGTTTATCTAGCATTAATTGGAGAGCTTCTCTTGTGCTGAAATATAAATTCATAATAATTTTGCAAGAATATGTCTAGTTAGATCTGATTACCTGGGAGACCCAGTTAAAATCCTCCCTATGAAGCTCTCTGGACCAGTCAGCTTAACCTACCTCAACAGATTATTGTGAAGATAAAGGGGGAAATCATGTGCACTTCCCCTCAGCATCACTGCCTGCTGTAGCAGGCAGCACATATCCAGCTTCACTGGCTGATCTGTCTCTCACTGCCACGCTGATACTCCAGCTCACACGCTCTCTCCACCCGCTCCAGCACCAAAGTCATTTGCTTCGTCTCTACAAAGAAGAACAAGTTTGGTGCTGTAGTGGGGTGGGAGAGAGAGAGAGATGGACAAGCTTGTCTAGAGGGGCAAGCTTGATGTTGGAAGAAACAGACAGTGAAAGCAGTGGTGGAGCAGTGGTGGCAGCATAAGATACATTGGCCAGTGAACCTGGATGCATACTGCCTGCTACAGCAAGCAGTGCTGGAGGTGAAGCCAGCAAGGGGACAGGGGCTGTGTCAATGCTGGGCTCCAGCCTAGGGGACAGGGTGGCGAATTTATTTATTTAATATATCTGTATACCGTCCAAAACACAAGTCAATGGGCAGTTTACAACAAAACAATAAAAACAAGTAAAAGGGTTAAAACATTACAACAATTTAAAATTTAACACAACGATAAAACTATTAAAAATCATCAAACTATTAAAACAGAATCTAATTAAAAGATACTTTTTTTAGTTATCTTGTGAGTTGGGTGGTGGGGAGCAACAAGCCCAGCAAGGGAGAAAAGAAGAGAACAAAGGGAGCAATAGAGAAGAGGTGGGTGGTGGCAGTGAGCAGGTGGAGCGATACCTGTGCGGGGCATGGCCTCGCACTCACCACCCCCTATGCAAATACAGTCTCATGGGCAGGCTAGCCTTGTTACAGCATGTCATGTTTCTACAGAAAACATGACAGTGAGCTACAACTGCTGTGTGATGATGTGGAGAGCTGGAGGAGAGCTGGTCTTGTGGTAGCAAGCATGCCTTGTCCCCTTAGCTAAACAGGGTCCACCCTGGTTGCATATGAATGGGAGACTTGATGTGTGAGCACTGTAAGATATTTCCTTAAGGAATGGAGCCGCTCTGGGAAGAGCATCTAGGTTCCAAGTTCCCTCACTGGCATCTCCAAGATAGGGCTGAGAGAGACTCCTGCCTGTAACCTTGGAGAAATCACTGCCAGTCTGTATAGACAATACTGAACAAGATGGACCTATGGTCTGACACTATGTAGTTGGGATTTCTTTCTTTCTCTTTTTTAACAAAACCCCTTGCCAAATGCTTGTGTAAGTTTAGAAGGCATGGGTAAGAGGATGAGTCCTGTTATAGACTGGTAGGACAGGAAGCAGAGAGTAGGAATAAAAGGACAATTTCTATACTGGGGCAGTGGGAAGAGACGGAAGAGAGCTGGGTTCCCCCAAGGATCTGTACTGCAACTGGTGCTTTTTAGTTTATTCATAAATGATCTTGAGTTGGGGTAAGCAGTGAAGTGGCCAAGTTTATGGATGACAACAAATTATTCAGAATCTTGAAAAACAAAATGGATTCTGAAAAACTCAAATGAGAAAGCAGCGGGAGGTGTAAGGGCACCCTCCCCTGCCCTTAAAGCAGCCCCTGGTGGCGCAGTGGTAAAACTGCTGCCCTGTAACCAGAAGGTTACAAGTTCAATCCTGACCAGGGGCTCAAGGTTGACTCAGCCTTCCATCCTTCCGAGGTCGGTAAAATGAGTACCCAGAATGTTGGGGGCAATATGCTAAATCATTGTAAACTGCTTAGAGAGCTCCGGCTATAGAGCGGTATATAAATGTAAGTGCTATTGCTATTGCTAAAGCGGCACCCCCGCTGGAGTCGAACCACCCTGCCACGGTTCCGTGCACATCTCTAGTGTGGGGTGAGCCAAGCAGGGCAGGCCAACCCCTGTGGCCGCGGGCCTCTCCGGCTGAACTGCACACCTGCGCAGTTCGACTATGGACATTGCATGCCCGTGACATCATGGGCACGAGACATCCATAACTGAACTGCGCAGGTGGCTGGCTAGGAAGGCCGGCTGGCAAGGCCTGCCGCCTCCACCATGGGGAATGGCCTGCCCCGCTCAGCTCACCCCCCACATCCTGGAGGGAAGGCCAAGATAAGAAGTGGTGGCGAGACATGGGCAGAAGACGGTGTTGGGGGCGCCGAGGAGGTAGGAGCGGTGGCGTGTAAAAGTTGGTTGCCCTGCTGCCCCTTGCATCTGACTTCAGACATTAGTGAGGGGTATCAGTGATTACCCAGAAAAAAAGGTCTTGGTGGCTAGCTCAATAAAAATGTTGGCACAGTGTGCAGCAGCTGGGGAAAAGGCAAACGGCATGCTGAGGATAATTATGAAAGGGATTGAAAATAAGACTACCAATATCATAATGCCTTTACACATCTATGGCGCAGCTGCACTTGGAATACTATGTACTGTTCTGATCACCATATCTAGAAGAGCTGGAAAAGGTGTAGAAAAGGCCAGCTGAAATGGCCACAAGCTTAGATGGATTCAAAAGGGAATTAAGACTTATCCTCCATGGATTTGTCTATCAATGTCTATGAGCAGTGATGGCTCTATGCTACCTGCAGGTAGGGATGTGCGTGAGCCAGTTCAGCACTTCCTCTGGGAAGCGCCCGACTACCTCGGGCACCAATGTTTGAACTGGCTCAGCAGGGTGGGGAGTGATTCCCTTTAAAAGCAGATAAGGAGCTCCTTGCTTGCTCACCCCTGCCCTGCTGCTTTGCTCTTCTAAAGTCTGCACATGGCTGCAGCGCTGTTTCCTGCATCCTCTGTGCAGTGTCGGCACAAATAGGTGCGCCAGCCATGTGTGTACCACTGCTGCGCGGAGACTGCAAAGAACAGTGGTGCAGCCATGCATGGCCTTTGGAAGAGCGGGTGCCACTGGTGGAAAAGCAGCAGGGAGTTCCTTGCCTGCTTTTTAAGGAACTGCTCCCCACCTGGGCAGCGGCTGCACAAACAGCTCATACGCATCCCTACGTGCTCAGAGGCAGTTATGCTAGAGAGCAATTGCCCTCATGTTGCACTTGTGGGCCACAAGACACGGTACTCAAGAGACCTTTGGTCTGATCCAAAAGGGCTTTTCTTGCATCATTATTTTCATTTAACAAAACACAACAGGGTACTATTTTATTTACGAAAGTTTACATCCCACATTTCCAGGCACTACTGCTCGTGTCTCTGCCCCTCTCTCTTGATGTGACAGAAAAAGGCACCCTCTGAATTGCTCTATCACTGCTCTGTATTGTTTTTTTAACGTTACAATTCCTATGATGCTGTTTTGATGCCCAAGTTCTCTCGTACTTAATCCAATGTTTGTAAATATAATCCCTAAATACAATTAAAGCACTTCTCTTTAATGGCAATTCAATTCACCAATTTACACTATTTCACAGCAGCAGAAAGAATGACTACACAAAAGCTTTGTTTCTGCATTTCTGAGAATCTTGTTGTTCCCTGTGATTAACAGCCAATTATTTCAGAGAGTAAAAACTAGGGATGGGGAGAAGTTCAAAGGCAGGGGTGTTGACTTTAAGGGCAGGGGAGGGTGAACTTACCCCTCACTCCGCCAGTGCTTCATTGCAAACAGGTCTGGCGGGGCAGCAGCGTACCTTCCTGCCACCTCATCCACTCCTCGGACCGGAAGTGGTAGTACCCGGCACATGTGTGCACGCACGCTAGGTACTTCTGGTCCAAGGAGCAGATGAGGCAGCAGGGAAGTATGCTGCCACCCCACCGGACCGGTTTGGAATGGAGTGCCTGCGAGGGAAAAGCGGGGTGTGTGTGCACCCTCCCCTCCAAGTCAACCTCCCCCCCAGCTTCGAACCAGCGGAACCAGACGTCATTCTAACTGGTTCGGAGGCCCAGAAAGGGCTTCCAAATCGGTTCCATGTACATCCCTACTAAAAACTACCTAATTTTGCAAAGGTCTGAGATTTCTCAGTCTATGCTGCAATGACAACCCCAGCATGAATTAACCTTACAAGTTTTGAACATTTTGCCTCATACTTCCCAAAAGATTTCAGTAAGCAAAGAAGAAATAACTCAAACCGCTCTATGACCTCTCACATTTCTCTCACATAATTACTGTAGAAAGTGATCTGAAGTTTAATAGTTGAAAAAACCGCTCAAGTAAATAAAAGCATACCTGAGGAAGTGCAGTATTCAGCTGTCGTTGAAGAGAATCCCTTTCATGACCAACTTCGTGCAGTTTACCCTGGGTTAATGCTAGTGTTTCTTGAGTCTCTCGCAGTGTGTCCAGGAGGCGGTCTCGTTCTTCCAACATGGACACCATTAATTGCTCAAAATGAGAATCTGCATCAGATTGAAGAGGGGAGCCTGTGCCATGACTTCCACTTCCCCCAGGGGGAATCTCTGCTTCACTGATTGTTGGCATCACCTCGCACATCATCTTGAAATGAAATTTTTTAAAAATTAAGTGCTTTTTCCCTGTTAAAGGAGTACACATTAAAACTAAGTATCAAAGCTTTTAAACAAAATGGCCTTACCTGAATACAGAGCAGCTGCCACAAAATTCTCACCAGCTGATCTAAACATCCTACTATATGGTAGGAGGCCAATCAGTGTCCTTATAGCTGTGTTATGTCACAACTGAAGTTTAGGACAAAGAGGTGTTGCTAATTACTGCTAATACAAGGTTTTATTTTCTTGCAAAACTGTATTTGCAGCACCCCTCAAGAGACTTTGTTCTGTAACATATCTCTAACTCAAAGTCAATTGCCTTTGGATCCTATGCTCAAGATCACATAACATGGATTAGTTACCCTTTAACAAACTTTAGTTGTAACTGAGATAGGGTAACTAAAGTTATTAAAAAGAGGCAAAAAGGTGGATGTTTCCACCCTTTCCAATACATACAAGGGACTATAACCTGCATTAATGATTAAGAATATGGCAATCATTATTGGTCAATGAAATTCCATAATTCAAACTGATCAATGTGATCCAATGTGATCTTCCATGTGGCACTAAACTTACTGCAAAAGCAAGCATTCAGCAGACAGTAGAGTCTACTGCAGCTGTAGTGTCTTACTGAGGCATAGCCACATTTATAAAACTGTACAGTACTGTACTATGCTAACATAACAATCAGCTAGGTTTTATGGCCTGCATCCATGTCTATGGAGTTTACTATGATGGCCACACAACCTCTACTGCAGAAGTAGCTTGCTACCACAAAATCAGCATTAGATCACTTTTGCAGTTGGAATACAGCCACCAATTAATAAGAGGGGACTCCTCAGGAAGTACAAGGCAACACTCATGAAAGAGCAGAAGATGAAAGCAGCAACACCAAAGCATCACAAGGCCCTGCAATGTATCACAGGCAGCCACCACAGAAATACCAGAGGGGACAAATAATAGTCCTAATAAACTTCTTTACCCTTCCTTTAGATGTTCATAATGATTCAGTTAACATAAGCAAGCAATTTTCTCAAGGGCTATGCAATGGGACCAATTCTAGTCCCCATACGCTTATGATTATATAATGAAGAATATGAACTTCTTCCTTAATTCTAAACATCCAGCAACACAATCACAGTTTACCAGACTTAGAGTAGAATGTATGTTGAGCTACTTTCCTCTAATTCTTCATGTTTTATATCAATAAAACTTAGATATCACAAGCTTTCAGTGCTTTATTTACCTTGTTTGATAAAATAAAATGCCTTTGCCAGAGGCTAACGTTTTCTAGCAATATCAGCTCTTTTCAGCAACTTTAAATGATGATTTCCAATAACTTTTCAAACGGCAGAGCAGCCATCCAGCTTGGTAATAGATGTCCATTCATTAAATAATCCTCCAACTTTAAGTTCACACAAGGTGATAAATAATATAGTTGAGAAACATAGATAGCCCAACAGGAGCAGCAACTAGTCAGGTTCTCCAGAGTAGAAGAATGGATACATACATACAAACAAACAAACCAGTCTTTAGTTTTCTCTTCCTTTCTAATCCCAGTCTTCCAAGAGCCCAGGATGAGAGAAGCATGTGCAAAAAGGCCAACTGTCTTCAGTGCTTCTAGGCCAATAATCAACAGTGCATGCTGTAGAAGCCTAACTTCAGGTCACGATGGCATTACTTTAAAAAAACAAACTCTTCTCTCAGAGATGCTGGGAGGCACTCCTCTTTTTCTCCTTCTGTTAGGCAGCGTGGGATCTTTTCCTTCCTTCAGCTTCCCGGGTCTTCTCTCGCGCATTTATAATTCCTGTTAAAGCAGGGAAGAGGGGTCGCGGGAGCTTGATGTGGGGAAAGCAAGCTTCA
This sequence comes from Hemicordylus capensis, assembly GCF_027244095.1. NCBI lineage: Eukaryota > Metazoa > Chordata > Lepidosauria > Squamata > Cordylidae > Hemicordylus > Hemicordylus capensis. The sequence continues at coordinate 98,596,105 of NC_069657.1, forward strand.
GGGGCCAAGAGGTACCACAGAGATTGCTCCGAGAATTGTGCCAACCATCTCTCCCTTTAAAAAAAGAAAGGGGGAGCCCTACACCCTCCCCCGGTGCAAAAGTCGGATAACGAGAACTAAAAGAGGCGAAGAAGCAAAGAAGTTAGAAAGTGGGGGTGGGGGGGGTGCGAAGGAGTTTCCCGGGAGTTTCCCCTCCCCAGAGAGCCGAGCGAGGAGAGTAGGTGCAATTTCCCTTCCCGCAGGCCTCGGGGGAGACGAGGCACAGCGAAAGTCAAGGTGTTCCTCCTCCTCCTCCCCGCTTCTCGTCCTCAGACTCGGCCTTCCCAGTCGAGCTCGCTCCGCCTCCTGCTACTGCCGCCACCTCCACATCCGAGGTGGCCGGTACGGCGCTCCCTGAGGCTGCTCACTCCGAGCGGCTCTGTCCCGCCGCGATAACAGGAGCGGGGGCGGCGACTCGGGCCCGGTAGAGTTTCGAGGCGCGGACCGTGGCGCTGAGGCTGAGCGGCTCTGCCTGTCCCTGCCCCTCCAGCCGGGCCCGCAGCAGCAGTCGCCGCTCGGCATCCAGTCGCCGCCTCCCGTTGCTTCCCGGCAGCCTTTGCGGCTTCTGCATACAACAGTGCGTGGCCCACAATGCACCGCGAGGAGGACTTGGCCACATTCTCCCCTCCTTCCCGTAACCGAGGACCTTGTGTCACGAGTTCGAGACTCCTCCACTGCCAACTCGTCGTACAGCCCGGCCAAATCAAATAGGCTTTCAGTAAACGACACAAATACAACTCAGAGTACGGTCTGTCAGGTTCATATTTTCCCCAAGGAGAACATATACATTGGATCGAGCAGAAGTGCGTGTCCCCACCCCCCACCCCGGGGGTGGGGAGAGGGAGAAGAAGTCACAAAGGCAGCGTGAAAATGGTGATGATGACCCCACGGTCAGCGGTCTGCGATGGGGTCTGGTGATGATGACTCGGATGCGCTGGGGGCGTGATGCGCTGCCTCTTGCCCTGTGTGTGGAAAGGCTCAGGACGGGGTCGTACACGATTGACCTGCCAGTGCCAACAATAGTATACCTCCTGTAAGTCTGAGACGCAAGACAGACTCCAGGGAAGAAAGGGGTGAGAGGAGAGGCTGGCAGGCATCTGGGATAAGGAGCGAAAAGAAAACACACTTCCTAGCAGGGGTTTCTGAGAGCTTAGCCGTAGAGGATTAACATTTTTGTGAAGGGTAAAGAGAGTGGGGGAGGGAATTTCATCGGTTAATGAGTAAGAGAGGGAGAAATAGTCAGCTGTTCTAGTTTCTTTCATGTAATGTTTCTTCCTTGGTCATAAGCAAAAACTAGAGATTGGGTTTATACGTTTCTGAGTTGTCAAGTTTTGTTTTGTTTTTGCAAGTCTCTAAAAGAAGTTCAAAAAGAAGGGACAAAATAATTATTCACTTCCTCCACTAAGACTACATTCCTATGCATGGGGATCACTCCCTAGCAAGTGGTTAGGACTGCTGACTGAGGTTGGGATAAGAAACAGGAGTTTTAAAGCAAAGTACACACATCCGCTACACACTAACTTGGGAGTAAGCCTTGATAAATTCAATGGGATTTACTTCTGAGTAAACGTGCATCGGATCAGGCTGCACGTGGATGTACTCCAATTTCAGCCGCTTGTGGCTCATTAGTGGGTTTTGCCTCCAAATTTCATGACCTGTTTCGGAGACATTATTGGATTGTATATTAGAGGGAATGGAGAATATTAATAGAAGAAAAGTCGATGTTGCTTTTTAACAGTCATAAAGCGCCAGCAGTCTGTGCTAGACGCTGTACAGAAATCCTGCCCTTCTCTATCAGTAGGGTTGCAATTTAGATTAGAGGAACATGAAGAGAGCAGGATGAGGCGGTGCGGGGGGTGGGGTGGAGTTAGCAACCATGTCATGAGTAATGGCTATGGGTTGGTCAAGCAGATGATACGGGGAAGCTAGGATGGCTGGCTTAAAAAAAAGTGGGACTTGAGGACTGGTTTGAAGAGGGAAGGGAAATAAATAGAGAAGGCTGTTCCATGCATAAGTAGCAGCATGCAGAAATCACTGAGAGAGGAGACAAAGGGAACAACACACATAAACAATAGGTGACTTCTGAGGAGAGAAAACAAGGAGTGTGAAACAAGCAAAGAAACTGGAAGCCAATGTACATAAAACAGCCAGTGCAAAGAGGTTGTTGCAGGCTGTACGACTGCACAGAATTAGGCCTGTTTAAACCTGATATTAACGGACTTAGGTGCACTTAATTCTCATAGTATTGAGTTGCACAATTGTTCCACATTTATGTGCCAGCACATGAATCAGGCAGTTTTCTCCATTACCAGCAGCTGGGTTTTTAAAAATTATTATTCTACTTGTGAAGAAGGTTGATGTGATTGTAACAGGAAAGAAAGATGAGCAGATTCTCCTCACGCTATTCTCAGAATTTAAAAGTCTTATGTGCAGTATTTTCTAAAAAATATAAACTGACCAAGTCCTCAGCACCTAGCAGGAGAGCATTCACGATAATACATTTACAGCACATGAACAATGGGAACAAATTGGAATCGTAGGATTTGGGGAAATTACATTTAAGTAATTGTTATCTAGTAGGATAGCTATCATGGCCTGAATACTCCCACAGATCAGATGGGTAAACAGCTTATTCAGGAGAATAGGGAAGGGTGTTGTGAGTGTGGCACATCTGTTATAAGTCTCCAGGAGGTTTCCCAGACGGGGCTTTACAGCAAGAGGAAGCGGAGTAAGTTAGGATAAAAGTATATAAAGCATATATAAGTGTGTATAAGCAAAATAAGCATAAATCAGAGTAAATCAGGACAGTTCACATTGCTGCTTTTTATTGCAGTTGATTGTGGGTTTGTTACAATTTTTCAAACCTTAGCTTGTTCATATGGCAGCTTGTTTTGGCATGCCACCCATTTTTGGCCAATACAGTTGTAGAGGGGGTGTCCTGTTTCCTGCTTTCTATTGGTACATTCACCTGTGCCCAGGTAGGCAAGGAGTGAGTGCGTACACATGCATGGTTTCCGGTTATTTCCCCATGTTGGTACTCTTGCACAAGTACATCTGTATGGGAACACAATTCAACGTTCTGCTGTCACTAAGCACTTCAATTTTGGGGCTTTCACTGGGTGGGGGCAGGAAGCACGGGTACCAGGTTCTGCACATGCATTCTTCTCAGGGATTTCCTCACTTTTATTTGTTTGTTTTTCAGTGCTTTTGTGCATCCTCACGATTGCAAAAGGAAAGAAAGAAATCCTTTTGAAGTAGCACAGTGGGGCAAGGGCACCTTCAGAGAGAGAGAGAGAGAGAGAAGTTGTTCCAGTAAGAACTAATCCGCCTGCTTTCCTTTCACTATCCCTACAACTGGACTAAATTTGGTCCAAATCAACTAGGCAGTTCACAAGTTAGCCCACTTGCGCCTCAAATGTTCATGTGGATCCTCCCCCCCACCTTGCTGCTCTACTGTGCAGCGCCGAGCCCCGGAGAGTGCGCGAGGGGTGCCCCCCCATCCCTCCTGCTTCCCGCTCCTCGGCGTGGGGAGTGCGGGCGGCGATGGCACAGTGTGGGCTTGGAGCCCCTGGGGAGTGCGCACCGCCGGTGGCCACCTGCTCCTCCCGGGGCGGGGGCTCCCGGCCCAGCCCTGCGTGACCAGCCAGGCCTCTCCCGCCGCAGGAGCAGCCCCTGCGTGCAGCGCGCTGATCATCCTGGCGCACCCGGAACGGAGCTCCTTCAACTTCGCCATGCAGGAGGCGGTGGCCGAGGCGCGGCACAAAGCCAGCTGGCGCATCGCCCTCTCTGACCCCTATGTGCAGAAGTTCGACACCGTCCTGTCCTGCGCCGATGTCACCGGCGCCCCGAAGGACCCCGACTGCTTCAACTATGTGGCAGAGGCCGGGCTGGCCTGGAAGGAAGGCCGCCTCCTCAGCGACATCGTGGCCGAGCAGAAAAAGCTTGAGGCCGCCGACCTGGTCATCTTCCAGTTTCCCATCCAGTGGTTTGGGGTACCAGCCATCCTGAAAGGGTGGTTTGAGTGGGTCTCACTTCCAGCTTTGCCTACTCCTACAGTGCCATGTATGAGCAAGGGCCCTTCCAGAAAAAGAAGGTGCTGCTCTCCTTCACCACTGGTGGGATGGGGTCCATGTACACCCCTGAAGGCATCAACATCAATATTCTCCTGTGGCCAATACAGAGTGGCACCCTCCATTTCTGCGGCTTCCAAGTCCTGGAGCCACAGATTGCCTTCAGTATCGGCCACACACCATCAGATGCCCGCTCCCAAATTTTGGAGAGATGGGGAAAGAGACTGGCCACCATCTGGAAGGAGAAGCCCCTCAGCTTTGTCCCAAACAGTAGCTTTGACATGAGCTTTGCTGGGGGCTTTGTCCTGAAGAAAGAAGTCCAAGAGCAGCAGAAGGAAAAGAAATATGGGTTGGCGGTGGGTCAGCACCTGGGCAAGTCCCTCCTGCCTGACAGCCAAGTCAAAGCCCAGCAGAAATAGCTGCTGCTGCCAGTGCTCCTCTGGGGCACTGCAGGGTTGGCTTGCTGAGGGGGCCTTCTTTGGCTGGCTGCTCAGCAGGACTTGGCCCTCTTCCTTGGGGTTGGGTCACACACTACTGTCTCCCCTTCTTGTGGGTCCTCCTTCAAGGACCCAGATTCAGTGGAATCTGGCTCAGCACAGGGGCTGTCTGTGCAAGGGGCAGTGCTGCTAGCCGTGCCCTCCGCTGATGTCCCTCCTTGCCCCTTTCCCTGGCTTTTCAGCTCAACTCTATCTGTCCTGTTGGGTGCTCCACTCTGGCAAGTTGGCCAGCATTTGAGGGTAGTAGAAAAAGCAGAGGGCCACACTCCCAACAATATGTTGGTGTGGGACAGGGCTGCCCCACTTTGGCCCTCTTGAAGAGGTTGGACTGCAACTCCCTTCATCTCTCTTGCCTTGGGGGCTGGGGATGGTGGGAGTTGTAGTCCCAGCAGCAGCTGGAGGGCCACAGTTGGGCAGCCTTGCAGTGGGATAAACCCCAGCCTTAAGCCCTCTTACCTCAGTAACTGAAAATGGGTAAGGAACCTCTGTTGGCTTTCATGGGTTGGCTTTCTGTTGCCAATCTGTTGGCTTTCATGGGTTCTAAGGAACACACAAAATAGACGGGAGAGAAAAGGGTTTTAAAAATACTGACTGCGGCAACTGTCTTGATGCAAACAGCCAAATTAGAAATAAAGGCACTCAAAAGCGTGCGCGCGCACACGCGCACACACACACACAAATGTTCACGCCATCTTGAATTGGGGTGGGTGACATCATCACAAACTATACATTTGAGCTCTCTCTATGGGTCCAAACAACTGTACCAAATTTGGTCCAAATCAGTTCTCACTTGCACTGCAGATGTTCATGTGTCCGCCATCTTGAATTGGGGTGATTGACATCATTACAAACTATGACCTTGAGCCATCCCTATGTGTCCCTACATGTGTAGTAAATTTGGTCCAAATCAGTTAGGCCACATTGTTAGCTCAATTGCGCCTCAAATGTTCACGTGACAGCCATCTTGAATTAGGGTGAATGACATCATCACAAATTGTGCCATTGAGGTATCCCTGTGTGTCACTCACTACAACTGTACCAAATTTGGTTCATATCAGTTAGGCAGTCCACAGGTTAGCCCTCTTGTGCCTCCAACATTCATGTGTCTGCCATCTTGGATCGGGGTAGATGAGATCATTACAAACTACACCAATGAGGTGTCCCTATGTGTCACTCACTACAACTGTACCAAATTTGGTTCAAATCGGTTAGATGGTCCACAAGTTAGGCAACTTGTGCCTCAAATATTCATGTGTCCACCATCTTGAACTGGGGTGGATGACATCATCACAAACAATGCCATTGAGGCATCCCTATGTCCCTACAGCTGTAGCAAATTTGGTTCAAATCAGTTAGGCAGTTCACATGTTAGCCCACTTTTGCTTCAAAGGTTTATGCATCCACCATCTTGAATTGGGGTGGATGACATCATCCCAAACTACACTATTTAGGTGCCTCTTTGTGTCCCTAGAACTGTACCTGATTTGGTTCATATTGGTCCAGCCATTGTTAAGTTGATGGGGAGGAAGACACATGGCATGTGCCCCGGGCGCCACCTGAAGGGGGGGCGCCATTTTTAAAAATGATTTTTTTAAAAAATGGCCTCCAAAAACAAAATGGCCACACTGCATGCTCAAATGGCCTCTGTGAGGCCCTAGGCCATGCCAGGCCTCACAGAGGCCAATTGAGCATGAGCGGTGGCCATTTTGCTTTTGATGGCCATTTTTTTTTTAAAAAAAAATTCATTTTAAAAAATGGCCATCGCACATGCTCAAATGGTCCCTGCGAGGCCCTCAGCCCGAGACTGGCTGCAGCGGTGAATTAAGAGGCCATCAGGGGGAGGGGGAACCTTTGCAGACACCCCCCATGGCCTTTAGGAAGCCCCCCGAAGGGGCTACAGGTAATTTTTTAAATTTAATATAATATAAGTCACTGTACACATATTCAGTTTGGCACTATGTACAGAGAATCAGGGCTTGTGAATACTGAGCTGAAGCTTATGAGCGTGGATTGTATTCATTTGCTCTTACTTTGCTTCTTGTGATACCGTGAGTTAAATGTGATGTCTTAATAATAATAATAATAATAATAATAAATTAATAATTTGATTTCTATTAATATGGCTATTAATGGTGAGTTTGTCTCTGAATCAGTGTTAAATCCTTAGTATTAAGGCCCATGGGGAGGTTCTTGCTCTTTTTCTCTCATTTTAACTGTCTTTCTGAAATACTAGAATATATTCTAAGCAGTGATACAGTTTACTCTGTATATCCTTTAATTATTTTCAGGGTATCTGGGAAAAGTCAAATTCTCCATTTATTTTTAAAACTTATGTAATAGTGATGCTACAATGCATAGTAGAGAATTAGACAGACACTTCTGTTTAGTTTTCCAAGTACACTTCCACATAGTATTTGGGTATTTCATGAGCAAGCAGCATACTGAACTTTGTAGTTTTCCAGCATTTTTTGGTATGGCTATGTCCATTGCTAAATAGTTTTTGAGATATTAAAAGATTAATGTGCTTGACTTATATTTTTGAGCTGATGTTATGGTAAAGTTATCTGAAAGATGGGTGTCAGATGTTTGGACAGGGGGCAATTTCAGTGCTTGCCCTAGGCACTATTTTCCCTAGATACACCTCTGTCTGCTTTCCATGCAGAAGGTCCCAAGTTCAATCCCTGGCATCTCCAGGTAGGGCGGCTGGGAAAGACTCCTGCCTGAAACTGGAGAGCCACTGCCAGGCAGTGTAGACAATACTGAACGAGATGAACCCATGGTCTGATTCGATAAAAGGTAGCTTCCTGTGTGCCTATGTCTCTCATGCTTTGTAAGGTATCATATACATAACAAATAAACAAACAAACAACAACAAGCAAACAGATATTCTTTCCCTGCAACACCTACCTTCACTTCCCTCTCCTTCAGCAGTTGTCTCCTTTGTGTTGAATTATAGATTATAAACCCATCAAGGTAGGGACTTGTCTAGTCCTCTTGTATTTAAGCATCATACATAGTGATGGTGCTATATCAGTAACTGTAGTAGAAGATAAGAGCCAAAGCCTTCAACAAGCAGATCTGTGCCTGCATAATTTTTTGTAGTGCGTATTAATTGACCTGTTGAATTGTGACAGCAATGCCTAGGCATTAAGTTCTTAATATGCATAAAGGATGTTTTGCATCAGAAGCTTGGAGAGGGGGAAATACAGGGATCTTTGCTTTTGATGTGATGATGAATAATTGGTTTAGCATGTAAAGACTGAACTACCTATGTTTAAAAGAGCTGGAAGCAGCAGAACAAAAAACGGGTTTTTGTTGTTTAAAACAGCAGATTTCAGCTAGGGATTTGAAAGGATTTTCATGGATGGAAAAAACTGAAGTGGGAAAACATGTCTAAGCCAACTGTTGCTCTAGAAGGAGATTTTTATAGCACAACTTCAGGCTATTTTGATGTAAAGGAAAGATAAGGAGAACTCATAAAACAACCAGCTGGATGAATAAGGAGCTGTCGGATGTCCTGAAAACCAGAAAGGAAACATACGGGAAACAGCAGGACACACAATCACTGAAATATATCAAGAAGGGCTTTTGTCACAGTTCCACTTTAAATTCTTATACTAGACATTGCCTAGACATAAGATGGGGTCCGGTAAATTGGAAAACCATACTCAAATGATTTAATCCTGTGTGTATTTTATTACTCAGTTCTTTCACACATGGGTTTTTCTCTTTACTGTTTTATCAAGGGTAGCTTTGCATGTGCATGCAGATGTGGAACTGCAACAAGTCTGAAGAAAATGGAAAAGTCATTGGCTGGCATCCTGACTAATGCAGCACATGCAGACTAATGCCTGAAGAAGTGGCAGTGCTGTTGAAGAGCACCAACCCTTGAATGGTGGGATTTCGCCAATCTTCCCTTCCCTGGAAGTGCCCTCTGCCATCTGAAAATATGTCCCGGAGAGTTGTACAATTCTCAGGGACATATTTGGGTGACACAGGGCACTTACCCCCCCCCCACGTGATTGCCACTGCTGAGTTAGTTGAATCCATCTGCAGCACACACACACCCCACGTTCCCATACTGCTTTAGTCAGGATGTTGGCGAATAAATAATAATAATAATAATAATTATTATTATTATTATTAATTCAGTTTCTATACCACCCTTCCAAATATGGCTCAGGGTGGTTTACAGAGAGAAATAATAAATAAATAAGATGGATCCCTGTCCCAAAAGGGCTCACGATCTAAAAAGAAATATAAGATGGACACCAGCAACTGTCACTGGAGGTACTGTGCTGGGGGTGGATAGGGCCACTTACACTCTCCCTGCTAAATAAAGAGAATCACCATGTTAAAAAGGTACCTCTTTATCAAGTATATGAAAAACACGCGTGGTGTGTGTATCAGAACTTCTGCACATATCTGGTGCTCCTATATTGCAATACATGAACCATAAATTAATATACCTCTATTGAAACCTAAGAAAGCACCAAGTGGCATTGCAAAAAGGAGACTTTTTGCTGTGAAGGGATCTACTAATATTAACGACCTGACGGAAGAATTGAATAGTGGACTCATCAATCCTACAAATGAAGCAAAACCAAGAGAAACTGCAAATGCTTTAAAGAAGAGGTTGGGAAATCTCAGAAACTTTGAGGAAATAAGCTGAAAATTGTAAAACTGAAAATAAGCTAAAAACTGTATAATTTAACAAAGGAAAATGTAAAGTACTGGCTACTGGAGGGGTAAATAAACAAACACCAAAGGGAGGCAAACAGCCCTTTCACATAATTGAGAGGATTTATGGATTATAATCCATCACCGCCAGGGGCTGAGCTGGAATAAGAAAGACTGGAATAAGTGCAATATTTTGTTTTCAAGCAATAACAAACATACATCTTGTTCTTGTAAGAAGCGTTCTGCTACTTTACGCATGCTGTAGCCTTTGTGCAGCCATAGGAATGTAGGAATCTGCCTCATACTGAGACAGACCACGGGATCTAGCTCAGTAGACCACGGGATCTAGCTCAGTATTGTCTACACTGGCTGGCAGCGGCTCTCCAAGGTTGCAGGCAGGAGTCTTTCCCAGCCAGGCCCTACCTGGAAATGCCAGAGATTGAACCTGGGACCTTCTGCATGCAGAGCAGATGCTCTACCACTAAGCTACGCCCCCATCTTTTGTCCTTGTGGGAGCTCTGTATTCTGGCATTGTCTTGTGCCCATTATTTTCAACAATAAATGCTTTGACAGATGGACAAAGAGCAGAGCAGCTGTCTGGCTTTGCCTCTTTGCTAGGCATAGAATGCCACTGCTAGGTGTGGCTGCCAGTCTTCAAACAGTAGAGGACTGAAAATGCAGAGAGTTGAACTGCTACTTGTCTTAAATATTTCTAAGAATGGAGTAGGAAGTAAAGAAGGACAGGAATCTTGATGGCGCAGCGGGGAAATGGCTTGACTACCAAGGCAGAGGTTGCCGGTTTGAATCCCCGCTGGTAAACACCTATATCGGGCAGCAGTGATATAGGAAGATGTTGAAAGGCATCATCTCATACTGTGCAGGAGGAGGCAATGGTAAACCCCCCTGTATTCTACCAAAAGAAAACCACATGGCTCTGTGGTCGCCAGGAATCAACACCAACTCGACGGCACACTTTTCTCTAGAAAATGGGAAGATATTTACAGAGATACCCAGAAGATCTTTATTGGAGTACATATATGTGACGTCTATTTTGGCTTTTGGTTGTGCTCAGCACGTTTGCAATACATGCAAGGAAGAATATCTTTCTTCTTTGCCTTCTGTATTACTGAAGACAAAGAAGGGTGCCTCAGTAATAGCTTCCTGCTTGATAATAGGAGATTTTACAGTGCTTTGTTATTCCCATTTCTGCTGTGCGAATTCATTAAGAGATTGCACTTGTGTACAGATTGTACTTTGTATACGGTTTATAAGATGATTGATCTTATATTTTTAGTTACTATCATGTAACCAATTCCAAGTCAGTAAACAGAAATCATCAGCACAAAGTCCATTGGCTAAATATCTAAGACAACAAACCAATTATAGCATTATATAAAGAGAAGAATACAAAAGCTTCTTTTCTTGAGCTCTTGACATGTTGGATCTTTGAGATTTTTAAAGCTCAGGAAAAGTTAATAGCCTTTAATTTGATTTTTTAAAACTTGTTTTACATAATAATGTCCTTGGACTGAACTGTGTTCAGCCATATCTGCATTATTCTTTCTACTCACACACACTCTCCTGTGTTTTGTTTTTTTTTAATTATTTGGCAATCATGATATATGAGGACCAGAACTTGCCAGAGACAGGATTTTAGTTTTAATCCAAAATCTAAATTCTGAATTAAGGTTTATTTCATACCAGTATATAAATAGGAGGAAAAGGAGAAGTGTACCATTGAGAATGATATGCTGTAGTGGACAAGAATATGCCCATGAGCTAAGATAGTCCTAGTTTAGAGATTGACTGCTCCAGCATGTTGAAAAGCGGGATATACATATCTGAAAAAATAATTTGGCTCACTAGATAGCCTTTAGCAAGCCTCGGTTTCACTCCACTCCACCCTTGCTGCCATCATCTACAATCTGGGGATATTAACACTGCACAACTATTACTGAGATACTGTATGTGAAGCGTTTTGTCTGAATCACTATATACATGCTAAGTATTGTAAATTGTATCTAATCCATTTTTCATATGCATTGATTTGTGGTTCTTTGGTATCCATCATTTGTTTTGTGTCCACCTCAAAGATACTCTAACCATTACTAGTGGTTGCATCAAGATGCTGGGGGCCCTATGCCATCTCTCCTGACATGTCCCTCCAAGCTTACCTGACTGGCAGGGAGGCAGCTGCAACAGCAGGGGCCAGGTGGCAGTGGAGGAGACAGCACAGCAGGGAGGTGGCAACAGCAGCTCCTTTCGCCCTCTCCCTCACAGATAGAACATGGTGGTGATTTGGGAGCTCTTTCTCCTCTTCACCCTTGAAGGTGGAAGAAGAGGAGGTGCTGCCACCAGGGTCCACCCCTTTTGCCAACAGAGAAGGAGGGGGAGAAGCTGCTGCCAAGTCTCATGATGGCAGCTCCTTCTCCTCCCCCTCCCCTCGCCCTTGGCAAATGGGCCTTCATCCCAGAGTCTCTTGCATCATTGCAGGGGCCTTTGGAAGAAAGTCTCTTTGCCACGGGGGCAGAGGCTGCATCAGTGCCACAAGCCTCTCATGCCACCAGTGCCTGCTGTCATCTGCTCCTCACCTGCTAATGGGAATGTCTTTGAGGACATTGCTATTTGTAGATGGGGAGATGTTTTTGTGTATGGTGTCACTTGCTGCTGAAAAGCTCATGGCAGCATTGCATCCTCCTCCTGGCACATGGATACCAGAACCTTAGAGGTTGGCCATGGGCCCTTGGATAGGGCACAACTTGGCTGACCCCCAATGCCAGCCCCACTATTATGTAAAGCCCTTTCTGGAAAACCAAACTGCCTGCACTGTTCTTCCCCACTTTTCCTTCCTTCCTCTGCATCTGAAGTACCCTATTTTCACTTTATCCTTTAACCAGATGACTTCACCTTATGGTGAAGTGTGTTCTGCAAATGTCCACTGCATACAAAGAAGCAGAGAAAGTATTTTTTTTGCCAGCGGCGCTGAAATTTCTTAGTATAGTGATATGACCTAAATGTTGCCCTTCTCTTTAGAAGATGCAGGTGAAAAGAGAGATCATACAACTCCATGGAGACAAGACAGAAGAGAACCCTGAGGCTAACTTCCAAACAAGAGGACAGACATATTTCAGGATAATGCCCATTTATTTTTCTATATGTGCATTCATAGATATATATATATCCCTTGATTATGGAAGTTAAGATTTCTAGAATCTGCAACATAAGCCTTCTATCAGTTTTATATGATTCCATTGCTGAACTGGATTCATGCTGTATTTATTAGGCAAAACAGGAAAAAAAGATTTAAGCTAAGCATAATGATGACTGTTCAGCTTCTGTTATGATTTTTTCAGTGTGATGCTGAAACCTTATACAGTTTTATCTCTGTGAAATTATTGTTAGTTTATGTATTTTACATATGGGGGCTATTCTCACGATTGCAGAAAATCAGGCTGGCCTCTGCTAGCCCGATGTTTTGTAATGGTGAGAACCACCACGAAAAGCCGCCTCCCGGCTCCGGGGGTCTCCCCAGTATGCCCTGCACACTCGCGCAGGGTATACTGGAGCTTCTGGGGGCCACGCAGCCCTTGAACTCTCCAGCCCATGCCAGCTCCATCATGGAGCCGGCAATCGTGTGGGCAGCCAGTCCGGCCACCCAGGGCTCCCACTTGCTCGTGTGTGGGGAGAGCAGGCTTAGCCTGCTCTCCCTGCTCAACTTCGCAAACCAGGTCTCACTGATTGTGAGACCCGGCTCATGATTATATTAGGCTTACATCGGAATATGGGGTCTAGGGAGCCATGAACTATAAAGAAAGCTCAATGTTTGAGCCCACTCACACAAGCACCACACTGAAAACAAGTCAGACGTGGATTATACTTTAGGAAATTATCATTTAAAGGCAACTGTAGATATGTATTGGTCTAAAATAAGTTTCATAGATACAGATGAGATTATATAAGTGAAGGCACAAGCTGCTTGGTTTGACGTATTTATTTTTAAAACTAGGTTGGTCCTATTGATGTCATTGGAACTTAAATGATTTAAGGACAGCTGGCATGGATAAATTATGGTTTGTGGATCATGCCCTTTATGTGTTCCTTTAATTCCTTAGCATCTTGACTTAAAGAGAACAGGCAACCACTAAGCAAATTTTACATGATCTCTGGGACACAATAAGAACAAAACAATCCTAATAAAACAATCTAATTTGTAACAGTAGTAATGTGCTTGCTTGTAAGTGATCTGAGTCCCAGGTCTCTGTGAGATTCTTAATAAACTTGGCTGTCAAAAGTTGTTTGTCTTATTACATTCCTTGCTTCTTCCTTGCACTACTGTTTTGTTCAAATCAATAGCAATTCTGTTTTGGATGGACTAGTTCTAGGCAATGTCTTTACATCTGTACTAAATCCCCCTTGGGCATTGTGGCAAAAAAAAAAATGGCTAGAGGTCAGGATCTAATGTGAAGGAATAATATGAATGACATCTGTACAAAATGAACAGTTATGTCTGTGCAACTGTTGCCCCAAGCGGAAATGTATGCCTTTTAAAAAGTTAAAGCCAGGTTAGAACCTGCAGAGACAGCAACTGAAATGACAGAAACAACCAATTTCCAGTCAGCAGCAGAAGAAAACCAGAGCTCTGGCAATGTCTACAATGTGAATCTGAAGCAAGTATGAAAAGAAGTGAAGGAAAGACCTCTTTTGCAAAGCAGAAATGTAATCTATTTCACATGAAGTAGCCACAGGAAATTCCTGCATAGGCTAGATCCAAGCTCTTGACCATGTACATAAACCACTACACACAGTGGTTAAATTTTTGGCATGTCACTGGCAATGTTCCCTGTATCAGGGATTTCCAGATACTATTGACTATAACTCCCATCACTCCAGCTGCAATGGCCTTTGGTTGGGAATGATGGGAATTGTAGTCAACACCTGGGAATCCCTGTTCCAGGGTAGGGGTAGGGATGTGCAGAACTGGTTCAATCGCAAAGCAGACCACTGCAAACCGGGCCAGTTCAAGCAGTTCAGTCATGAGCCACTTCGAGCCGCTTTGAGCTGGTTCATTGAACCAACCAGCCCAGCTGATCAGTTGAACCAAACCGGCTCACATACCCACAGTACAGTCCAAATTGGGTCTGAATTTGGACTGAACCATGCCAAATGGTCTGTGCACACCCCTATTCCATGGAACGCTGGTCACTGGCAGTGACTCATACTTAACACAACACATGGCAGGGCAAGTACATAGCCTGCTGGCCACAGACAAATCTGAGGTGCACAGAAGTTTCAAGCATTCTTGCCATGACTTTTACACACACCCTAGGGCTAGTTCACAAATGCGTGCTCTCTTGATTTTCCTGCAAATTTTAGGTGGCCATGTTGGTCCATGAGCAAAACAATCCACAATCAAAACTAGGCAATATTTTTACAGTATTGGGACCAGAGCAACAGCAAGCTCTTCAGTTCCACAGAAATCGACATCAGGCGGTAAACAAAGTGTGTGTGCGCGCGCGTGTGTATAGAATGGAACATGTTGGAGATGTAACAGTTTGCAGTTTGTACAATCTAATAATGGAGTTAGAGGGTTTTATGCAGATTTTGATCAGCCTCAAAGGTGTGAGGTTTCAATGCATGCATAGGACCACCTGGATAAAGGAAGCAAACTGGCTCTACCCCTATATTCTGGAAATTTTGAATATGGAAGTTTACTGAGTTCAGTCTCGAGTGCTTACTATGTGGACTTTTCATGCTGATTAGATTGCCCTTTGCTTTTGCTTCTTTTTTTAGTTTTTAAAGAGTTGTAAAAAGGTGATGATTGTTGTTTCCTTATGTAAAGTGACACATAAAATCTACTTGCAGGCAGAGAGAATATGTGTTCTGGAGTCTCTGGGGATTAGAAATAAGAGAAAGAGCAGAAGTTTTGTCTTTTTCCTGCTTGGACATAAGAAGCTCACCATGCTAAAGGAGAGGCATGAGATCTGAGAAAACCTGCTGCTCAAACCAATTTGCTGTAGTATTGTTCACATTGCTGTATGCTATACCATAGAGTGTATTCTACACTCTGAAATTAATAACATTTACTGGGCTGCAAAAATAAAGTCAGGTTGCAAGAAAGAGCAAATGGACAGCAGAAGCTATACATATAGCAGAAAGTGAAAATTCAGAATGGAAAAGGAAAATTAGTGCTGCAATAAATGAAGAGGTTTAAGTCTGCTTTATAGACGGGGAAGATAGTTACTGGTAACTTAAAACAAAACTGTTGCTTATTTGGGGGCTTGTAAACTCACAGATATTTCATTCATTCATTCATTCATTCATTCAGTTTCTATACTGCCCTTCCAAAAATGGCTCAGGGTGGTTTACACAAAGAAATAATAATAAATAAATAAGATGGAACCCTGTCCCCAAAGGGCTCACAATCTAAAAAGAAACATAAGATAGACACCAGCAACAGTCACTGGAGGTACTGTGCTGGGTGTGGATAGGGCCAGTTACTCTCCTCTTGCTAAATAAAGAGAATCACCATGTTAAAAGGTGCCTCTTTGCCAAGTTAGCAGGTACTTAATACCTTCATAATTCCAAGTCTGGACTGCTGTAAGGAATCTACCTGTAGTGGCACTTTATTCTTTTAAAGTATTACATTTATTTATTTTTACATGTATATTTCGCTCTTCCTCCAGGGAGCCCAGAGTGGTGTACATGGTTATGTTTGCTCTCACAACAACCTTGTGAGGTAGGTTAAGCTGAGAGAGAAGTGGTTGGCCCAGAGTCACCCAGTGAATTTCATGGCTGAACCAGGATTGGAACGTGGGTCTTCCTGGTACTAGTCCAACTCTCTAACCACTACACCATGCTGACTGAGATGAATAGATACTAATTAATTTTAAATATTGATATTCAGATTTTGAATTTAATTTCACAATTCAACATTTTAATTCCAAAATCAGTATTTGACTTCAGAATTTGAAATTTGCCTGTTCTTTGTCATTATTATATGTTCAGTTTTTATCCCCCAAAGATGTATGACTGATGTGTATTTCAGAGATTGTTTCTAAGTGGTGTGTTACAACTTACAGATCAATATTATCAAATAATATCCCAACTAAGCCCTTCCAACGAACCCCTGGAGGATGTCTTATAACATAGTTGAAAGATTTATCTATAAATAATTGTATTCAAACACACATATATTCTTGTATACCAGAAAGTATTGTCTAGAAATTCACTTTTTTGATAGGTCAAATTAATTAATTAATTATAAAATGTAAGTATTGCCTAGAAATTCACCTTTTTTATTGGTCAAATTAATTAATTTAATATAAAATGCACTATTCCACTACAAGTTATTTGTGAGATCCTGTCAAGTAGTGATGGCTACTGCATGCCAACTATCAAATATTGTCAAATGTTGATGGCTGCATGTCAGGCACCGTTTAAAATAAACAGTATGCAGCTATCAAATCCTGTCAAATCCCGAATGTATTTCACAATCTTCAGATGTCAAATGCTAATGCTGAATCTAAAATATTTTATTTATTCATTTATTATTTATTATTTATTCATTCATTTAGTGCATTTTTATACCGCCCCAACCCAAGGTCTCAGGGCAGTTCACAACAAATAAAAACAAAACATTAAAATCAATTAAATATTAAAAACAGCTTAAAACAAATCAATAAATAATCCAGAAGTTTAAAAGTTACAAAGTTAAAAAGCTAAAAGGCCTGGGTAAAAAGATAAGTCTTTAGAGACTTTTTTAAAGCTGCTAGAGATGGGGAGACTCTTATTCCCACGGGAAGTGTGTTCCAAAGTCTTGGGGCAACAACTGAGAAGGCCCGACCCTGGGTGGCCACCAGACGACATGAAGGGAGCCACAGACGAGCCCCCTGATGTACGCAGTGGACGCTGGGGATCATGCAGAAGAAGACGGTCTCTTAAGTACCGTGGGCCTAAGCTGTTTAGGGCTTTATAGGTTATAACCAGTACTTTGTATTTTGCCCGGAAACTTATTGGCAGCCAGTGCAACTTCTGTAATATAGGAGTAATATGGTCTCTTCGAGATGACCCGGAGACCAACCTGGCTGCCGCATTTTAAAGTTAAAAAAATAAATAAAATAAAAGCAGATGAAAAAGGACTAGGTACTCAGAATTTTAGAAGATGATAAGTTGAGGGCTATATTCCCTCCCCCTCCACCTGTTTTCTCCATTTAAATGATTATGCACTTCTTATTGGGCATTGGAGTTGAAAGGAGATTCCAATCTGAAAATGTAGATTTGGGTGTCACACCAAAAAAGGCAGAAAAATCAAATAATGGCTTATACCTTAAAACTTGAATTTCATCATAAAATCCAACTTTCAGTCTGAAGTGACCCATTGTGATTATTGAGAGGACAAGCCCAAATTTCCCTACTTCAAAACATAGATTTTGTTACTGAAAGCAACAATGTTTTGTAGAATTCAAAGCTGTTTAACTGTGTTTACATTACAGATGTATGGATTTGTCAGATGTTTAGTGTTTTGAAATGGTTTTGTTTTTGTTTACTCCCATAAAATGGGAGTAATGTTACATTTCATGTAAGGATGTTATGCTAGTTCGAATGTTGGAAGTTATATTTTTTAAAATGCTGTAGCTGTTCCTTCTGAGGAAGTGTGATCCCATCTAGAACAGGTAGATCAATATCGCTTCCCAAGTGACGACCCTGCACAAAAAGTACCTTCGTCTTGTCTGGATTCAGTCTCAGTTTGTTATCCCTCATCCAGCCCATTACTGCTTCCAAGCAGGCATTCGGGAAGGATATGCCTTCTCCTGATGATGTTGACATGGAGAAATAGATTTGGGTGTCATCAGCATACTGATAACACCCAGCACCAAATCTCCAGATGATCTCTCCCAACAGTTTCTGGCAGATGACAAACAGCAGAGGAGCCACACCCAGCACAGGCTCTCACCCTGTGCCTCTTGCTGGTGGATGGTCTTCCTCCTCTGCTGGGCATGGGGAACAGGCAGCAGGCAGCTACAGTCTCAGCCACTGGCAATCTCCTATGTAGCCCATGGGCGGGCAGATGGAAGCCCAGGACCGCAGTGCATATTGGGGTCCTGGAAGCCCCAATGCACATACCTGGAGAATACTAAACAATCATTAAACACCAAAATCCTCACAAATGAATTTTGAGAAGTATTTTAAAAAGTGATTTTGTTTCAGCTCTGTTTCCAAGCATCAGCATTTACAGAGCACAGTGCCTTGCCTCCCCAGGGGGCTGGGCTGCCAGAAGCAAATTACATCAATGCTCCTTTATTTCTATTGGCTCTTCTGCCATTCAGTTCTGCTGTAGCAGCATGCATATTTTACGATTGTGGAGCTGATTGGACGATAAAATGCAAGCAAGTGCTACCCCTAGAGGTTGCTCCAAAAGGCACAACATTTTTAGAAGTACTATCAAAGGGTAAACATGGTGGCCAGCTGGTAATTTTTAAGAAGCCATATTTGGAAACTGAGTACGGTTGGGCTAGCAATATTGGCTTCAGGCACTAACTTACTCCCACAGAAGCCCAAATGGAAGCATACAGTTCTTTAACCCCACCCTCTCTGGAGAGAAAAGCAGCTGGGGCTTTGGGCAGACCTCTCTTAGTACTTTAGCTGATTACTTCTATTTGCATATCTATCCTGGCTTGCCCCTATGAGTCAGCACAACAGCTGTGGTGCAGAAGGGAAAAAACGATGTTGCTATTTCTACTGTAGAGAGAGGTAGTTAATTAGCCTTTGGCCTTGTCTTGGACTGAGTCTTTGGTTGGTTTTTGCTCTGGGATGATGGGATTAAACATATCAGTAGGAAAAAAGGCTGAGGTTCATAATAAGGGGTGATGATCAGAGTTCCCTCTAAGACGTGCATGCATTCACACATTTTTTGATGTCCGCTCAGTAATGCCATTCAGGTTAAATAAGGAAGGTCCCACTGTGAATGCATGTGCACACACACACTGCCTTGATACTGTTTCCCAGAACAAAATTCATTCTGTACCCAGATGAAGAAATAGAGAGAGCATTGCTGGTGGTGACCCTTGTTATATGCTGGTGCTGGATTTTCCTATCCATATGATTATGTTTAAGATAACTTATGCAAGTGGACTATGCATATCAAATTATTTCCATTATGCTAGCAAATAGATATCAAATGCATCTTCATAAAAAGAAAACCATTGTTTCATATTCTGCTTGAGTAGATTAAGGCCAAGAATTCAGGCATGATTACTTCCTAATCCTAAATATGGCAACATTTTATCTGAAAAAGAAAAGGAATTCCTTCTTGTGTATTCAGTGTTTCATAAGGCAACTTTACTATTTCAGATAACTAAGACCATTATTTCAAAAATTAACAGGTTTGGCACAATTAAATATTAATTTAAATAATTAAAAATGTATGCTGTATATTCCCAATAATGTTTACAAGTGGGCTAAAGACACAGGCTTCAGAATCTTGGTACTCTTGAATGACTGTATACTCTATGGGATGGAGATTGTATACCCAAAAGGAGGAAAGGTAGCACTAAGTCCAGGAGGATGCCAGCATGGCTAACAGGTACCGTCAAGGAAGCCATAAAAGGGAAGAAGACTTCCATCCGAAATTGGAAGGCCTGTCCAAATGAAGAGAACAGAAAGGAACACAAACTCTGGCAAAAGAAATGCAAGGTGACAATAAGGGAGGCAAAAAGAGAGTCTGAGGAACATTCAGCCAAAAGTATCAAGGGGAATAACAAAAACCTCTTTAAATACATCAGAAGCAGGAAACCTGCCAGGAAGGCAGTTGGACCATTAGACAATGAGGGAGTTAAAGGGATTATTAAGCAGGATATGGAGGTTGCAGAGAAGCTAAATTAGTTCTTTGTGTCAGTCTTTACAGTAGAGGATACTGAGCATATTCCTGTTCCTGAACCAAGCTTTTTAGGGATGGAGGCTAAAGAACTGAGTCAGATAGAAGTGACGAGAGATGATGTTCTAAACTGTCTGGAAAAACTGAAAACTAACAAATTGCCAGGGCTGGATGGCATCCATCTAAGAGTCCTCAAAGAACTCAAATGTGAAATTGCCAACCTCCTTGCTAAAATATATAATTTATCCCTGCTCTATCAGGCTCTGTACCTGTACCATTTGGAACGTAGCAAATGTAACATCAATTTTTAAAAAGGGATCCAGGGGTGATCCGGGAAATTATAGGCCAGTTAGCTTAACGTCCGTTCCAGCAAAGAAACCGTGTGCAAACAGCAAATATATATAAATATGCAAATTCAAAAAGTAAATAATTATATTTTTAAATATATGTATCTTGAATTCCTTAAATAATTCTTTAAATAAACACTAGAAAATGTCCAAAATTGCCCAGAGCACAGAATAATGAAGATGGTAAAAATACCAGCAGAGGTGTAACTAGGGAAAATGGCGCCCGGGGCAAGCACTGAAATGGCACCCCCCGCACCACAACATACTACATTATACTTAGGTTTTTCCTCACAAGCGCCCGCCGCCACCGCCAAGCCAGGCCACTGACTGGCCGCCAGGCGCCAGCAAAGCAATGGGGGGGGGGCGTGGGCGGCGCGGAAGGGACCGCTTGTGGGGGATGGGCTGCCGACGCGCTCCCTTGACTGCTGCAGCGCTGCTGCACTGAGCAGGAAACATTTGTATTAACAAAATTTTTTAAAAAATTTTCTAAAAATTTTTTTGTCATGTCGGCGCCCCCCATGTGACCAGAAAAGATGGCGCCCGGGGCACGTGCCCCCCCCTGCCCCCCCTATAGTTACGCCTCTGAATACCAGTCTTGCAAAATCAATATGAAGGACTGTGATGTAACAACAGAACACCAAAACAATTTCACTATTTCCCAAAGTAGTTGGCAAAGAGAAATGCGCTGTAATGATTGTCCGTTCTGCTATCTGAGACTTGTGAAGATAATAATTCTTTCGTTTGTAAGACATAAAGAGATGTGTTGTAATAATAGTCCATTCTGTTATCTGGAGCTTGTAGTAATAGTTTTTTCACTGGTAAGTCCTTAAAAACTGTCCGGATATTCAGTGTTTTTCGCAGAGGCTTCCTCACGAAGGACTATAGAATAAAAGTATTATCATCAATTCTATAATAAACAATATAATAAACATTGTTAAGATTGAAACAGAAATTCAAATCTCATACCTTATCAGCTCTGTGTTCTTTCTAAGGATAAGGTTTTATTTGTAAGAAATCACATTGAAAGATTGCTATATATACATTTAACAAGATGCCCAGAGGGCTTCAATTTACAATCATGAACCTTGAAACTCCTGCGTGCAGTCAATCTAGATAAGCTAAATATTCAACAACCAGCAGGGCTATTCTTATGTTCTTATGACAATATATCACGTCCTCGCCAATAAGTTTAGGCTTAGCTCTGAATACAGCTCATCACACTGTCAGGTTTGGGATCCAACTGAGGTTTGTGCTTCAGGCTGCTTGTATGTTTAGAATGACTTGAATTGAGTCCTGCACCTTTTAGCTTATCTTTTACTTCTAGAACAATCCTATGCTATTAAAAAGAGTATTGAGGATAGAGTGGAGCACAATGATGGTTATGCCAGTGCTATCTTATAATCTGCAGTGTTATACTGGTTTTACAAACTGACCCAACACCAGTGCAGCAATGTGGGATCAATGTGACTATGCTGGCTGTATCAACCATTGACTGTTGGGATAGAGTGTAAAGCTGTTGCATGGCAAACAACTGGGCGGAAAGGGGTTGTGTGGCCGGGGAAGACTAATCAGCTAATCTCCCAAGTGGCTGGCATCTTTGTCTGTTAGATTGTAAGTCTCCTAGGCAAGGCCTACCTCTAATATAGTTATTGTATAGGAGTTTTTTTTAATCTTCAAAGTGCTTCGTTTATTGTTATTGTTAAATTTTATTAATATCTGCACAGTGTTCAAAAAGGATTTGGGTCACTGTGGAGCAGCCTTCATCACTGCAGTGGTAAACACCAAGTATTTTATTATAAAATATTATTTTGTAACGGAATTTGAATTGTTAGTGTAACAGGATGTGTGTTTTGCCAAAATATGGAGTAGCTATCTCAGTGCAAGATGCTTTACATGCTATCAGTGTGACTGTGTATATCTGTAGATTTGAGGTTTTTACTTCATAAAATCGAGCTATAATTATCTGCTACTGTAAACCGCTTGTTCATCATCATCATCATTGCAATAAGATGGTTCTTTGTTGCTGGAGAAACTTAAGGACTGGTCCTTGGGATCTCTCTCACACAAATAAAGGTAATGTGTGCCCTCAAGTCGATTTCGACTCCTGGTGTGCACAGAGCCCTGTGGTTTTCTTTTGGTAGAATATAGGAGGGGTTTACCATTGCTTCTTCCCACACAGTATGAGATGATGCCTTTCAGCATCTTCCTTTATCACTGCTGCCTGATATAGGTGTTTCCCATAGTCTGGGAAACATACCAGTGGGGATTTGAACCAGCGACCTTCTGCTCATTAGTCAAGCATTTCCCCGCTGCGCCACTTAAGATGACTCTCTCTCACATGAATGCTACATCCTAAATGTGCAGCTATGTCAGTTTTGTTGGGGCTGGACATCACAGTTACATTGTAGGAAAAACACTGATATAATTGTTTGGACAATCAAGGTGATAACTTGCTTTAATATGTATTTTACAGAGAGAGAAGTATATAATAATTACATCCTCACCTCCAGACAACGGAGAATTGAAGATGCCCACAGGTCTTTGGCAGATAAGAAAAACAACTTCTTGCAATTGAGTTGCTCTGCTCTTCTTAGGGCAACTTTATTGGGTATTCCTTTTACATGGCATCAGCGATGCTTCTGCTTCATAATACATAGAACTATCATTATGTCAACCCTCTACCTCCAATTTTCCAGTCTGATTTCCTGGGAAAGACAGGAAAAGAAGAGGATGTTTCTGTGGTTTGTAGTCCTGTAGATAATAATATTTTCCAAAACAAAATGTACTCAATCCCGAAAGCAGGTATTTTGATAACTCTGATTGCACTCCTAATTATGAACAGTAAATAGAGTCCGTTCTTTCTAAATCTAATTTTGATTCTGTATCTTTTGACTTAGGCCTGGTGTCAGAGTACTTGCAAAGCCATACGCTTGATTTGTAAGGACTATGTGTACTTTGCATCCAGCTTAGTTTTAAAAATATAATTTTAGCAGCAGCTAAAGCAGACAGAGCAACTTTATGGCCCACTCTCAGTTAAGTTAGAAATGAAGTGATCATTCAGGGGTTGTCCTCTCACTAAACTTTATAAGGAAGGAACCACACATTTCAATATAGTTGAATATTCAGGGACTGATATATTGGATTCTCAGAGGTGAAACATTTCTCCATAGAGAAATGAAAACTCCTGCCTCAGACATTAGCCTGCACTCTGATTGAATTAGAGACCAGAGTGGCACCTCACTGCCTCAGGTCAGAGGTATACAGAAGGCAATGTTCTCCCTCTCCACCCAATTGGTTGTCAGATCTTGACAGGAGGAAATGGATTGACCACTTGTTTTTCCAAAGCATTTGGAAAGGCTTGATCACTGCCACATTATTTCAGTATGCTCAACTGAGCAATATGGAACAGTGCTTAAATCAGACAACAACAAGAAGTTACTTTTAGCTGGAGAGGCCCATTATGAAATCCAAGTCATAATATATAATTCTGATACAGATAATTCAAAAGTTTACATTCTAGGTTGTTTGTATAGCTATTTGACTGGCTATATGAACCCCTTTTAATTCACTTCAATATGGAGCAAGTGAAAAGTGAAGAAAGGAACTCGGTGACTATAATGTCTTCTCTGCACACTCTGCTGCTAGCAGAGGCGGCAGTGGAGCAGAGGATTGTTTCTTCTTTTGTTTTACATTTATATTCCGCTCTTCCTCCACGGAACCCAGAGTGGTATACATAGTTTATTTATTTATTTTATTTATTTAAAATATTTCTATACCGCCCAAAACTTGCGTCTCTGGGCGGTTTAAAATTAAAATCATTTAAAACATTAAATCAACACTTAAAATCATTTAAAAGATTAAAAACATTTAAAACCCAGGATTAACATTATTTAAAACTTTAAATCTAATTAAAAGCCTGAGTGAATAAATGTGTCTTTAGTGCCTTTTTAAAAGTTGCCAGAGTTGGGGAGACTCTTATTTCAACAGGGAGCGCATTCCAAAGTCCAAGGGCTGCAACGGAGAAAGCCTGTTCCCGAGTAGCCGCCAGATGAGTTGGCAGCAGTCGCAGGCGGACACTCATAGCAAAGAAGACGTTCTCTTATATACCTAGGCTACCCATAGTTAACCCATTAAATACCCATAGTTAAGTTTCTCTCCACAAAAAACCTGTGAAATAGGTTGACTCTGAGAGAAGTGACTGGCCCAGAGTCACCCAGCTAGTATGATGGCTGAATGGGGATTTGAACTTGGGTCTCCCCGGTCCTAGTCCAGCACTCTAACCACTACACTATGCTGGCTTTTCCATCCTACCTGTGCAGTAGGCACTGCCACAACTGGTCATTTCTAAGGCCAGTGTAAGGTTCCAATCCTGTACCTTATTTCTGAACCAACATAAAGGCAAGTTAAAAGTGGTTATGGTCCTTCAAGGGTGCTGCTGCTGAAAATCCAAGTTCTCAAACAGATTGCTTCTGCTCAGGAGCTATTTTGCAATCAAATACAATGCCCCAGCCCGCTGGTTGCTGCTGACAAGTGCCTTGTTTCCTCTTTTCTTGTTCCCCACCATAAGTATTCCATGGCTGAATGTGATTTTGGTGCGTTTGTTGTTATGAAACAGCAGGGCCCAGGGCCAATGAGAAGTCTCAGTGGTATCACATTGCCTTCACTAAGCCTCACTAAGCAGGTTGTTATTTGACTTTTCAGCCATCATTTTGAAAATATGCTTAATTATTCCTGACTGAGAAGAAAAATCACTTAATGTCATATTATTTTCATATCTTTCCATACATTGTATGTTTTGTACATTTAGTGCCCTTGATAAGTGATACATAACAAGGTCACAACAGGGCCACTTATCTAGATTGTAAGCTGCTTCCCTCCCCGGGAAGGGACTTGTCCTCTCTTTCTTTGTAAAACACCATGTACATGGATGGTAAATAATAATAAATATCGATACACTGCTGCTGTTCATTGTGCCGGAGTCCCAGAAGTTGATACTTCTGAATCTGAGATAACTTCACATTGTGGAAACAGCTACTCCAGGTCCCCGCTTTGACCTAGTTTCCTCTTCAAGCCGTGTTGCTGTTCATGGAAGTGGTTCTGACACGCCTCATACTGATCGTAGGCTTCACATCACACTACAGCTTTCGTTCAGGTTCAGCTACATCATGCAAAGGGCAATACAAAGTTTCTGCGATACTGGACATTTTGCAAGTTTCTTCCCAAAATGTAATTGCTTGCCTGTCTGTGTTTTGCCAGGACAGAGTATAGAAGATAATCAGAATCAGAGCACAATTCGGCCCTTAACTTCAGTTTAAAATTTAATAACTTGTACATTACATGGAATTTGATTTTGTCTTTGAACAGATGATGCATGGAACTCTAATCCAGCTGCCTGTTGCTGATTAAAGCGTTTATATGAAAATAAGGTGTCATAGCCAAGAATTATCTTGTGTAATTAACAATGTGATATACAGCACTGCAAACAGCCTTAAGGTATACCACACAGCACAGACTGTTTAGCTCCAGCTCCTGTAGATATGCATCTCCATTAGCATTCACATGCACAAGCATGCACGTTTATACACAGAGCCTGTGTCTACATGAGTTTATCTGTAGAGTTTTGATACCATATTCAAGCACACTCAGAAATGTTGCAAGGAATGTTGTAGGGAAAAACTAACTACAAAAAGCTGCTTCATTCCAAGGCCCAAATTCATTGCCAATCACACTAAGCGAAAGGAGAGGTATTGTGAGAGACCAGAATACCACAGCACAAATTCAACAAGTATGCAAGATTGTGCTGCAATTAGAGTTAATGCAACTCTACATGAGCAGTTGTCATGCATGCAATATGCTGTTATTTCAGGATGATGGCAAAAATCCTAGAACAAAGACAAGGCAAGTAAGAGTTCTAGGGAATGGAGGTGAACGGAACATCTCACTTCAAAGAACTGGCTGTCATCCAGACTAAGTTACTCAATAGACCTACTCAGGAGTTACCCTAAAGAACTACTTAATTTCAGTAATTTCAATTAAAACTTAAAGCAGTTTTCCATAGAAAGGGTTTTAAACTGAATATACTCCAGAGTTGGTACAACATTTTATATATGTTCTTATTCATGGACGTTTCATTTTTCCTTCTCCCAAATGATTACAGTGAATAACAATTTTAAAAGGACTCATAAAACATCAGTAATCATAAAAAAAACCCAACCCCACACACCTATCGATGTGTTACCCAGATCAAGCATGCTGTTGGCGATGTTAAGGGTGGTCTTAGGGCCAAACTACACATTATGAAAATAAAGTGAGAGTCATTGCCCTGATCCAGACCCCATGGCTGCAAAATGCTTCCCCCGCTCCATGCTGTGGTCCTCATCTGGATTTGGATCCTCCATGGCTGCTATATTAGGAAGAAAAATCAAGCATGCCAGGGTCAATCACTTTAGTAATGTGAGGTATAGTTTGGACTTAAGGTCACTTGAGTGCCCACAACAGCCCACACCATGCTGGAGGCTCCCATGACCCTCAGGGGGAACTTTTAAAAGATGCAAGGAATTCCAGTACGAGGAGGAGATTAGAACCCAAGGGTTCTGCTCACAGTTTTCTGGGTCCAACCCCATGGTTCATGTTCCTCCCCAAACCATGCCTCTATCAGGTCAGGAAAAACACTTGCGATAATGATTAGGAGCATGCAGAATATTAACAAAACGAATGTCAAACAAGCTTGCGTGCAGATGAAGTTGGCTGACATCCAGACTAGGAAGCATCATGAGACGTGTGGGTGCCGCTGCAGCATTCCAGAATAATGCAGTGTACGTGCTTGTGTGTATTTGTGTGGGTGGGTGGGGGGTATTTTTGTCAGTCTTGCACCCAGTGTGAGTTAGAAGTAGATCCCTGAGGGTTGTGTAGGCCTCAGGGACTTACTTGCAGTCAATGGAGTGCTCCCAAGGAAAAGGGAGGTCACATCCTCTCAATGGAGTTGTGTTAGTATCAAGTGCCACCACAAAGCGACCAGGGACCATCTTTCTCTGAGGATGGCGGCGGGGGGGGGGGCTGGGTATCTGCCACCATCTAGCTACAATGTCCCAGTTGGAGTGGCCTCTCCTTCCCCCAACTGCCACCACAAAGCGACCAGGGGCCATCTTTCTCTGAGGATGGCGGCGGGGGGGGGGGGGGCTGGGTATCTGCCACCATCTAGCTACAATGTCCCAGTTGGAGTGGCCTCTCCTTCCCCCAACTGCCACCACAGAGCGACCAGGAACTATCTTGCTCTGAGAGGAGGAGAGGAGGAAGAAGGCACATGTAAAAATGTATACATGTGGCTTGATATATTGGTTTGTGGTTTTTTTTTTTTTTTGTAAACCGCTTTGAGAGGTTCTTCTGAAAAGTAGTACATAAATGCAATTTTTTTAAAAAAAGTGCAGCAGCACTAGCACTTCTCACAGAGCACTGGTGGTACATGTCAGCCATTATGTTATCATTGTCCAAAAGAATACATTGCATTCAAAAATATGGTGCAGCAGCCATAGAGAGCGGAAGGACAGCTGTGCTGTGCCCTTGTGGAGAGGCTGCAGAGAGGCTCCAGTGCAGCTGCATTGAAGGCTTGTTCTGTAATTGAGTGCAGACAGAAGGAAAGCAATTTTTGCTTCTATCCCTTCCCTGCAAAAGTCCTTTTTTCTTGCAGAAACACGTCCACGAGGACGGTGCAACCCCCAAAACAGATTTCTGCAAGCCAAAAGGGCTTCTAGAGGGAGGGAAGAGAAGCAAAAATGGCTGTCTCCTTCCTCTGCATGTGTGCTTGGCTTCAGAACAAGCCTTCACTGCAGCTCTCTGCAAGGATGCAGCTCTTCTTTTGCTGTCCTATGGCGAACACAAGGGCCAATTAAATTGACCCAGATAAAACACAACAACAATAAAACAGCAGATTAAAAATAGCAGCACAAAACCAATCTCTTCAGGGATTAACATCTAAAATGGTTATGAAGCAGCATAAGCATATTGGCCTTTAAAACCACAAAATCTTGTATTGTACGGTATTGTGGTATTTGGTATATTGACAAAATCCTCTAGCCTGCAGCACACACTACTATTACACTCTCCTAAATATGTGTAACTGAAAATAGTCACGTGCCCCCAGACTCTGGCCTGTGTCTTTATTTTTTGTTACAATAAAACAAGCAACGGTGCTTTTAGGATTTCATTTCTGGGCAGTCCATTAACAATGAAAATGTTGCTTTGGGCTCTGTTTGAGAAATGCCTTGAAAAAGTAGGCAGCAAGATGAGTGAAGCCACCTGATGGCACAGCGGGGAAATAGCTTGCCTAGGGAGCAAGAGGTTGCTGGTTCAAATCTCCGCTGGTATGGAAACACCTATATCGGGCAGCAGTGATACTGGAAGATGCTGAAAGGCATCATCTTATACTGCACGGGAGATGGCAGTATAAGAAAACCACAGGGCTCTGTGGGCGGCAGGGGTTGACACTTACTCGATGGCACAACTTTACCATTAAGATGAGTGAAGAGTAGCAGTATATTAATTATTC
This sequence comes from Hemicordylus capensis, assembly GCF_027244095.1. Classification (NCBI taxonomy): domain Eukaryota; kingdom Metazoa; phylum Chordata; class Lepidosauria; order Squamata; family Cordylidae; genus Hemicordylus; species Hemicordylus capensis. The sequence continues at coordinate 98,625,156 of NC_069657.1, forward strand.
TCAATTATGTAAAAGGATGTTCTAAGAAGGATGGGGGAAATTGTTCTTGGAAGCTTACAGAGAACAGCAAACAATCAATTCAAAAGTGAGGACTATAGAAACAGGCAGGCAGTGCCAACAAATTATTCATAAATACTTTGGAGCCCTTTTATAGGGAATTTCTAAACTCAGCTGGATTAGCATCTGTGAGATACTTGATGAGTAATTCAACCTTGTCAAAGGGCTGACCCAGATTACTTTTCAAAGTCTTTTCCAGCCTTACATTATTTCCCCCCCACCAGGACTCCCATGCAATCATGTGACAAGCAGAAGTTCAGCCGGTGAAGCTGTTTCCAGCATGCAAATGCAAAGGAAAAGCTTCACTTGCAGAACTTTTTCCTTCCATGTAACTAACTAAAGGTTAAACAGAAGATCTGTCAGAAAGAAGGTTGGCCTTAACATCTTGGCGGCTCAAGATGTTGGACATAATATAGAAATGGCAGCGTGGGAGAAGTTATGGAAAAGTGATTTAAAATTTACTGCTTGTTATGCTTTGAAGGAAAATTATTACAAAATGATGTATAGATGGTATTTAACGCCTTAAAAACTGGCATTAATGTATAAAAATGTTTCAAACAAATGTTGGCAGTGTGGGCATATTGAAGGTACTTTTTTTCATATGTGGTGGACCTGTGGGAGGGCTAAGGCCTATTGGGACATGATATATAATGAATTGAAGAAGATATTTAAAGTGACATTTCCTAAGAAGCCAGAATCCTTCCTGCTAGGAATAACACAAGGAGCAATTTCTACAAATAATTTAACTTTTTTTATGTATGCTTCTACAGCAGCTAGAATATTATATGCACAGAAATGGAAGACTAATGAACTGCCTTCAAAAGAAGATTGGCTGATAAAAACTTTAGAATATGCAGAAATGGCAAAACTTACAACACTGATCAGAGACCAAAGTTTAGAACGTTTCAAGGAAGACTGGAAACCTTTTTTGGTTTACTTAAAGAATTATTTTCCTACTATGGATCTTACAGCAGGATTTGAAATTTGAAATGCAGGTTGGGCAGATTAATGGTGGTGGAAGGTTTAAATTAGTGTTTTTCTTTTTAAATTAATATTACAATAAGGGTAAAACTTATAGTTGGTATCACGAAGAGAGGTGCGCGGGAAGTCAACTTGTAATTGTGTTTATCATGATTGTTATGGTTATTATTATTGTTAAAAGTTAATAAAAAATTTGAACTAAAAAAAAAGAAAAAAAAAGAAAGAAGGTTGGCAACCCTTCCTCCTGGAAATGGCAAACATTCGTACCTTCCCATATGAGCCTTCCCAAGACTTCCGTTCCTGCACTCAAGTCCTTCTCCATGTTCCCCTGAAAAACAGAGGACAGACCCAAGACAGGGCTTTCAATGTTGTGGCACCCAGATTATAGAATAGCTTTCTGAGAGTAGTATTCCTGGACCTATCTCTGCCCTCATTTAGAAAGACAGCAAACTGTGTCATTTGTATGAGCTTTTAAGTAATTACTAGCCGACCCCCGCACAGAGCATCTGTGTGGCACTTTGGGGCTGGCTGTTTACCCCTCCCTCTTCCTCCTGCCCCGGTCTCTCCTCTCTTCCCCTTCCCTCCGGCCCCGCGCTCTCCAGCCCTCATCCCCTCCTGTTCCTCCCCCCACACAGAGCCTCCGCGGGCGGCCAAGGAGGGCCCCACTGCTGCTGGTTTTTTCTCCCTCCCGTCTGCCTGCCGCAGCTTTTCTCTCCCCCCACTCCGCCTGCCGGCCGCAGCTTTTCTCTCCCCCTGCCCACCACCGCTTTTCTCTCGCCCCCCCCCCCGCTACCTTTCTCTCGCCCCCCCGCTGCCCGCTGCTGCTTTTCTCTCGCCCTGCCGCCGCCTTTCTCTCCCCGCCACCCACTGCTGCTTTTCTTTCCCCGCTTCCTCTGCCGGCCGGCCGGCTAGCTAGCCACTGCCGGCACTTTCTTGCCCCTCTCCTCCTCACTCCGTCGGAACTCTCGCAGAGTATCACAGGAGTTCTGCTGCCAAATCCTGGACACGCACTGGCTAAGAGAATTAATTATATAGATCCTATTGTTGTCTCTCCTGCTGTTTTTGCTGTTGCTGTTGCAGTTCTCATTGTTTCTAGTGGTTTACATTGTCCATAGGGATAGGGCAACAGAAGTGGCCCTTTGGAGACACAAAAAAGTCTGGAGCTTAAGGTCACTCCAGTCTTCCTCTGCAGCCCCAATGGAGGCGGTTGGGGATAGGGAGGATGTAGTTTTCACTGCTCCTTCCTTCCTCCAGATTGAGCTTTCACGTGCAGATTCCTGCATGTGAGAGCTCAATATGAAGGGAGGAGAGAGCAGAGAAAACCACGCCCTCCCCACTTCTCCTCCTCTGGGGCTGTGGAGGAACCCTGGAGTGCACTCACGTTTCAGCCTGTTTGAGTCTCTGCAGAGCTACTCCTGTTGCCCTAACCCAGCCCTGTGGAGAACAGAAGGTAAAGTTGTGCAGTCGAGTCAGTGTCAACTCCTGGTGAACACAGAGCCCTGTGGTTGTCTTGGGTAGAAGACAGGACAGGAGGGTTTACCATTAGCATCTCCCGCACAGTATGAGATGATGCTTTTCAGCACCTTCCTATATCGCTGCTGCCTGATATAGGCGTTTCCCATAGTCTGGGAAACATACCAGTGCGGATTCAAACCAGCAACCTCTTGCTCCCTAGGCAAGTTATTTCCTTGCTGCACCGTTAGGTGGCTTGTGGAGAATAAAAGCCAGTGTATTAGTCTATCTTTGTAATGTTATTGTTCATCTATTGTGAGGCTCCCTTGAGTTTATGGAATTGCAGAAAAGTGAGATATAAATCATAAGAGACAATAACCTAGCCAGGATACAGTCTCCTGGTTTTAGGGATAAATCTTCTTAGGGTAATAGACTTTTCTTCTTCTAGCCATATTAGCATTCCCACTGTAGCGGTGAAGCCAAAACATCTGCACATCACCCCTGGCCCTGCAGGCCGGTTGTGGCTCTCAGCACTTATCTCTGCGCAGAGTGATCCTCGGCACAGCACCAAGGAGGGCCGTTTCAGAGGGATTCAGAGCCAGGGGAAACCTCAGTAATATCATGCATGGCCTTTCCTCTCTTTATTGGGAAACTGCTGGAAAGGATTACATTTTCTAGCACTCCCCACATGCCTTTCTATGCATAGGTTCACTCTGTGTGGAGGTACACACTGGGAATAGCTGCTTCACTGCAGGGCCAGACCAACATGCAGATGACTTGACTTCACCCCCTCAAAGCCAAATCTTTGCACAGCCTGAGCAATCTGTACTGCTGAGCTGGTGGCAAGAGGGTGCTATTCTAGTTTCAAATGGGCCTTTAAAAATAGATTGAGCGTATATATTAGAATCCTTCCAAGCACTCAAATTAAACACCTGAATACCAGCAAAGAACAATGCTTTATTCTACATTCATTTATTCTTCTGTGTTATAAAAGTATTTCATTATACAGATCACTTCGTATGATTGAATTTCCCATTTCAGGTCAGTCCAATATTTCTTTGGTTGGTCAAGTTACGGGGAAAAAAATGTATGTGAGGATCATCATCAAAGCAGCAGCCATGGATAGAGTGCAAAGTATGCATTAGAAGATTAGATGAATGTTTCTTGTAGCTGTAGTCAATTGTTAGTTTGTCCATTTTGCAAACAAGACTGACTGTAAAAGGTTAGTGGTATTTTATAAATTATACAGTGGTTTCAGGGTCTGCCAGTCTCAGACTGGTGGTTATTTAAAATGATGTAAACTTGAAAAGCAAAATGAAGCAACACTCCCATTATATATTTCAGCTAGTATTCACAGTGGAGCTAATGGAAGATAGAGCTCTACTAAACTAGTGTAGTGGAAGTACAGCTCCACTGAGTCCTAGGACTGTGCATGCAATGTCCCTCTCAGAACGGTTTCCATCAGAGCAATTCTATCTGCCTGCTTCAGTGGGAGGAGCGAGATTGGAAGCTGCCTTATGAGGAGTTAGACCATGGTCCATCTTGTTCAGTATTGTCTGTGCTGACTGGCAGCAGCTCTCCAAAGTCTTTCCCAGCTTACCTGGAGATGCCAAGGATTGAACCTGGGACCTTCTGCATACAAAGCAGGTAGCTCAATGTTTCCCCTAAGGAGAATCTCCCACCCAAATGTAACTGTTAGATTATCCCATCGCTCTGGCTGTCAAATATGAGTTGTTTGGTACTATGAGTTAGATCCAGTTCCCCCACTCCCCCTTCCCTGGGGCACCAACTGCAACTCTTGAAAATCTGTTCTTGCGGGACTCACCCTAATGCTGTGGCATGGAGTGGGAAAGGATGAAATGGGAGGGAGAAAAAATCAGCCAAAAGACTGGGTAGCCTCTTCCCTAAGCAGAAGTCTTTTCCCACTCATGCTGGGAAACGTCTGGCCCCAATGCTATGCAAATAAAGAGCTCTTTAATTGTAACAGAGGAGACAAGAGAGAGAGCCGCTTCACATGCAATCTGGCAAGTTAGGTTGCCATGATCCACTGGTTCCCAGAGCACACACCCCATTTCCAGTCTAAGGAAGGCTATCCTGAGAAACCCAATATTTGTAACCTAGATTTGATGTGGTTTGGAACCACAAGTAAAGCAGAATACATGGATATTAGCTAGTTTCGATGACATGCCGAGTATTGGCATAGTCTTCCCAACACCAGAAATTGGGCTCATGCACTCTGGGAAGTGGCTGTTTATAGCAATCTTCCTTGCTGCATTAGGTATGATGAAGATGCCGATAAAGTCTTTCAAATATTTATATATATCTAAAGCAATGTTTCATCATAGAATGTAGATTGTTAACACTGTTTTTGATAGGCCTAACATGATTATTTTCATGACAGTCAAGAACTCTTTATGCTTCTTAAATGCAAAATAAATTTATTAGCAGAAGACTAATTTCTTAAATAAAAATTTGCAAATATGCAATATAACTAAAAATAGTTATAAAATTATCACATATTTCAAGACAAATGTTTAAAGTATATCATAGATCAAGGCAAAGTGAATTTAAAAAGATCACTTAGCAGCCATTAGCAGGAAAACATGATTTTAAAAAGGGAGTTGTTTAATGCATCAGAATATTCCAGTTCCAGATTCACTAGAACCTCAAAGGAAATGATCTTCACAGATGGTCATGTAAAACTTTTTTCTACAAACAGGAGGATGGGGAGTTTTTGAGGGGCTGGTATCTCTTTATGGGAGAAGTCCCAATGCGTGTGTGTGTGTGTGTCTGGTTTTTGCCAGGGCTTTTGTAGCTTTCAGTTTTGGTTTTTCTCTTGCCTGGGCAGAGCAAGGAGCCAGCTAGGGCCAAGGCAAGGCACACCTGGTGTAAGGGGCCCCATTCCTGCTGAGTCCATTTGCCTCAGTTTGAAGCCTACTCTCTACATAAGTGGTGGCAAACAGGAATTAAACAGGTACACTGGAGTTTTGCATGGAGTTTAGTGTGTGTGTTGGGGGGAGTACTACTAATCCCTCTTTCATATTCTTGAGAAATAAAGTTTGAACTGTTGAATAGCTGACAACTTCAGCTAAGACTTGACTTTCAAATAAACACTCTCCAATTATTTATATCCCGCTCTTCCTCCAAGGAGCCCAGAGTGGTGTACTGCACACTTGAGTTTCTCCTCACAACAACCCTGTGAAGTAGGTTAGGCTGAGAGAGAAGTGACTGGCCCAGAGTCACCCAGCAAGTATCATGGCTGAATGGGGATTTGAACTCGAATCAAAACCAGTCATGAAGACAGAAAGCCAGCAGGGGAGGGGACACTTCCTAGATGTATTGCACAGAGTGTTACATGTATGACTGTCTCTTTGATGGGCAGAAGTGTGTGCTCGGTGCAAGGAGCTGATGGCTCTCAAGGAACAAATTCGTTCCCTCAAAGCCAAGGTGACTGATCTGGAGAAGTTCAGAGTCAGAGAGGTACATGGATGAGAACTTCAGAGACATTATAAGAGGCATCCCACTCCCAGGCTGATGGCTCCTTGCTCCTCTGCTTTCAGGGAGAATGAAGGTTTCAGGAAAGGAGGAAATCATTCCGAGGTAGAGGGAAACACTACCCTTAGAAGAGACTCCTTCCGTGAATGATGAGCCCACTTCCTCTCACACAGGGAATATTCCTCCTGGGAATGAGAGCCTCTTAGTAGTGGGTGATTCAGTCATTAGGTGTATAGAGAGATGGGTCTGTGACTTGTGTGTAGCTTGCGGACATCACACAGTGTCTAGATTGGCAGTGCTGGGCAGGAGTCAGTTGTCATGATGCACATTGGATTTGGCACCACTGATGCTGGGAAATGCAGTTGGAAGGTCCTGGAAGTCAAATTTAGGCATACTGAAGTCCAAGACCCCCAAGTTAGCATTCTCAGAAACCTACCTGTTCCACGCACAGGGCCAGTGAGACAGGTGGATCTGAGGGGTCTCGATGCATGGATGAGACAGTGGTGCCAAGATAAGGGGTTCAGATTTGCTGGGCACTGGGATACATTTTGGGGCAAGCAAAGCCTGCACAGAGAGTGACAGGCTCCACTTGAACCAAGATGGAACCAGACTGTGGGCACATAAAATCAAAAAGGTCTCAGAGCAGCTTTTAAAAGTAACGTTTGGGGGATAGCCAATAGGAGCTGGGCAATATCCGGTTTGGCAAATGCCTTCCTTTAAGGTGCAAGGGTATAAATGATTCAAACACCAGAAGGGGACAGAGTAGAACCAGATAAATAGCAGACAGAAGGATGTGCTAGCTTGTCAAATAAATCAAATGGCCATAAGAAATAATAGTACACACCAGGTAAGAGATTCAGTGTATAGGTGCTTTTATGCTAATGCCAGAAGCCCCAGAGTCAAGATGGGCAAGCTAGAGTGCTTGGTTGCTAATAAAAACATATAGTGGACATAATGGAAACATGGTGGAACAGTGAGACACAATTATTCCTGGGTATAAACTCTATAGAAAGGACAGGGAGGAGCGAATTGGGGGGTGGAGTAGCATTGTATGTTAAAGGATAGAATCTAACAAGCTAGAAAACCTAGGAGGATTGGAGTCCTCCACAGAAACTGTGGGTGACAATACAAGACTTGAAAGGAAATGTGCTACCAGGGATGTGCTATCGCCCTCCTGACCAAAACTCTGACAGTGACTAGGAATTGTAGAAGGAAATCAGGGAGGCCTCAAAATGAGACAAAGCTGTAATAATGGGTGACTTCAATTACGCACACAGACTGAGTGAATTCACATTCATGTAATGACAAAGAAGCCAGATTTCTAGATACACTGAATGACTGTTGTTCATGGAACCAATCAGAGCAGGTGACCTTGGACTTTAATCCTAAGTGGTGCCCAGGACCTGGTGTCAGATGTCACTGTCCTGGAACCTTTAGGGAACAGTGACCATAGTGTGATCAAATTTGGCATACATGGAAGGAGAGAATTGCCAAGGAAGTCTAACACAGACACTTTGAACTTCAGAAGAACTTCTCTAAAATGAGGAGTTTGGTGGTGAAAACAACAACACTGAAACGGAAAATTAGGCAAGTCACTTCACTCAAGAATGCATGGAGTTTATTTAAAACTACAATAATAGAAACCCAGTTAAAATGTTTACCAAAGAGGAGGAAAAGTAACACCAACTCCTGGAGGATGCCAGCATGGCAAACAAGTAAAGTCAAGGAAGCAACAAAGGGGGAAAGTACTTTCTTCAGAAATTGGAAGGCCTGCCCATATGAAAAAAACAGAGAGGAACACAAACTCTGGCAGAAGATATGCAAGGAGAAATAAAGGAGGCAAGAAGAGTTTGAGGAACATTTAGCAAAATGTTTCATGGGAGGAGCCACTGGTAAACCACTCCTGTATTCTACCAAGAAAACCACATGGAATGTGATCACTAGGAGTTGACACCGACTCGATGGCACAATCAAAATTAAGAGGAATAACAAAAACTTCTTTAAGTACATCAGAAGCAGGAAACCTGTCAGGGAGGCATTTGGACCGTTAGATGATGAGGGAGTGAAAGGGATATTAAAAGGAGAATATGGAGATTGCAGAGAAGCCAAATGAGTTCTTTGCATCCATCTTCATGGTGGCAGATATTGAGCATATACCTGTGCCTGAACTGAGCTTCTTAGGGAGAGGGGCTAAAGAATTGAGTCAGATAGGCGTGACAAGAGAGGCTGTTCTAAACCAGGGCTGCTTAACTTTGGGCCTCCTGCAGATGTTGGCCTACAACTCCCATAATCCCTAGTTATTGGCCACTGTGGCTGGGGATTATGGGAGTTGTAGTCTAAAAACAGCTGGGGGGGCATAAATTGAGCAGGCCTGTTCTAAACTGTCGGAAAAATTTAAAAAGTTAACAAATTGCCAGAACCAGATGGCATCCACCTAAGTCCTTAAAGAACTCAGATGTGAAATTGCCGACCTCCTTATGAAAATATATAACTTATCCCTACAATCAGGCTCTGTAGCAGAGGACTGGGAAGTAGCCAATGAAATTCCAATTATCAAAAAGGGATCTGGAGGAAGGGGGATCCAGGAAGTTACAGGGTGGTTAGCTTAATGTCTGTTCCAGGCAAATTGATGGAACACATTATCAAGGATAAAATTGTTAAGCATATAGAACAGGCCTGCACAACTCAAATGACCTGGCGGGCCGAAACCAACTGGGACTTGGTTCATGGGGGCCGAGGTCAATTCCTAGGGTGCTGATTATTAGAGTAACACTTAATATCAATCAATCAATCAATCAATCAACTGAATTAAAGTGAAATGAATTAAAAATGAATTAAAAAGGAATTTAATCAATATTTAACTTTTGATGTTCTGGCAGGCCAAGATTGATTTAAATTAATATGAAATAAGTTGAATTAAAATTCATTCTAATATAAATATTATACAATCTGTACAAAATACATAATAAAATGCATTGTTCTTCCTCTCCACCTCTGCCAAATCATCACAAAAAACATGGAACACTTTTAAGGGGGGAAAAATGAGAACCTCTTCTCATAATTTTGGAAAAGAAGGGGGGGAGAGATGGAAAGGATGCAGCAGGAGGCTTGGCCTGAGAGAGAGAGAGAGAGAGAGAGAGAGAGAGAGAATGGAGCAGTCTTGGTGAGAGAGAGAGAGAGAGAGAGAGAGAATGGAGCATGAGAGAGAGAGAGAGAGAGAGAGAGAGAGAGAGAGAGAGAGAGAGAGAGAGAATGGAGCATGAGAGAGAGAGAGAGAGAGAGAATGGAGCAGTCTTGGTGAGAGAGAGAGAGAGAATGGAGCAGTCTTGGTGGGAGAGAGAGAGAGAGAGAGAATGGAGCATGAGAGAGAGAGAGAGAATGGAGCAGTCCTGGTGTGTGTGTGTGTGTGTGTGTGTGAGAGAGAGAGAGAGAGAGAGAGAATGGAACAGTCTTGGTGAGAGAGAGAGAGAGAGAACGGAGCAGTCTTGGTGGGGGAGGGAGAGGGGGAGAGAGAGAGAGAGAGAGAGAGACTTAAGAGACTTAACTGCGCAGGCGCGCGTCACAGTTGGGAAGCAACACTGGGCCAAATAGCAGACCCGAGTGTCACTCTGGTTTCTGCCGCTGTGCGCCACTGCTGTCGTGGGGGAGGGTAAGGAAGAACACCTGCACCCCCACAGCCATCTCCTCAGCTGTGCAGCGGCTGGAATTTTTTTTTTTGGGGGGCGTGTTTTTTAAGCAGCAGGGGGAGGAAGAGGAAATAGCCCCGGGGGCCAGGAAAAAAAGGCCTTGCGGGCCGCATCTGGCCCCCGGGCCGCATGTTGTGCAGGCCTGATATAGAAGAACGGTCTCTGTTGCAGAAGAACTAGCATGGCTTCTGCAAAGGTAAATCTTGCCTCACTAGCCTTTTGGAGTTCTTTGAGAGAGTCAAACAAGCATGTGGATAAACATGATTCAGTTGACATAGTATACCTTGACTTCCAAAAAGCTTTTGACAAAGTTCCTCATCAAAATTGCAAATTAAGTTCTTGAGAGAACTTAGTAGTCATGGGATAGGGAGACAGGTTCATGAGTGGATTGGTAACTAGTTAAAGGACAGGAAACAGAGGGTAGGAATAAATGGACCGTTTTCACAATTGAGAGGAGTAAGAAGTGCGCACAGAAAGGCCAAGAGTGGGCTGCAGACCAGCCTGAGCTGTCATTCGGGTGGCAGGAGGGGAGATGAAAGGAGGTCTCACCGCCTTCTCCACACCCATATCGCAGCTGCTGTGCCCGCCGCACACAGTGGTTGTTTTTAAGAAAGAAAGAGGGGAATTTTCCTTCCCTCCCCCTGCAGCAGCCACCGCCATCCCGCCACGCAGCAGTTTTTTTTAAAAGGTAAAATGGGAAGCTTCCCCCTTGCCACCCTCTCCCGCCACAGCCCTAAGCCTTTACTTGCAAAGGGAATCCTTGCTGGAAACCTGTAGGTTTGCGAATGGTGGGCTTGGCTCGGCTCACCGGCCAAGACCTTCGAGTCCAGCTAATTCGAGTGTGAACTGACTCAAAGGTGAGCTGGTTCACACATCCCTAATCAGGTCCCTGGAGCACATTCCTTATGAGGCATGGCTATAGTATCTGGGGCTTTTGTTTGGCAAAGAGGTGACTACTGGGAGACATGATCGAGGTGTATAAAATTATGCATAGAGTGGACAGATAAATATTTCTCCCTCTCTCACAAGACTAGAGCCAGGGGTCATTCTATGAAACTGACTGCCAAGAAAGTACTTTTTCCACACAACACACAATTAACCTATAGAATTTTCTGTCACAAGGTGTGGCAACAGTCAACAGACCAGATGGCTTTAAGAAGTGTTTAGATAAATTCATGGAGGTCAGGTCTATTAAGGGCGACTAGTCTGAGAGCTATAGACCACCTCCGGCTTCAGGGGCAAGATGCTTCTAAATATCAGTTGCAGGGGAGCAATAGCACGGGTATGCCCTCAGCTCTTGCCTGTGGGTCCCAGAGGTATCTGGGACTAGATAGCCCTTGGGCCTGGTCCAGCAGGGCTGTTCTTATGTTAAAATTAGGTATCAAAATTCATGAACTAACACAGAATACAGAGCAAGATTTGATCTGTGGTATCGAAGATCCTCTATCAAGGTCATTATTCACAAATTGCTTAAGACTTTCTGTAATATGTGATCTTTTAACACGTGTTTCCTTGTACTTCTGAAGTACTATATCCAAAAGGTGTCCTTCATAGTACAGATGACTTCAAAAAAAAGTTTCCTTTTAAGTATGTTAACTATGAACATTTTAGGAGTATTTTACCTTCATAGCTCTTCCGTTTTAGAATTCCACTGCAAACCTAGACTTCTTGTTTTAAGTCAATCTTAGAGCAAAGTATAAACATGAGTACTACAAAGCATTTAAGTAGCATAAATTCCACTATGTTCAAAGAAAGGACGTTTGTGAATATGTAGCAATATAAGCTTTTACATGACAGCTGAAAGCACTAATGCTGCCTACAACAGACAGACAACCTCCCCCCCGACCCGGGCAGATTTCCAACATTAATAGTTTATTCCCACAGAGTTTTAGTTTTCCTGCTGTATACCATCTTCGACATAATCTGCCACCAGGTTCATTCCACAGCTCCTGAGGGCTTTTATTAAGTCATCAACCTTGGCTTCGTTCCCTTTTAAATTCTGCCATGCTAGAAGTGATTTCATTGTTTGTTCCTCCAAGTTATTTTGATTGGCTGCTACAATTTTATCGATTTTGGCATCTGAAATTCCAAGTTCTCGAATCAGTCTTTTCCAGTTTCTTCCAACATTATCACACACGATTTTGAAAGCTTTCTTCAGCTTACCTAAAAAGCAAGCCATAGTCTGTGTTAAATCACTGATTTACAACAGGCCATTTAATGTACATACTGTCAATGTTCCAGAGGATGTTCTGAGTGGCCACACCTCCTACTTGCCTTGCTCTGAACTATCTGGCAGTTTACTTTTAACACTCCTGCAAAGACTGGGGCAAGAATTCAGCCCAGATATTAACTTCCAACAGCCAGCACAGGTAGGGGTGTGTGTGTGTCTGTGTTTTTGCAGTGCAGCGGGTAGGAGTTCTGGGTATGCAGAAGCAAAGTTAGAAGTTACCCTTCAGCCCCCACTAGTTTGTTGCTTGCTCTTTCTCCCACCGAAGCTTCTTGAAATAATTCAAGAGGAGGAAGGGACAGAGAAACTGGACAGGAAAGCACAGTCTGGGTGGAGAGGGGAGCTTTCTTACTACCTTGATAGCTCTCTTCTTAGCCAGTTAACTGGAGAGGAGGGAAAAACCAAAGTACATTACCTGGAAGAAGATTCCTTCTCTTGCTCATGCCTCCTGTCTTTCAAGTTGTTTCATTAAACTCATAGGAGAGGCTAAAGATTGGCTGCCTTCTGATAACTGAGCCTTCACCATAGTGTATGTATTTTTATTCCTACTGCTACAGTCAGGATTAGAGTTGTCAGCCTTTTCCTGGCAAGATTCTTATGCCTTTAGATAGCTGCAGAAATTCATCACATGCACCTTTTAAGTAAGGGTGGCCAAGCATCACTTGTTATTTCTGACTAACAGACAGTTAAAAGCACAAGAACTTCTGCCAATAAAAAAGATAGCAACTTTACTCAAGAAGATTAATAGATCTGTCAACTTTTTACCAGCCCTCCCTCCTGTGTTTTTAGCATACTTTCCAGTAGGCTGATGAGATCACCCAGCATTTCATGTGTCCCCCACTATCAACTTTGCAACACCTGGACCAATATGAACCAAATTTGCTACAGCTTTAGGGACACATAGAACCACCTCAATGGCATAGTTTGTGATGATGTCATCCACCCCAATTCAAGATGGCAGATGTGTGAACTATTGAGGTGCAAGTGTGCTAATTTATGGACCTCGATTTGAATCAAATTTAGTCCAGTTACAGGGATAGTGAAAGGAAAGTAGGCGGATTAGTTCTTACTAGTTAACAGCAACTTTATTTAGATCAGGCCTGCACAACGTACGACCTGGGGACCAGATCTGGCCCATGGGGATTTTTCTGCTGCCTCTGCCCCCACCCGGTAGAAATATCTGAATATTTAATTTAAAAGCAACATGAATCTTTAATTTTAAAGTAATGATGCATTGAACATTAACCTCAGCCCCTGCACACCAAGTCATGGCTGGTTTTGGCTCCCGGAGCATACGAGCTGTACACCCCAATCTAGATCAAGCTAAATCAGAAAGCAGAATGCAGTGTTAATTTCCAATATAAACTCCTGAATCTTAATTAGAGTGAATCATAACTCCAGACAGGGAACCACAAATTTAGGCTGCATTCACTAGCCAGCCATCATCCCCTCTCTTCTCTCAGATCCTTTTCTGGCACACAGGGAGAGGTCTTAGAAGAGAAGTGGCTCTTTTGTCATTTGCACTGGGATATGGAGATGGTAAAAAACAGTCAGGGTTCCTTCCTACTGCTCAGAAAGGATTCTTGCTGCTTTTTATCTTTTAAAAAACGGAAATAGAAATGAGATCTCTGGGAAGGAGATCTATGTGGTCTGCTAACCAGAGGGCTGGAGATATTCATCACGAGTGAACTGGCAAGTTTCTATTTTATTTATTAATTATTACATTTATAGTTCACTCTTTCTCTGAGGAGCCCAGAGGTACATGGTTATGTTTATCCTTTCAATTATAAGTTGAACTGTAGATCCTGTCTCCAGAATTCCCAGTAATTACATCCATCTTTAAGTAAAGGCTATTCTACAGAGCATTCCTATGAAGCAATGAAAATCCCCCAGTGTAACTTGACTGTATGCCACAAAAAACAAAGACTTGTCTGCTTACGTTTTTCTGCAATATCCAGCTGAAGATCTGGATCACCTTCTGTGCCTTCTAGAAACTGTTGCAGCAGAATTAGTAGATCTTCTCTTTTCAGGCTTTTGAACATGCATCTTAAGAATTCCACTTTGTCCTGTGAAATTTCATCCTGTTCCAGGAGAAGGGAGAAGAGATCATTGCCGCTTTTCACATCCTCAAGCTTTCTTTTTCCAATTTTGTTCTGGCACAGGAATTTTAGATCACAGAGCTCCTTTGGAGATATTCTATTAGAAAATGAATGCAGCAACTCCAGAAATGGGTTCATTGTTGGAAAACCTAGAAATGGTAGGGGTGAGAAAATGGTAGGGGCGAGAAAATTCAGAGACCTAAGGATCCAGGAAGTTCCATGTTGATCTCTTATTTAAACTTACAGATGCTCACTAACAAACAGAGATGCTTCTAACAAAACAGTATTCAACACAATCACCTCTTGTTTATCAGTTATTTATTTAAGCACACTTAAGGACTAAATTGTTAAAAATATAGAAGAAAAGGCTTTGTTGATGGAAAACCAGCATGGGTTCTGCAAGGGCAAGTCTTGCCCCACTCAACTTTTGGAGTTCTTTGAGAGTGTCAACAGGTATGTGGATAAAGGTGATCTGGTTGACATAGTATACTTGGACTTCCAAAAAGCTTTTGACAAAGTTTCCTCACCAAAGGCTCTTGAGTAAACTTAGCAGTCATGGGATAAGGGGACAGGTTCATGTGTGGATTGGTAACTGGTAGAAGAATAGGAAACTGAGGGTAGGTATAAGTGGACAGTTCTCTAAATGGAGGTAAGTAAGAAGTGGGGTCCCCCAGGGATATGTACTGGGACCAGTGCTCTTGGAATGTGTTCATAAATGATCTATAAGATGGGGTAAGCAACAAAGTGACCAAATTTGCAGATAATACTAAACTATCCAAACTGGGGGGTGGGCAACAAAAAGGCAAATGCAGTCCAATGTAAGCAAGTTAAAGTGATGCATATTGGGGCAAAAAACCCCTCCAACTTCACATATACACTGATGGGGTCCAAGCTGTCAGTGACTGACCAGGAGAGAGATCTTGGAGTTGCTCATTGGCAGTGTTGACTCAGTGCATGGCAGCTGTGAAAGAGGCAAATTCTATGCTAGGGATCATTAGGAAGAGAACTGAAAATAAAGATGCTAATATTATAATGCCCTTATACAAATCTATGATGCAGCCACATTTGGAGTACTGTATACAGTTCTAGTCACCATATCTTAAGAAGGATATTGTAGAACTGAAAAAGGTGCAGAAGAGGGCAACCAAGATGATCAAGGGCCTGGAGTACCTTCCTTATGAGTCATTTGGGGCTTTTTAGTTCAGAAAAGAGGAGACTACTGGGAAACATGATAGAGGTGTATACAATTATGCATGGAGTAGAGAATTTCTCCCTCTCCCTCTCTCAGAACACTAGAACCAGGGGTCATCCCATGAAACTGAAAGCCTGGAAATTGAAGACCCACAAAAGGAAGTACCCTTTTACCACACACAGTGCATAATTAATCTATGGAATTCCCTGCCACAGGATGTGGTGATGTCTTTAAAAGGGGCTTAGACAAATTCATGAAGGACAGATCTATCAATGGCTACTAGTTGGGCTATAGGCCACCTCCAGCCTCAAACACCTCTAAATACCAGTTGCAGGGAAGGAGCAGCAGGAGGAGAGAGGGCATGCTCTCTCTTCTTGCCTGTGGGCTTCCCAGAGGCATCTGGTGGGCCACTGTGTGAAACAGGATCCTGGACTAGATGGGCCTGATCCAACAGGGCTGTTCTTAAAATATTTATACCCCACTCTCTAGTACATTACTGCTCTAAACTCAGATAAAACACTTTGCTTCACTTTCACAACACACCCAAGACTCCACGTTAACAAGTTTCTTTACTTTCGAAACGGTTTCAAATCCCAGCTAACTTTCTACGCGAGATGAACTTTTCTTTAAAAATTCAGATTACAGGAAAAACAAGCGGTTAGAAAATCATCTACTTACTTCCGGGTTTAAACTTTGCTGTCGGGATGGAAAGCCGTCACAGCCGCAACGGGGGAGACCGGGCTGCCTTCGGGACTCTCCGCCCACTCCTTCGTTTAAATCGGCTCACCGGAAATCGCCTTGGAAAAGAACTGCAGTGAGCTCCATCGACCCCCAGAGGGCAGTGTTGCACAGCTTTTACCAACAGGCGTGCCAAAACTAAAGCTCTTGAAGAAGAATACGTCTAAAGCACGAAGGAAGCACAGAGATGTAGCTACAAGTGAATGGGGGAGAGGAGGACACATGTCCCTGTGGACGGGACGTCTGAGGGAGAAGGGCCCACCGCCGGCTGGGTGACAGCTCGCTCCCTGCTCTCTTCTTCGCACCATTCTGAAGAAGCAGGTGGGGCTGGGGACGGGGGCCTACCATCTTCACCTTTTGTCCCAGGGTCCATTCCAACCGTGCTACACACTCCGAGCAAATAATACACCCATTAATTGCTTTTTCAGTTGAGATACAGCTATTTTTAATATAGCAATATTAGTTTAAATTAGTTTTAAAAACTTATTATTGAAAATTGTAATTGCTCTCGTCTGTTGCCATGGAAAAGCAGCAGATAAATATTATAAATGCATTAAAATTGGTGCAAATTATAACACTGGGCATGCTCCAGCTCCAGATATGCACTTTGAAGTCCTGTCGATTTCTATGGAAGAGATCTGAGGATCTGCTAATTGTACAATTAATGGAAATAACATAAAAGTGCTTAATGTTGACTGGATCATGCTCCTATAGTTTCTAGAATGCATTCTGATACTCCTGTATCATTTATTATTATTTTATTTATTATTTATTCAATTTCTATACCGCCCCTCCAAAAATGGCTCAGGGCGGTTTACACAGAGAAATAATAAATAAGATGGATCCCTCTCCCCAAAGGGCTCACAATCTAAAAAGAAACATAAGATGGACACCAGCAACAGTCACTGGAAGTACTGTGCTGGGGGTGGATAGGGCCAGTTACTCTCCCCCTGCTAAACAAAGAGAATCACCACGTTAAAAAGTGGCTCTTTGCCAAGTTATCAGGTTAGCTACCAAATTAGCATTTATTATGATCTCTCTGTGTGTGTGTGTATAGTATATACAGTGTGTGTGTACACACACACACACACACACACAATCTGATGGCATCTGGAGCACCTTCCTTATGTGGCTAGGCTACAGCATCCAGGGCTCTTTACCTTGGAAAAGAGGCAACTAAGGGGTATAAAATTATGCACGGAGTGGAGAGAGTGGACAGAGAATTTCTCTCTCTCACACACAACACTAGAACCAGCGGTCACCCCAATCAACTGAAGGTTGGGAAATTTAGGATTGTCAAGAGGAAGTCTTTTTTCACACAGCACATAGTTAATCTATGGAATTCTTTGCCACGGGATGTGGTTGTGGCCACCAGCTTGGATGGCTTTAAAAGGGGCTTAGACAAATTCATGGAGGTTAGGTCTATCAGTGGCTACTAGTCTGGTGTCTGTGGGCCACCTCCAGCCTCAGAGGCATGATGCTTCTCAATACCAGTTGCAGGCGAGCAACAGCAGGAGAGAGGGCATGCCTTCACCTTTTGCCTGTGGGCTCCCCCAAGGCATTTTTTGGGCCACTGTGTGAAACAGGATGCTGGACTAGATAGGCGTTGGGCCCAATCCAGCAGGACTGTTCTTATGTTACATGTATTTATTTAATTAGTGCCATCCATGTACATTCATTCCATATTCCACTTGGCAAGGAATGAGATGACCATCATTGCCCTGAAAGGCTTACAGTATTGGCACAACTGAGGAAGGGAAATGGAGGTGGACGTAGATAGGAGAAAAGTTTATGACCCCCACCCCCCAATTACATGGACTTAATTTGAGTTACTGTGAGGAATGGCGCTTTAAGCAGTTGTGCCAAAGACTTTGTGGAAAAGCTGGGTTTTAAGAATAAATTTGAAGTAAGTAAGAGGGGTGTTCATGGTATCATGAGAGTCAGTTCCAAGCATAAGGGGCAGAGCATGAGAGTCAGTTCCAAGCATAAGAGTACTCGCAAACAGGGTGATTAGTACAGGATTGCCACACCTTGTTAATTCACCCCAAGCCTGCACCCAGGTGCTATCCTTTCTGGGCCGGGCCCTCTCTAAATAGTTCTGTGTCCCTGACCCAAACCAATCTCTAGCCAGCCCAGTGCAAAAGGGTGATACAATAGCCAGGAATTCAGCAGAGTAGAGGAAACGTTTCCTGTCACTATGGTAGCTAACAGGCCAAAAGCTATCCTGGTTGAATTATTTGTGCTGGGTATGTAGTGTAAAAGATGAATGCATTTGGAAAAATATATTCCTTAATGGAAAGGGTGTACAGCTTTAACTATGTCAGTCATTGCCATGACCAAAGCTTTGCACACATTTGTTCTGAAAATGAGCTGCTTCATCTAAACTTGCTAGTTCCCCACAGAAGCCCCAAGGTAGTCAGGTGGCATTTGCCAATTCCCCCAGGAGCAGTATCATTAACACTAACTTGTTATTCACTGGATGCGGCCTTCCCATTTCCCCAGCAGCTTTCAGCCTGCTGCTTCCTTAGGGCCCTCCTGGGACTGAGCTAACAAAGAGAATAAAGCTTTCTCTTCATCAGTAGGTGGCTGTGTTTTCCCACCCAGTCGTCAGGATTGGTCCTTGTATTTTGAATTTCCCAGGCTTTCCCCCTTATTAGGAAAGGCCTAGCCTGCCAACAGTTGCTCTGAATGAGGCCTGTCTGTTTGGCCTGGCCTTCCAGGGTTTTTAAATAGTTGTAAATTGTTTTAATATTGTAACCTGGTTTTTTTGGGGGGGTGTGTGTGTTAAAATTGTTCTGATTGTTTAATTGTTTTATGATGTTTTAATTGTTGATTGTTGATTTACACTGTTTTATAATTTCTGTTTTACTTGTTAACTGATTTTAATGGTTTCATTTTAATTGTAAACTGCCCTGAGCCATTCTGGAAGGGCAGTATAAAAATTGAATAAATAATAAATAAATAAATAAATAAATAAATAGTCCTCCCCTGAAGCTCTACCATCACTACAGAGATGTAACAGGTTGTCCATATAAGGTTCAAAGACATTGCATAAGTTCTTAGCATCAGCTGCTGATAATCCATCAAAAAGCTGTGAAAAAGCTGGTCTTTTCAGTACTAATTTTATTCTAACATGAAAAAGACACAGCCTTTTCACAGATTGTCAGTAGATGGCACTAAACACTTAAGCAACATCTGTAAATGTCATGAGGTTGATTTGTCACATCTGACACTGGAATTTCCTCTGAAGTTGGAATAAATAGCTGGCCCACATACCATGCAGTGAGCTCCCAATCCAAGAGAGAAGTGCATTGGCTGCTTCTGAGCCACTCTGCAGTTCACTGATGCTGCTTCTGATGGCAGCGCTGCTCCATGGCTAGTGACGAGTGTCATTGTGCTTCTGAAGCTATACTCAGTCACATCTTAAGTATGGCATTTCTTCCTTTCCCATTTCTCTTGGCTATTTGCTTGGTACAATGGTGGGTCTTAATAGGCTGCCACTATATAAGTTCTGGATTGCCAGGAGATTTGAACCCCTGTCTGAAGGGAGCATTAAACAATCTTCCTATGCAATGCTTACCTTTGGAAACAGCTCAGAATTCTATACATACCAATGTGGCTTCGCCTCTTTGAAATAATTTTATTTAAAATATATCTGTTCAATTATACATTCATATTTTATTTTCTCAACAATATACACACATTTTTAACATTTATTTATTTATTTATTTATATTTGATTTCTATACCACCCTTCCCAAAATGGCTCAGGGCGGTTTACACAGAGAAATAATAAATAAATAAGATGGATCCTTGTCCCCGAAGGGCTCACAATCGAAAAAGAAACATAATTTAGACACCAGCAGCAGTCACTGGAGGTACTGTGCTGGGGGTGGATAGGACCAGTTACTCTCCCCCTGCTAAATAAAGAGAATCACCACGTTAAAAGGTGCCTCTTTGCCAAGTTAGCAGGGGCATGCAAAACACTTTTGTTGAATTTATGTGACACAGCACACTCCTTATGAGAAGAACAACATAATATTTACATGAAATTAGTGCTGACATGCTTTTTAGCGGGGGTGGGGAATAGTTGTGATGATATGCCTTTTAGGGGAAAAATCAGATGATCCCTTTTCAGTGCAGTTGAAAATGGACTACAAGCCAGCCAAGAAGCTCCCAAAAGAGCTGCACTTGCTATTTACAAGCCACTCTGCAGCCCACCAGTGCTGCTTCTGATGGTGGGGCTGCTTGTTCCATGCCTACTAAGAAGAGCATCAGCACACCTCCAATGTTACACTGATTGGGAGTGGTTGGAGTAACTATTCCCAGTCGGAAATGCCGTGCCACTCAGCTTATAATAGGCAGCAAGTCCAAATAGAAAGTGAATCGTGGATGTGCATGGAGAATCCATGTCCCAGGATCAGTCACTAACATCTCCAGTTGACATCTTGGAGCCTAACTATCAATTAACACAATGGCTGCCATGATGCTCAGTCTAATGGAGCCATAAGGCTCCATGTGAGACTGCAGCAAAGCCAGAAGAGAAGCCCCAACACTTAAAAAACTCATTGAGGCGGGTCTCACGATTTGTGAGACCCGCTTTTGCTGAAACTGCGGGTGCGCAGGGCATACTGGGGAGACTCCCGGAGCCGGGAGGTGGCTTTTCGCCTCCTGGTTGAGGGTCTACTCACGAGTAGCTGTGGCGCTCACTCCGCAAACCTGGGCTAAGGGCAGGGGCACTTAGGCAGGTTACCCGCCTAGGAACCACCGGGCTTGCAGCTGAGCCTGGTGGTTCCCACGATCGGGAAATATCGGGCTAGGCTTTCCTAGCCCGATCTTTCCCGATCGTGGGAATAGCCCCATTGGCTGTGAAAGCAGTGTTGTTGCATTTATTCTCATTCACAACAATGTAAATAAACCATGCAATCATGCTGCTTCTGCAGCCATCCTATTTCTAAAGTGTCAGGGATTCTCTTGCAGTTTCACTGCAGCTCCTGGCTCCATTAGACTGCGTATCATGGCAGCCACTGAGGCAATTCACACAAGCAGCAGAAACAGGGCTAAGGGAGCCCAGCCTGGTTTCTGCTGCTCGTGTGCAGCAACGGGAGTCGCACAACTCCCAATGACAAGTCTGCCTAAATGCCCTCCCCCTTAATGAGTTTAACAGAGCGAGTGCTCCGTTAACCCCGTTTTTAAAAGTTGTGTGTCTACTGCAGCTGCTTGCAACCTTGGCGGACACACGAGGGCAGGGGGACCCCAGGAATGCACCGTGCACTCACATGGTGCAATACTGGGGGCCCAGTGGGTGGGGTGCTGTGCAGCGGCTCTCCCCTTTGCCTGAACCCCGGAGCTGCCGGACGAGCCGTGGCTGGGCACAGGAGCGCCTATGCAAAGCCACTGCTTATCTGGGCAGGCTATCCACCCGCCCAGCAATGGGCTAGTGATCGTCTGTGGGGAGACAGGGTCAAACCCGCTCTCCCTGCAACCCCCATTACGGCTCTTCCCACTAACCGTGTGAAGAGCCTCACTGTGTAGTTTGGCCATCATATTACTAGAATGGAAAATACTTCCATGTGAGGAGAGTCACCGCCAGCTTGAATATTCAGTATTGAGCTAAATAGATCAGTGGTCTGACTTAGTATAAGCCAAGGCAGCTTCACATGTCTGGTCATCTTTTTCAAAGAGCATATTTTATATTTCCCCCCAATAATGCATTTTAAATAACTGATTGTTTGTAGTATTATTTTGTGTCATCATTGCAAGGCTTTATTATTTATTTAGCATCATCACATTACTTAATGTCTGTAAAAATTAATATAAGCAAAGAAGGAGAGGTCCTTGCCCCAAGGAGCTAACAGTCTAATATTTGGCAGTGGGAGAAGGCAATCAACGTGCAAGCTGGAAAGGGAGAAAATGGCATGATTGTGAGCAAATGCAATTACTCTTTAGCTTAATTTTTCTTAGAGATAGGAACTAAAGGCTGAAGGAATTAATGGAAATGTGAGTTTCAGGAATGAATCTGGCAGGAGAGAGAGAGAGAAAGAGAGAGAGAGGGGGGGTGGGTGGGTGGGTAGGTACTTCCCATACTTCTAGGCAGAGTATAAATAACTTTACCCTTAAGACTGTGTTTTTTCAGAGAAATGCAATAATAATGTGCAGGCACATAGCTAGGGGAGAGTGGGCTTGTGCTTGCCCCTCTCCCCGGTGGCTCCTTGCATGCATCAGCCATGCTCCCTGCATGTGATGTCCTATTGGACAGCACCCAGAAGGGCCAGTGTGGCCCTCCAGAGCTCTTTTCCCAGAAGGCTTTGCTGCTGGCTGGGTGTTTTCTTTGTTCTCTCCTTCACTTGGAACAAGGGAGAGAATGAAGAAAACACCCAGCTGATAACAAAGCTGGCTGGGAAATGAGGCTGCTGGAGCTTGGGGAGAGGGGTGAGCCAGGCAGCTGGGTGGCTCAGGTTCTTTGATCTCATCTGCCCAAGTATAGCTCTGCCCTTGATAATGTGTGTCCAGATTGCCCTCATTTTAATAGCCATCTAGCCCATTGTCTATAACAGGGATTCTCAACGTTGGGTCCCCAGATGTTATTGGACTTCAACTCCCATAATCTCCAACCAAAGGCCACTGGGGCTGGGGATTATGGGAATTGAAGTCCAATAACATTTGGGGACCCAACATTGAGAATCCCTGGTTTAAGGAGAGGAACTGGGGCAGGAGCAGCTGGTGAGGGCACCGCTGGGGGGGGGGGGGGCTGCAGGAGGTACCTTAAAAACTTCCTGGCCCAAAGATTGTTGCCTACTCTGCTCCCAAATTTGGTTTTATAGGTGGATGCTTGTAAAGGGTTTGTCCTTTGCCCCACCATTGAGGCTGAGACAGCCAGAACAGTTTTTAGAATGTAAGTAAAATCTTGGCTTTTTACCCAGGTTTTTATATGAATTTGGTTTTTTGTTGCTGCTACTTTGTATTTTATGGTTACATTGTGTATGTTTTTAAACTTTTAATTAGATTTGTATTTTTATATTCCATTTTAATATTTTTACTGTGTAATTTTCTATAACTATATAAGGTTTTAAATATCTGTAAACTGCACTGGGATTTTCAAATGAAAGGCAGTATATAATTTAACAATAAATAAATGAAATATAAACTACCATTGGAGAGGGAAGGGGGCAATTCCATCAAGTCCCCTCCTTGGAAGATTCTTACTACTATCAAGCCAGTTTGAATGTTCACTGAGTGGACATTCGGTGGTAGTCTGTCCGTTTGTTCTAGAATGGAAGTTCTGCATAGGGTGGCCTGCCCCTGCTCAACCGATGCACTTTATTAATGTATATCTGAAAGCTGCCTTGAAGGCCTAACTGGTGAGAAGGCAGGATATAAATATGTCAAATTAATAAATTATTTATAGTACTGGCAGCTGGTGAGGGCACCACTTGGAGGGCGTTGGTGGGAGGTACCTTCACAACTATACTGCTTACCAGAGTTACCACTGCACCTGCAAGGTGCGGTGAGGAGCGGCATTGTGCCTGGCATCCTGCGCAGCTGCCGGGTGGCTCCAAAACTCACCTGGCTTCTGTGCATGCGTGGAGGCCATTTGCATGGTCAGCAACACCATGCTGACCATGCAAATAGCCTCCACGCATGCACAGAGGCCTGGAGAATTTGGGAGACCCCCCTGCAGCCATGCAGGATGCCGGGCGCAGCGCTGCTGCTTGCCAGACCTTGCAGGTGCAACGGTAACGCTAGTAAGCACTATCTCATTTAAAGGTGCCTCCTGCCACCGCGCCCCCCAGCAATGCCTTCACCAGCCACCACTGATTTATAGTGATTGTTATTCAGATTAAAGTGCCTGTTCCCTATGTGTAGTTCCCCATAGTACAATGGCCAAGTGTTTAATAGCTCTTGTGGCAAAGAAAGCCTTTGAGGCAATCCATTGCCAAAAACTGCATGTACAGCACCCTTTTGTTCCCTAATCCATCAGTGACCATACACAAGGCAGCCTGTATTCACTCATCACCCTTGTTGGATGAGAAAGGGTGTTGTTGTTTTTAAAAAGCGTTCTTAGCATCGCTTGAGAGAACAGATTGGGTTTAAGGAAGAGAACTTTAAAGTGAGAGAGAGATCCTGTTTCATAAGAAAAAGTCTAATGTTCATAAAGCAGTATCTACTGAAACCCAACAGAGGGAGCTCAAAGAGTTAGAAACTACAAACAACATCTTTTTGGTCTTCAGAATAGTAATAGCAAAATCTAGTGAACTTTTGTCTCCTCTTTATGAGGACACTTTATACAGTATGTTTTACCTTACAAGGAAAACACTTTCATGCAGGAAGAACAGCATGAGAGCTCTGTGCAGACCCATAGGTTAAATGCATTTTTTTTTTTTTAACAAGGAAGAGTTTCCCTTGTAAGAAAAATATTAACATTATGGAACAGCTCTAAAGTGCTTCAAAAATATGACAATGAGGGCCAATGTACATATAAGATTTAATATGGTATTTGCTCTGACTGGCTTCATTTTTCTTTAGTGGCTGTGAAGCAGGCCGGGGCCCGGGGGAGGGGAGTTCTGATTCGGATTGGGACCCTGGAGTGGGAGTAGAGGGGTTTAAAATCTTTGCCCCTACTGTGGTCCAGATCTGGATTGGGGCCCCACAACTGCTATTTGCATCAATAGGAAAGCTCCCACTGAATTCCTCCATAAGGCAAATAGCAGCTGCAGGGAGCCCCAGTCCAGATTGGAACTGCAGTGAGGGGAAAGGATTGAAGACCCTTCTTCCAGGCTGTAATCTTAATATGGATTATTCCCTCCCCACACCCCATGGTTGCTATTAAGTAAAGGAAAAAGGAAGCCAATCATGGCTATTGATGCATTCAGTGTCACATGAAGTTTGGCCTAAACTTCAGATACAGGCGGTTCTGTTATTCTTCCACCTGATTGGTTTTTAAAAACACTGAAAGCAGCCATGGAAGACTGAGATAAAGAACAGAGGACTAATGGAAAGGGCTGCTTCATTTTTTCCCTTTCTGACATTTGTCTACTAAAAATTGTACTCCCAAACTGTTTTCCTATCTGGGGAGCCCATGCCCACTTGGGAGAAAAACATCTAGGGTGGATGTTCTCTAACAAATAGTAGTTTGTCAGTTTGTTCTAGGATGGAAGTTCTTCACAGGGCAGCCTGCTTCTACTAAAATGATATATTTTATAAATATTTTTAAATAAAGTGTATCAGAAAGCCTACTTTTCTTAGGGGCAGCAACATTTGTGCCTTTCAAGAGACAGAGCTATTGCGTAATATCAGAAGAGCCTTTCCCCCTTTACTGTGTGTTACTACTTCTCCTTTATAATAAATGGAAAAGACTGCTTTGTTAGAGATCTGTTAGGGTGTTGCCTTGCCTATTCACAGGAAAAAACCTTATCTTTAATGCTGTGAATAAATAAGGCAGGATATGACTAGGATGGTTACTCATACTAATAAAGCAATAATGAATAAGAATGCAAGTCAGTTTTCATTGCACGTTTCCCTTTTAACTTTCTCTTTAGAAAGTAGTGGAAATTATTTTCTGTTTTTTTGAACAGAAAACAGTCTCAAATGAGAGGAGAGATGGTCTTGTTGTAGCAAGCATTATTTGTCCCTTTAGCTAAGCAGGGTCAGCCTTTGATTGCAGATGAATGGGAGACTAGAAGTGTGAGCACTGTAAGATATTCCCCTCAGGGGATGGAGCCACTCCGGGAATTGCATCTAGGTTCCAAGTTCCCTCCCTGGCTTCTCCAAGATAGGGCTGAGAGAGATTCCTGCCTGCAACTTTGGAGAAGCTGCTGCCAGTCTGTGAAGACAATACTAAAAGACCAAAGGTTTGACTCAGTGTATGGCAGCTTCCTTTGTTCCTATGACAACCTGAAATCTCCAAAAAGAAAGCAGTATGCAATCTATGCTCCATGCAGCCCAAAGTGCTGCTCACATGCTCATATTACTGACTTCAGCATAATGAATCAGAATTACAACATTAACCATGTGCATAGTCTATGTAGTGATATTGTAATACCCTTATACAAATCTATGGTGTAGTCACATTTGGAGTACTGCATACAGTTCTGATCACTATGTATTAAGAAGCACATTATAAAACTGGAAAAGGTGCAGAAGAGGGTAATCAAGATGATCAGGGGCTTGGAGCACCTTCCTTATGAGGCAAGGCTACAACACTTGGGCCTTTTTTAGTTTAGAAAAAAGATGACTGAGAGGTGACGTAATAGAGGTCTATAAAATCAATGCATGGTGTGGAGAAAATGGATAGAAATATTTTTTTTCTCCCTCTCACATAACACTAGAACCAGGGGTCATCCCATGAAACTGCCAAGAAATTTAGGACCAACAAAACTATACATTGTAGTTTCTCATACAATGCAATTAATCTATGGGATTCTCTGCCACAAGATGTGGTGACAGCCAACAGCCAGGATGGCTTTAAGAGGGGTTTATGGCTACCAGTCTGAGGGCTATAAGCCATCCAGGGGTGGAGCCACCATTGGGTGAATGGGTTCAAAGAACCAAGGCCTCCACTGATCAGGGGCTGCGAATGCAGCCCCAAATACACCCCCCACATCTGACATCAGATGTGTGTGGGGGTGTTATTTCGGTCCCAAAATCAACCAAAATTTGGAACCAAAATCAGCCCGCGTTGCATTGGCAGTGCAGCCAGAGGGACTCTCCCTGCCTTAAAGGCAGGGAGAGCCGCTCCTGGTCTCACTGACAATGCGGTGAGGCCTATCGATCTCCCTCCCAAACGGGGCTGCACGGCCCTTTTTGGGAGGGAGACCAAGCCCCCGCATCTGACATCAGACGTGGGGCATGGCTAGCCGGCCCCCTGCATCTGATGTCAGATGCGGGGGGGGGGGGTAGGGGGCTGCGGCTGCCACCGCCGCACACAGGCCACCACCAGCCTCCCTACGCTTCTGAGGCCATCTCCAGTCTCAGAGGCAGGATGCCTCTAAAAACCACTTGCAGGGGAGAAACAGCAGGAGAGAGGATGTGCCCTCAGCTCTTGCCTGTGGGTTTCCCAGAGGCACCTGGTGGGCCATTGTGTAAAACAGGATGCCGGACTAGATGGGCCTTGGGCCTGATCCAGCAGGGCTGTTCTTATGTTCTTATATGTGAAAAAATTGGTAGTGGGTGAACCAAACACCTATCTGTCTTACTTGCCCATATTTTAAAATGTCTTATACTCTGCTGCACTGTAAAGAGCTTTCCCGCTGCACCTGTTCCAAAGGTGATGGGGCTCAGCAGGAGGTAGCCAAGGGAGGTTTGACGTTGGAGCTATGACTATGGCTGTGTTGGTGATATGACTGCTGCCCTGCCTGGGGAAAATCCAGATAGCCTGGAGAAGTCACAAACAGACACTAGTTACCTGGCTGATATCAAAATGCATATTTGTATTCCTGACCATACTCTATTGTCCTGCCAACCACACCACTGTCATTGTGCCAAACAAAATATTGCATAGAAATCTCAGCTCTGTAAAGGTCGCCCATCTCTATCTTTATCAAGATGCTTGCATAATAACATTTGGAAATATTTGTATGAACCATTTAGACCAGTGTGCAGATTACCAGAAGTGGTGTGCATGGAACTGGTGACGCCAGTTCGAAGGTGGGTGGGTGGGATCTCTTTAAGGAAGGGG
Source organism: Hemicordylus capensis (assembly GCF_027244095.1). NCBI lineage: Eukaryota > Metazoa > Chordata > Lepidosauria > Squamata > Cordylidae > Hemicordylus > Hemicordylus capensis. Next base: position 98,652,759 of record NC_069657.1, read on the forward strand.
GAGGGTGTTCTTACCCCTCCTGCCGCATTTCCCCATAAATGGCTTCTGAACCAGTTCTGTGCACATCCCTAATTACCAGTTCCAGTTTGTCATGTTCTGTCTGGTTTGAGGATCTGCATGTTCCTGCCCCTTTAGTATGCCTTAGGTTTTTAGGCCCATGACAAGCCCAGCCCCATGGGATCAACCATTGGCTCCCCCTGTAGCAGGAAGAGAGTTTAAGAAGCTTCCTGCCTGAGACAGGCCTTGCCCTGACTATCAAGGTCCCTTTGTCCCTGGTGCACTTGCTCTTGACCAGCCCACTCAGCATGACCACTGGAGTGTTCTTGACTTCTGGACTACTCGTTTGACCCCCCTCCTTCTTGATTGTCTGCTTGGTTTGACCTCAGGTGTCTTCTTGGCCTCTGGTTACTGTTCTGACTTCTGAACCTTAACTGGCTGCCCTGATCCTGGCTCAGAGTCCTGCACCACCTGGCTGCCGCCGCCCATTGCTGGGCCCTGAAACAGCTGAACGCAGAGCAGAAGAAGCTGCCTTATACCCGAGTCAGTTCACTGGTCCCTCTAGGTCAGCACTGACTAGCAGTGACCCTCCAGAGGTCTTTCCCAGCAGGGCTGGACCATCCATGCGGCTAGGTGTTGTATTCTGTCCAGTATCTTGTATGTTTTGTTGTTTAGACGTTCATCCCCGTGGGGATCCTGTGGAGAGTATGGGGGGTGGAGTCCGAAAGGAAAAGGGAGGGAAAGGAGAAGGAGAAAATGGAGTTGATTCTGGGGGGGGGGGAACCTCTTAGTTAAATCTACATAAGATTACTTTGTGAGAGAAGCAGCTATAAAACACTGGTTGAGATGTTTCCTCTTCTGCTGCTGCCCCCCCTCATGCCCCCTGCATTTAAAAGGAACAAAGTGGGGGAGAGAGGACTAGATGCTCTAGTGCAGGGCTACTATGGGCTGCCCCCCCTAGGCCGCCCCCCTATCCATGCTCCAGTACTGGAGGAAGTCCGCCCCCCCATCCATGCCCCAGGACTGTAGGGGACCCCCTAGGCCACCCCTCCATCCATGGGCCACCACCCCATCCAACCCTGATGGCTGGTCCCCCCCCCCATCCATGCTCTAGTGCAAGGCTGCTCAACCTTGGTTCTCCTGCAGATGTTGGCCTACGATTCCCATAATCTCTGGCTCTTGGCCACTGTAGCTGGGGATTATGGGAGCTACAGTTCAAAAACTGGGGGGCAAAGTTTTTAAATGCAGGGACTGCAGAAGCATCAGTGGCTCCTCACATTTTGGCTGCTAGGTGGGGGTGGCAGCAAGGCACCACATTCTAGTGGATTGTGGTGGGGGCTGGCGGGTTGCAAGGTGCTGCTTGCTCGTTGATGAGCAAGAAGGGGTGGCAGCCTATGTTGCGGGCTAATCTTGGGCTGTTCCTCAGCCCTGTCAGAGATGCCAGAGATGAAACATGTATGCAGTGCATGTGTTCTGCTGTTGAGCAATCATCCCCTCTACTTCACAGCCGTCCTTTGAGGTAGGTTGAGCTGAGAGGCCGTGACGTGTACAAGGCTGAGGGCTTCATCGTTGAAGTGGGAACTTCAACGTTCCAAGATGGGAACATATATTGTCCCATATTTATTGTACAAGAAGAGAATCTATAAAGGTCCACAGAGTTGGAAGATACTAGAAAACACTACGGTAGCAGCTAGTTTCCAGTCATGCATCTGTCAAACAGGTGCAAGGTGTTTCTGTGCCTGTAACAATCTTCCATTCTCAGCCTGCCAGGCCAGGCCTACTTTTAAATGCCTCCTCATAACCTGCTTTCCAGGCAATTAGACATACCAGAGCATTAACCAACCCAACGGACGTAACTTTTAGGATACTGAAAGTTGTGATGACTATTACAGTGATGGCCTATAGATATATATTTTTAAATCCTAGACAAGTCGTTCCCCCAGCACTGTTTATATAAAATTAATTTTTAAAAAGCTTATTCATACTTTCAAATTTTGCTAATATTGGCATGCAATCATGGGAAAACGTCTGTTGTATATGGAAATAACTGAGCAGGAATTACAAGGATATTAATTTGTAAGCAGACATAAAATAATATAAATTGTTTTCAACCATAAAAGAGGAAAGTTTTTCTTTGGAAACTCCAAAGGGAAGAAGCAAACTCTAAGGAAAAGCATCTAAAAATATTCCTGTGCTCCCACTTCCTCTTAATGGAGGAATGAAAACTTTGTTTATAGGGTGATTTTCTGACTCTTAAAAGACATGAGCGTTTCAACATTTACTGTGGTGGAGTTGAGATAAGTATCATGCAATAGCTAGGAAGATCACTGCAGTTTTAAATGGCTTTGAATTATTTTCTATGGTGTTCTTTCTTTTCTGGACTGTAGGCTGCTGAGGAAGCCCTTTGAGCTGAGTAATTTCAGGATATTCATATTTTAAAAAACAAATATGTTCTAGAATGTTGACTTGAGACTTATTCATCCTCAAACAATTTAAAGCTGCCAACTATTTGCAGTGCTGTATCTTAGAAACACAGTGCTATGGAAATCAAATATGGTTAGTCAAGCAGTACTAACAGAATAGGGTGTGAGTGATTTCCGTGTCAAACGTAGACAGAAGTCAGTGCCTTTCCCACAATACTGATTTAGCAAAAGATTAAAAAAAGTTGTCAAAATATTCTAGCGAGACATTTCCATCTATAATCTTCCTCCATTTTCAAGTTCTGCTTGGCACGACTGTTCTACCAAAGAAACCAGCATAACTCAGCCTTTCTGTTTTGCAAATTTGGTTTTTAGTTGGCACTCAGATTGCTTGGTTTTTACGTTATACTTATTGCATGGTGTTTAGTAGTTCTGCAGGACACAGCCTTTAAACACTGAGCATTCACTGTAGAAGGCCCTATAAACAGGGGCGTAACGATAGGGGGGGCAGGCAGGGCACGTGCCCTGGGCGCCACTTGCTAGGGTTAGGGTTAAGTACCCCCGCCAATCCCCTGCCTTTGCAGAAATTAAAAAAAAAAATTGTGATTTTGTGTGTGTGTGTGCACTGCATGTTGTTGTGAGACAATATGGACAACTCTTTTGAAGAATATGGTATTTGGCAAACAGTACAGTTACAATATGCCTGCGCTCACCTTAAGAGATAACTGTGCATTTATAACTGTAAAGTATTTGAATTCTTTCCCTTAGCCTACAGATAGATCCATTCTTCTTCTTCTTAGAATGGTTGTAATATTTTTTGGAACCAAATAATTAATATCTTTGTACCAGTAATATAAAATAGACAACCATATAGGAATCTTTTTGAAAACTGAAATATTCCATATTATTAAAATATATCTAACCTGAGATGTAAGAGTACATCATTAGCTGTGTTGTGAAACCAAACCACCATGCTGTTGTAGAAAGAATCCTCCATGGTATGTGTGTCAGTCAGATGTATGTTTGGGGGGGGGGGCGCAATTTCAGTGCTTGCCCTAGGCGCCGTTTTCCCTAGTTACGCCTCTGCCTATAAAGGAGATGAGAACACGCTGTTGCCTCTGTTGCAGTGTTTGTTGTGCTCAAAACATAGCCCCTGGAAGTGTCGGTCCTTCTCTTTCAGCCCCCTCATTTTTTAAAAGACAAGTGGAATTGGTTTCAGTCACCTTTACTGACTAATCTTTTATACAATGAATCCTTCTTCAGACTAGCACCTGGAAAGCATAACAATAAAGCATGCCACGACTTGTCAAAGCAATATTAATGGAAACCGCAGATCTGAGGGACGCTTTCTACCACTTTGTCATCAGTCTTCTAAATAGCAACAGTATCAGCACAACTCCCAGCTAATCTGTACTTCATCTGATTATTTGAAAACACACCCACAGTGAGCTGTTCCTCTTGGCTGTATCATGAAATGGTACAAAGGTGTTGGCATCGTTGGTTGTTTTTGATAATGCATATTTTGTACAAAGGAGCTGAAGCACTGAGAGCTTTCCCAACATGACTGCTCTGATCCTGTGATACATTTCTGCACAGGAATATGTGCATGGGTTCTAGATGTGCAATCCACTGTCAGATTATGTTGTGCACAGACAAGAAGAGATTCACTGTCCTACTTTCCGCACATGGAAACTCACACAGGGTTCTGCAGCGTGTGGGTAATTAAAGAATCCTCTGCCAGTTGGTATTGGAAGAGATGATTTCTTGGTCCATTGCTTCATGTGCATGGTGTTGCATATTTGAGCACAACAGAGAAGTAGCCCATATAAGAGAGCAGGCTGGCTAGCCTCATCTTAGTCCAAATGTCAGTACTTCTCTGCCAGCCTCAAACTACTTTGTATAGTATTACTGTTGTGCAACTCTTTTTTGTTGTGTATCCCTGAATTGAGTGTAGTAGTTCTACAATTTTTTAAAATAAGTTTTTAGTAGTAAAGGCAACCAACCATTCAACTGGCTGTCATGGGAGAAAGTAGATTGGTTATAACGTGCAGCTGTAAACTAAGACTGGGTATGTTTCTAAAACACAAATTTTATCCAAATGCAGATTGGTAGGTCTGATGTACTAATAATGGAAAGAAATTCAATAGCCTTTGCTTTACTCACAGGTGGGCTAGATAAACGCTCTCATCTATAAAAGTAACAAACATATAGAATTACAACACTTATGTAGGCAATAAACTGGTTCATTAAAACAATCACGTTGTGAATTACAGGTCCAGCTAGAAAATGTAAGTATTCATGGGTTGCAGCAGAGAGAGGAGATTCTATAATGAAGATGCATCTCTTCTAAAATAGCACAGCTTCAGTGTCATGTATCCAATGGGTCCACTTTTTGCCGGTTCAGGGCCTCTAAGCAGCAGGAGGCTCACATTTTTTTCAGGATTAGGCTGGGCTCACTCTTTGGCCAATAAATAAGCAAGATCAATTCTGCCTTTATAGGTCAAGGTCTATAATATGAATGGTGCAAGTTCAAACTGCCGACATATTTGAGGGAAAGAAGGGATCTTCCTTATGAAGGTCCTCTTGCACTCAAGGCCATTCCAGGAAGATTATTGTTACAGATGTTTGCATTCATGGGTGCATAGAGAGAATGGTGCAAATCCAGCATTCTTATGAGATGTGTAATAGAAACAAGCTGTAATTCTGGGAAGAGGAAGTATATATATTCAGCAGCCCACCAATTTGAACAATACTTTGCCCACAGGCCTGACCACATGTGATAAGCACTTGTGTGTCCTGCCATGAGTTTAAACTAGTATTTGCCCCAAGTGTAGAGGAGTGGTTCAGATGAATCCCACCATGCGATTAGAGAAAGGCACAATGGTATGCTATGAGTGGGGGAAGGATGTGTGCACTCTTGGCATGCACATACCTTTATTGTGTTGCGGGAACCAACACATCAATTAGTACTGGAAGAGCATGGGACAAAACAGAAATGAATGAAATGTTGTATGTTGATGCAGAAATATGTGTGCTTTAGAGATTTATGTTCAGATTCAAACACACAACCAAAAAAAGCCACTCACCTCATGCGGTGAACCAACCCTCCACCCCAGAACTAGCACATTGGCCCACCTTGGAGGACTGGTCTACTGGATAGACTGGTCCCCCAAGGCAGGCCTACGTTCTTAGTCTTTAGTGGAGAGCTGGTCTACTGATTGGAGTCGGCAGGTAGATCAGCCCTCTGCTCTGGACTTTGCGTGTTGGCCTGCCTTGAAGGACTGGTCTGCCCGCCGACCCCAATGGTTAAACCAGGTCTCCCTGGAAAAAGAGGCCTCAAAATGGCACTCAAAACATTTTGAGTCGAAACTGGGCTGTTTTGTTTCAAGCTCATAAGAGGTCCTTTATTTTAAGGGCATTTTGTTTCAAGTTCAAAACACTCGAAATGGCCTGTTTTGAGCTTGAATTGATTCGCACTCCAGTTGATCTGCACATCTTCTGTGGGATCTTCTGGTAGTATTTTTACCAAAGTATATCCAAATTTTAAATGTAAAAAGTTATATGATTAATCATATGTCTGTCTTATGTGTCTCAACTTTTCACTGTCTGATATGTCTAAGAACAAAATGCATTGTTTTAATGCCTATAGAAGTGATGGTGCATGGTGAGATTTGTTCATAAGAGTGAATGGCTAGATATTCATTATACAAATAAATATTCAACAAAAAACTAAAGGAGATTTATATGCTTTTACTTAAAAAAAGAATCCATGAAAAGGAGCATTATATAATTTTCTAGGTGGTAATATAGTATTATATACAAAACCCTTTTTCAAAAAAATGTAATACAAAAGAAACTATAAAACAAGTATATGCATTTGTTGTTATTTAATGATCTCAGAAAATAATGAACATTTATAAGTATATAGTCTTAATAGTTACAGGAATGTCAGTATCAGGCCAACGACAAATTAAGATAATTCTTTACAATTTCTTTCCCATTATTTGTTTTCAGAATATTTGTCTAAATTGGGCTATGTACTTTTAAAATTGCAGGTTGAGAAAGCATGACATGGACTATATATTTTCTGTGGATCTGTACATTCAGTCTGCTTTCTAGTTAAAATAACTAGGGTATAATCGGATAGGATACATTTTCCTGTAATGTAAACTAGCTAGAGAAAAGAACATGTAATTTATAAAGGGATTACATTTTGTTCATAAAAACAAGATGCTATTACTTATTTGGTTTTCTTACTTTCCCCCTTATATGTACCAATCCAACAAGCTTCTATGTGTGGATTACCTTTCTGAATGTGGTCCTACCTGTGTGGGATGGGAGTGGGGAATGCATCCAGCTCCTGCACAGAGAACAGGTGGTCAACGCTTTCAACTCAAAGGTTACATACCCAGATATTTGCAAGCAGACATGGGTTGTTCTGCTGTGAGGTGGCTTCCGTTTTCCTCCACTTTTGCCCCTCAAGCACATGTACAACCTCTAGACTGAAGACCAAACTGAATTTTACAACTGAGAGTGTGCAAAAGTATCTCTTATTTTATATTACTTTTCCAAATAGCAGCCATGATGGTGGGGTTATCTATGCCAGGACTGTAGTGTGGGAGAAGAGGGGCCCTAGTCAGTCCCTTTGTACCATTTTCCCAATGAAAATCACTCTCCAAAGCACTTAGGAAGACCAGTTATGCACAACATTCATGTATCTATATTGTGAAATCTAGTTTGACCTTCAGTGATATTCTCTCCACTCCTGAGCTCCATAGGGCTGTCGGCTTTGTTTTGTTTCAAGTGTTTATCTGCCCACACATTTGTTAAGCACAGGGGCGTGGGCCAGTGGAGCAGGGGGGATGAGCGCCCCTCGGCTGCCAGGGTCTGGGGGAACTACCAAGGCACCTCCTCGCTCAGGGTACCCCCTCCCTGTTCCTGCACCTCCCGCACCCAGCGGGTGAGTTCACCAGCTGGTTGCATGAGGCACACCACTCTCCTTCCCTGCTGGCATTTCATTGAAACGCTGTCTGGCTTGGGGCTTTCCCCCCCTCCCTCACTTTTAGCAAGGCAGCGAGGGGGGAAACCAAGCCAGCCAGCATTCCAATGAAACACTGGCTGGGAAGGCTCCCTAGTGGCCACTCCCACCGCATCTACATTGGATGCAGAGAGCATGGTCAGTGCCCCAATCAGGCCATTCAGCCCCATTGCCAAGTTTCCCCACACCAGTCAGCAGTTCATTGAATTGCTTACTGAGGAGGGGAAACTTTGCAATGGGGCTAAATAAGCCTGGCCTGGCACAGATCATACCCCCTGTATCTAACTTGGATGCAGGGGGCGTGGCTTGGGCATGCGCATGCTAACATGCACACAGAAGTCAATGAAGAAGGGAGCCATCGGTGGGACCTTGTCCCACAGCCTCCAGCAAGCTCCCTACGTGCCTAGTTCAGCACTTTGTTTTTAAATGGTTTTTAAAACAATTCTAACATGATTGAAATAAGGACTGGCCAATCAATGCTGTGCAAATTTGGCTTCTGATAAAACCTGAAGAAGAGTCAGTTTCCTCTGAGCTATGTCCAGGCAAGAAGGTTGTATATGTGCTGAAAATGCAGTGAACACATTTTCACAGCAGGCTCACTGTTAAAACTATGTAAGTTTGTGCACACCCTAAAACAATGACAACTTATGGATGTAACAATAGGGTCAAACTCTGTCAGAGTTGACAGCACTGACCATCTGTTTGGCAGGAGATTCTGTGCATGCTGCTATATGTAAGGATCTCTGCACTTTAGATGTTGCATGTGGTCAGTCCCAGCACAACCTGGGGTTTAGGTGAGAATTTAGGTGGTGTCTTATTTATATCAAAAACATTGCAGTTTAAAGGCCAAGAACTAGTTCTGATGCATACCCAGAAAACTTTCTAGTCTAATCCAAAACACTTCGACTGCAGTTCAGGTGTTGTGCACAACTTATGATATGCACTAAAGAACTGCATATAGTGGCTGACATGATGAGGAAGAATTACTCAAAGTAGTCCCATTGAAATGCATTTAGGCAATGCATAATGTCCTTTTAATTTCAATGGGGCTGCTTTGAGTAATTTTATTTATTTATTTGATTGATTGATTGATTTCTATACTGCCCTTCTGGTCAGCCACTACCCTCTCAATCACCTTGCCCAACCAAGGGAGATTGCAGACTGGCTTATAACTCTCCATTAAGGAGTCCAGGGAAGGACTCTCCATTAAGGAGTCCAGGGAAGCGGTCTAACCATTGCCTCCTTCAAACATGGAGGCACCCTACCCTCCCTCAGCAATTCATTTATGATACTGACTAGGCCACCTCCAACAATCTCCCTGCTAGACAGAAGCAGCCAAGTCAGACAAGGATCCAGAGAACAAGTGGTAGGCCACACCGCCCCAAGCAGCCTGTCCACATCTTCAGGAGTCACAGATTGAAACTGATCCAATCTAATACTGCAAGAGGGATTGCTGGACACCTCCTTTATAGACCCTGCAAAAGTAGCGGAGTCCCAAATCGGCCTGAATATAGGAGATTTTGTCCACAAAGAACCCATTAAAAGTGTCACAGCAGAATGCAGAATGCTTCCGGGGACTGGTTTAACGCAGAAGGAGCAGAAATTAAACTCCTCAGAACCTGGGATAGCTCTGCTGAACGCGAACCTGCGGATGCAATGTGCACAGACTAAAATCTTTTTTTGCTACATGCACCACTACCACATAAGCTTTCAAATGTGTCCTATGCTGCGTTCTGTCAGATTCGAGCTGAGTTCTTCACTTGCATTCTAGTCACCTACCTAGCCGCTTATAATGTTCCTTATCATGTCAGCCAGTGTTGCAAATACCATATGGACCTGCCGTCCAATCTGTAGCGAGAGATGGTGGGAATGTGGACCTTCATCCACATTATTCAGTGTCCTTGGATGGGCCACATCCACATCATGAGTGCTTGCATATTTACATCCATATCCTTGCATATAGGTTCTAAGAATGTTTTTGTGTTGTTTTTTTTTTAAAGTGACATTCCTGCAATTCAAAATATAAGAAGCAGTTATAAATAAAAATAAGCCCTTTATTAAGAACAATCTTTGGTTAGATTGAGATTTCAAACACATTTGGACAATATTTGGTTAACATAATTCACTTCCAGATAAAGCATTTTTTGGACAAATTATATTTAAAAAAATTAAATTCATTGCATTCTCAGTATTGCAACCAATAAATATTACAAAACTATGCAGTGAGTTTGCTTCTATGTTAAATTATTTTGCAGCAAAAGATTTTCATTGAAATATAACAATCTTGGACATTTGGTTTTATAACAACCATACAGTAGGTTAACTTGCAATATATTTGCCATATACGGCAGGCTGTGAATGAAATGAAGTTTTATTTCACTCCCTAAGAAAATTAAATGTCATCTGTAACTTATACAACATATAAATAATTCAGTGTATGATAATTCTGTGCTACGGTTCACAAGCAGACAGATCTTAAACTAAAAATATACCGTACATGAGATTTCCATGGACTGCACTAAAAGGCTTTAGATCGTGCAGGTAAGATAGAGCTGGTGCACTGTCAGGAATATACAGATACCCCACAAAAGGCTTTTCACTGTGTGCATGTCAGAACTGGGAGTCTGCCCATGGTGCCTACTCCCTCTGGTTCTGATTCACTGAATTTGAATATATGTTTGAACTTGATATATATTCCAAACTTCATTTTAGACAGAGCAAATATATCTATATATGTTTAAAGAAGAATATTCTCTTGAGCCTGCTATTTTTCCCCTAACTATTTCTATCTGGGTGTCCTGCATCACTGGGCTTTTCTGTCTATAACACTATACAGTATTTGTGCACAGCAATCAAAAACTCTTGTCTTATGTTCTCTTCATTTATGTACCAGGCCTGACACTAGGATCCTGACAAAGGTGGTCTCGGTGACTTTCAAGTGAGATTCTCCTTCTGGGTTACGTTCCCTCTGTAGTGATAATGGAAAGAATGTTGCCATGTGCCTTAGCTGTCCGGTCCCTGTTACTGGTGCCATTTGCCAAATGCGTGGAAATAGCAAGGGAGAGGATATGATAGTTGCTTGGCAACTACAAAGTTGATTTCCCCAGTTTTCTCCTTCCCCCTCCCAGGAACTGGATACTGCCAGAGAGAATGAAAGGTTAGCCCTTCAGTTGCTATGAAGCAGGAATTGGTACATGGTAACTACTATAAAAAACACTTGAGGGCCAGTTGCGGCTTTACGTTTTGTATTTGGGCACAAATAACTGCGTACAAAATAAACTCGCTTTCCATCAAGTTTTTCAACTTGAATCTAATGTGAGTGAAGCATTCTGAATATTCGGAAGTACTATTTAAATGCAGGATATTGTTGTTATCAAGTCTCAAGGGAATAAATATTGACCAGATCCTTTCATAGCTGCTGCTTACAAGAATTTTAAAGAAGCATGCATTCAGTTGTATAGTTGTGTGCCCTTCAGATTTGATGAAAGACATGACTATTTTGTACTTAGTTAACCATAGCCTCATACAAAATGTAAGAGGCTTTCTGAGCTAAGGGTTGGTTTCTGGTTTGCCTAGATAGTGATGCTGCCATATACAAGCAATTGTGTGCTGTTGTAGTAAGTCTTATGGTATATTTGCATATGCAAACTGGACAACTTCTTTCTGCAGAAAGAGAAATGCACACAAAAAGGACATTTGGAGAAAGATGCAAGATATATGCATGTGTTTTACTGAGGCTAGAATCCCATACACCAAAAGGAAGTTGGGGTGGATGGTGCTAAAATAAAACAGATATACAGGCTATATCAAAAGCCTGCTGGAATGGCGAGAATCAGTAGGATCCAATTAGACAGTGAGATCCTATTATTCTTGAAAATAAAATCTATAGAAAAGTCAGGGAAGGGTGTATTGGGGTGGTGTTGCTTTATATGTCAAAGGACCTAAGGAACTAGAATATTTTAAGAGAACTCCACCACATAATCACTAGAGGTGGAAATGCCTAATTCAAAAAGTGATGTGGTACTAGGGACATGCTATTGCCCCCACTAAAGCGCTAAAGGTAATCTTGATCTTACTCCTGGTTTTTTTTTTTTTAAAAAAAGAGGATCCAGCTCTCTCCAGGGATACCCCAATACTAAAATCTCTAATGTATTTGTAGAGAGGCATCACTCTCAACTCCATCTGGTGTGTTTTCCATCCTTCGCCTTGACTGGCCAAACACTCTCCTGCATTCGTTCACTTGCTGATCCCTGTTAGCCTTTTGGCCTCTCATTTTCACTCCTCCCTCCCCATTCCCTAGTTTCATTTGCTTCTCCTGTTGCCTTCTGAGTTGCCAGGGAGTAACCAACTGTACCCACCTTTTTCTCAGCTCCTCTGCTAACCCGCCAAAGCATGCTTGGTGTCAGTGAAGGGCTTTAAATTCTAGCTCGCCCAAAGACAAAAAGAAATGCAAAGCCAAGATCAAACCAGGAGCCACAGTGGGTCCCTTTTTCATTAGCAGTTCTCTCAGAAGCCCAGCCACTGGTGATGACCTCTCCTGAAGACAACTGTAATGGTTCTTAATTGTATTGAATCATTTCAAATGATTATTTTCAATTCAGTATAAATGCGATTAGGAAAAAATAAATAAAATTTAAAAAGACAAAAGGTCCCAGTTGCCAGAAGCGGACATATCTTTCTTTTATACAGATTCTTCAGGTGCCCCCAAAACATGAATGAGGAAGCAATTATTTGGAACATAGAAAGACTCCTGGCTGGGTTAGATGAAGAATCCATCCAAGTCCTGTTCAGGTATTACAAAAGGCAGGGATGCTGTACTCATGTATAGCATCTCCTAAGGGCATGCTCTGCTGCCCCTGTCCACAGTTACAGTGTATGTCTGCAGAGATAAACACTGTATTCATGACAGATTCTTCCCATGATTGAAATGCTAGATTTTTTTCCAGTCATGAGACAAATCTATATACTTGTGTGTAGTGTGTTTGTCTCTTCAAGCAAATGCAAACAAACAGTAGAAAGTAGGGGATGGAGCTCCTTATCCTGTCAGCATGGTGGCAGAACATCAGAGCACACTCGGAAAGCTTTATGAGAGTATAGATCCCTATGTTTTCTTATACCTGAAAAGGGATCTAGTCCAACATCCTGGCTCTAACTATAGTCAACCAGATGCCTCTAACCAGAAGCCTACAACCAGGGCATAAAGCAACAGCGCTCACTATTGCACGTCCCCAGCATCTGTTATTCAGGTGTACTATATACTGCCTCTGAACATGGAAGTTCCATTTAGTTAACATGGCTTATAGCTTCAAACTGCATGTTACAACAAACACACAATTAGCACTTGTGTGCATTTTTAAATGCTGTATAGTAGCTGCTCAGACCCATTAGTGCCAATGGGAGTTCTTTTTTTAAAGGAGAAACAGCAGCCATGGGTGGGAGTTGGTGGTATTCAGAACAGGAATTAGGCAAAGGGTTAAAGCCTCCTTCTGGATCAGCATGGCTGATAAAGCCCCCATGGCTGCTCTTTGGTGTAACAATGCATGTAAGCACTGATCATACACTCGGATTATGTAGTTTGACTCTTCCTACATCACTACATCTTGAAGTATTAAGTTCTGGAATTAATTATGTGCTGCATAGAATAATACTTCCTTGGGTCTGTGCTGAACCTACTGCTGATTAATTTCATTGTGGGGGCAGGCAGGGTCTGAGTTACAGAATTACAAATTCTGTATAAATTTCTAATTCTGAAAAATGTCTCTCTGACTGTCGCTGGATCATCTAAAATGGTTTACATCTCTCTCATATCTCCTATTATTTGCCCCAAATGCTCATCGGGAAGGTATTCATCCCTTTGATCATTTTTGTGTGAATGTGTAAGATATGACTGAGGGGCCAAGAGACAAAGGAAGGAATTAGAGAAGGAATAAGGGGCCAAAATATGAAGGAATTTAGCAGGGATTAGGACTGTGGGTTATAACTGATGAAATGTGGGTTATAACAGATGAACTGTAGAATGTTGTGAGCTATGGTGGTCTGGTTAATGAATCTAAAGATATTTTTAGGTACAGGATAGCCTAAAAGATGGGATGTTTGGCTCTACTGACCAAGGATGACATCTGAGCATAACTGCCTAAGGAATATATTTACTTAGTATATTCCTTCAACAACAAGGTTTACAGGTTTGTGGTGGGCAGTGCAAGTCGTGTAGCTCTGTGTGTGCTCTTCAATTCAGGGCATATTTTAATAAGGCTCTTCAGTGCTTGGGGAAATTGTGCTGTTACTAATAGTCTTTCTTGTCCTCTGGACCCCCTCTGGAATGTGCACGAGACGCTGTGTAGGACTAATCTGAATACCCTTCCACAAATTGTCCATCTCTTACGCAAGAAGAAATGAAAGTTCTTCAAATGAACTGCTCTCAGTAGTGCTGGGATAAAGGTAACAATGATTCTATTCTCTGACCATTTTGTTCATTATAATGAATTAGTGCAGCTGAAGTGATGAATTCTGCCAAGGTGAGAGAGCCCCAGATGGGAGAGAAAATCATTCTGCCACTGTTTTACGTAAGAGAAAATATGATATTATTCAGCACATATAGGCAAGGAAACTCAACAGGATTTATGCTTGCAAAATACTCAACAGATTTAAATCCAGAATGTTTCTGCCACAGCTTTGCAAGCAGAGTACATTGCTTATTTGGTTTTGCATATTGTAAGAGCCCCCATACAGCTTATCAGGAATGGAGTGCCCAATGATTAAAATACTCGTAATTTGTTTTACTTTCTGTCATTTCTCAATAAATAAGCTAAAGTAAAATTCTAAGAGTACAGCCTACAGAATCCTGTCTGCTTTAAAAAAGAAATAAAAACAGTGATCGTTATTAACTAATCTTGAAATATATATATGTAAAAAAATCCCTGTATTACTTCTTGTGCCAAAAAAAAAAAAAAATCTTGTTAGAAACAGAATATGGTCCTCCATTTTTGTAAGAACATTATTTCTCACGTAGATATAAGTGAAATGGTTGCATATGCTTAAACATGCACCAGGTTGTTAAAGAATCAAGTCCTATCTTTTAAGTAATGGCTTGTTTATGAATGGAATGCCCCAGCAGAAAACGACGTCCTTTTTTACACTTCAACATGGCATGAATGGCAGGAAGACACACTCCCTCTGTGGCTTACTGATGATCTGGGGCTGTGGTTACAGTTTTCACCTTTCTTTTTGTCCTTGTCCCTCCAGGTTTCTAGCAGCTGCAGCTTTCCCTGCTCTTCTTTCATGAAGACCTCCACCATCAGAACTTTTTCCTTATGGATTTGCTGACTAATGTCCTTGGGAATGTCTGGGATAATCCAGTCCACAATGTCACTCATAAACATGACCAAGTTCTGGAAAAAAAAAGAGAAAATTTAGCAAAGTCAAAACTAAGCTCTTGATCTAACCAAGCACTTTTAATTTCCATTGATTTCAACTGAGAATTGCTAAAACAAGCATTTGTTTTATAGCTGCTTCCCTCATAAAGGTAGAGGTAAAGTGTGCCGTCAAGTCAATTTTGACCCCCTGCGCCCACAGAGCACTGTGATTTTCTTTGGTAGAATACAGGAGGGGGTTACCATTGCGTCCTCCTGCACAGTATGAGATGATGCCTTTCAGCATCTTCCTATATCGCTGCTGCCCGATATAAGTACCAGCGAGGATTTGAACCAGCAACCTCCTGCTTCTGAGTCAAGCACTTCCCTGCTGTGCCACTTAAGGTGGTTGCTTCCCTCACAGACACAAGGAAATCTTATGTGGATTTAACTAAAGGTTTATTCAGCAACAATTCCATTTTCTACTTCTCCTTTCCCTTCCTGTGTGCTTTCTGACTCTTCCACCACACTCTCTACAGGATTCCCTTTGGGACAAGTGTCTAAACAAACAAAATGCAAAAGATAAGTGGATAGAATACAACAGTATTGTTCACTGAAATCAACAGGACTTAAAATGTCCTTAATTTGGCTAGACTTTGACCCAGATTTGTGTTCCTAAACACACTCGCTTGCAAGTAAGCTCCATTGAAATAAATGAGAATTGCTTCTGAGATTAGAACTGACGTGTTAGAAATATTTTTTTTGGAAACTTGTGTTACAGATATGTGAAATACATGTACAAATTATACTTCTTTCTCTGCATAAAACACGTGACTACATATTTTTAATGGCCTGTTGCAAAACCTGCTGTCTTTAGATGCAGTTCACTGATGCTTGTACCCAACTGCAACTATGATTCTTCAGAACAAATTTTGATTAGACTTTTGATTAGAGTCTGCTTTATAAATCTCTTTTCCCTATATGTAGATTAATTTAGGCAAAGTATTAAAAAGTGTACTTTGCAACATGAAAAAGGTGGCACAAATGCATTTCCCATCTCGATTCATGTCTAAGGAAGGCAGCAACTGCCTGAATCTATCTGTAGCAGAATACATGTGTCACTCTTCATTTTCTAATGCACACAGCTTTTCCTACCCAGAGATTGATCTCTATGTAGGAAAAGGCAATGTATGAAGTGATCATTTCCACTTCATACATTCATTTGAAATGGTCAAATAGAAGAACTCCATTTTGATTTTGTATCACCACCACCTTTTAGACAAGTGCCTGATGCTAAAGATAGTAGATTGTCTACAGGTATAATATGTAGCTGCTATTCCTGCTCCCTGTAACTCTGTCCCATCTTCCTGGAACATGTAGTATAAAACAAAATAGGATGCGACATCATTGCACTTGCATTTCCCTGCCCCCACCTCACATGACTGGCTATTGATGGAGAGGCCCCAAAATGCATCTTGTTCTGTACTAGATGTTACCAGGAGGATGGATGAAAGCTACAGAGTAGCAGCAGCAGTTCCATGACTCTTGAAATGTCTAGTTGTATCCACTATGACCATCTAGTGATGGAAAACAAGTTCTGAATTGGGAATTTTTCTTTTCACCACTGTCCATTAGCTGCTATTTTACATAAACCAGAGGTTCCCAAACTTGGGCCCCCAGATGAGTTTAGACTACAAGTCCCATCATCCCTACTCACAATGGTTGATGGGTTGAAGTCTAACAACTTCTGGGGCTGATGGGAGCTGCAGTAAAACATCTGGGTACTCCTTTGAAATCCCTTGCATTAACATTTAGTATGTCTTCCAGTTTCTGCTAATCTTATTGTTTGTAACTGATGGTAATTGATGGCCAAAATAGGATGGATTTGGGTCATACGTTACCTGGAAAACTATTACAAATGCTAATCTTGCTGCTAGCACAGCCCAAAAATCCTTTGCAATATCATATTTCGTTTCAGACCATGGTGGTTCTCGATAATCTTTGTATCTTTAAAACAACAACAGAAATACATAATTGACTGAGTGAGTAGATTCCAGTTGGGATTTATGACTGAATAGACAGCAAATGCTAAATCAAAACAATTTTTTAAAAAAACTTCATTTTACAATATGGTCTGTAAATAGGAAGCAGAAAGTTCAGCACAACTGAAAGACTTCCAAAGTCTATGGCTCTGAAGCAATTTGAAAAATAGTCTTTAAAAGGTTTTGCTTTCTGTTCAGAGAAAACAAAAGCTTTTACAGACATTATAAAACCTTTGTACCCAGGTCTCTCCATGATTGAGAATACTTAGTGTCCAGTGTTGTCAGTCATGGGAAGTATTTCTCCCCAAGTACAGTGTTAGTCTCTGTATACAAACACTGTATCTGATGAAATTGGGAGGGCGTAGTTTAAAGGTACATCAGGGCAGGGCTTGCTAGCACACTCTAATTGGCACTGTATCCAGATACAGTGTCCATGGATTTATAACTTCTGAACAGGGCTTTTTTTGACAATAGCTGGGCAGCTGGTGTGTTAAATCCACTGACTGCGATGATGAGGAAAATTACTCAAAGTAGCTCCATTGAAATTGCCTAACTTGCCCTTTTATTTCCAATGGGACAACTCTGAACAATTTTCCTCATTATGTCAGCCATTGTCAATACAGGTGGACTTTGCTATACACAGATCTAGCATCTGCAGTTTTGCGTATCTGCGGCTGGGTAATTGACACCCGACAAATGTGGAAAACCCAACATAAAAGGGGTTAATTTCATGTATCCGCAGTTTGGAAATGGCCAGAAATGACCTCGGAGGTCATTCGTGGCCACCATTTTGTCAAATGGAGCCATTTTGTGGCTCATTTCATTTTAAAAAATGGATTTTTCCATGAAAAGAATAATTTGGAGCTCTGGGGGGCATTGCTGGATTGCTGGAGGTCTGCGGAGCACGGTAGGGCACTTTATTTCACCTTTTTGGATCACTTCCCACTGTTTTAACATAGTTTTTGGCCCTCTGGGAACCTAACCCTTGTGATTCCACATACTTAATGATTTGGTATTTGCGGTTTCCTTATCTGCAGTAACTGTGGAGAATGGAACCTCCACGAACACTGAGGTTCACTTATATGTTGAAAATATTGTCTTATTTTGTTGTGCCATATCCACCTTTTGGTTTCTTTGGAAATTTCTTAAAGCAAGAGAGAACATGCGTGTTTATGTGAGCTGTTTTTGAATAAAAAGGCCTTACTCCATGAAAAGGTCTCCTAACTTAGAGCAGTAATGGGTTCAAGTCAACAGTATCCAGGCCATCATCTTTAAAAATTGGCTGTCTAATGACCCTGGCTAATTTTTCAGATGAAAGTTGATCCTTTCTGAAGAGTGCTTGGGACTGCCTCCAGACTAAACGTAGGCTGGCATTAATTGCTGTTAGGTTGTTGGCAACAGACAACAACTAGACATTAAGGCTATCACATTAATGCCCCTGGGGCGGGGGAAGGCAGAAATGAACCTACCTTCTCCCCAGACAATCCACATACGTTGGTGGGATGTGCAGATTGTGTGCCCACATGATCTGTGCTGCTCCAAGCAGCATGGATCTCGGGAGGCTGAGACAATGCATCCCAGCCTCCAGATATCCCACAATGCGCCACACAACGAGTGTAGTGCAGTGAGGGAATCCCCCATGACGGGTGCTCTAAGTGCTTGGTTCTGTGTGTGCTCAGATTGCATGCAGCCCAAGCACACACACAACCGTTTACCACACTCATGACCTTCTACCCGGGCTACCTGGGAGAGTGGTGCTGGGATCAAGGCCAATCCCAATGCTCCACATGAGCATCCCAAACCAGGGTAGCCTGCTCTAGCCTGGGTTGGGCTGCTCATATGCATAACCTTATTATTGTGTGCATAGCTTATTCCACTCCCAAGTCTACTGCAGAGAAGCCTGTGAGCGTAGGTATGTGGGGGGAGAAGTTGCTGGGAGGAGCAGTACAATGAGAGGTAGGAATGGAACCTTTAAAGGCTCTGCTCCTGCCTTGCCCAATTTGGGGCAGGCAGGCAGGAGGAAGAACACTGCTAGAAAAGAGGGAGTGGCTGCATAAACAGAGTGGCTGCTAGTAGGACCCTGGGAAGTGGGAATGATGGTTTTGCTTGGGCTATTTTCATTCTCCTGTGACATTTCACCTTTAGGGCTATGTCTGGTGTTACTGAGGTACATTGTGGCCAACTAGGTAAGAGAGGGCTAAAATGCAATACTAGTATGATGGGCTGTAACACTGGATTCTGACCCCCAGCCTTTTGGGAAAGAAGTGAGGGGCCACTCCCATTCTGGGGAGTTTGTAACTGGCCCCAGCACTGCTGCAGGGAGATTTTAGGAGCTGTATTCACCTTATAGGAGACAAGCTAATCTGGAGCCACAAAGCATGGGTGTTGGCTCTTTCCTGGCCCCATCTGGCAAGGATGGATAAAAATCAATACATATATTTCCCTTAGGCATATCCATTGCTAATCCCAAGCATGGCAGCTCTCACGAGAGTCCGCAAGTGAGTTGCTGGGAGAGGGAAAGAAAAGTGGCAACAGAGAAGATAAGGTGCAGGCCAATGGACAGGCCGAGGAAAGCAGAGGCCAACGGGCGGGAAGAGGAAAGTGGTGGCTGGACCAGGGAAAAGGAAAGCAGCAGCCAGGGTGGGAAAAGGAAAGCGGCGGCCAATGGGTGGGGAGAGGAAAGTGGAGGCTGGGGGAGGGAAAGGAAAAGCGGTGGCTGGGGCGGGGCAAAAGGAAAGTGGCAGTTGGGGGGGGGGAGAGGAAAGCCGCAGCAGAGCAGAGTGGGGGGAGAAGAAAGCAGAGGAGAGAACTAGAGGCAAGGCACAGATGCTCTGCGCCCAGCCCAGCTAGTATGTAATACAACTTCAAGGTTGGGATTGCTTTAGCAGCTGCACCCTTCTCATGCAACACTCCTTTGGGGATTGTGAGTTGCTTTAATCTACATTTGGGATGTGTAGCTGATTTGGGGGTGATTGGAACCTTGTTGCTTTGATGAATTGCCCTCATTTGGCTAGGACTGATTTGAAAAGGAAAGCTAAAAACAAAACAAAAAACCACGACCAGTTCTTATTCATGAGTATTCAGAAGGAAGTCTCTTTGTGTCTGCATAGTGAAGGATGTTCAAGATTGTGCATGAGTCTCTTTAGCTTATCCTAAAAGTGACCAAGATGGGGCATGGCAGAAGTTTATAAATTATTATTGAAGTGGAGAACAGATAGAAAGAAATTATTCATAATACTAGAACTTTGGTCCATCTAGTGAAACTGATGCGAAGTCAGTTCAAGGGAAACAAGGGAATATTGTTCCACATAGCACATAGTTTACCTTATGGAATTTAATGTCATGGAATGTGGTAATATTACTAGCTTAGATGGTTTTTGAAATAGATTAAACAAATACATGGAGGATTGATTTGTTAATGGCTACTGGCCGTGGTTGCTTAATGGAACCACCAAGTTCAGGAGAGTTTCGGTTCCTAAGTGGGAGAAGTGCTGTTGCTTTCTCAGAGTCATCTGGCCAGCCACTACAGGATATGGGATGCTGGCCTAAACAGGCTCTTGGTTAGATCTAATAAGGAAGCTTATATTTTTTTGTTCTTATTTTGCTTTGCCTTTGCCACTAGTTGAGCTCAGGGTTATGTAGCTTAGCTAGTCTTCTGCAGGCATTTGGGGACAAACTGGAGACTGTGGAGCACATAATTTTACCCTAGCAATCTGGGTTGAAGCACATGGATTTCCACTGAACACAAGACCCTATAGAGCAGCTCTGATTTCAAAGCTATAAGTGCTGCTTGCTATAAGTATTAATAAGTTGGGGCAGTAGATGGCATTTGATGGGTGGCAGCCTGATTCATTCTTTTCTAAGCAAACTTGGTCAGCTGGGTACAACAATGTATGCAGCAGCCAGCCTGGCAAATTCACTTTTCTGAGCTGGGATAGTGTTTCCATTAATGGAACCCTTCTGCAGAGACGTAGGCCCTGCTGGAAGACCATATGCTACAGGTACTGAAGGTGGGCATGGAGGAGTTTTCCCCATATTTTAGTGAGCCCAAGAATATGGTTGAGGTTGAGAATAGACAGCTGAAATGGTTCTGAGTCCAATGGTAGAATGTAACTGGATTATTCGGCTGTTTGCCTAACACCACACATAAAGGGCAGTGTTGCAGTTACAGTAGCTATGGAGAGCTCCTGAATTTGGAAGTCCTTGATCTCCACCAAGCTTGCAACTCAGACCTGTTTGATTCAGGCATGAGGGGATATTACAGAGTCTCCTTGGATCCTACTTGACCACAAGGCAAAGAGGAATCCGTACTCTGGCTGGTTGTCATTATTGCAGTACAGATCTGCCACTGGACAGAGAGTAGAAGCTCTCTCAACTATATGGGCATTTAAAAGATACCCCACTAAACTAGTAACAGGCAAGGAAACTACAAAACAAAACTATCTGGTTTTACAGCTCCTTTCCAGGACTATTTGGTTCAGTAAAAATGTAATGTAAAGAGGAGAGCCTCTTTAGACCTTTCTTCACTTGGAGATTAGAAAGAGTTGGTTCTGACTGGAATTCTTATTCAGGAAAAGACTTGTTATGGATCAGACAGCTGGAGCAGCCATTTTTTAAATGCTTGGGCAATGAGAGCAAAGAAGCCTGTAAAGCAGTGTGCTGGGAGTATAAATGTGTTTAGAACGTGTTCTCCTCCCTTGTGTGCACTGAGAGATAGTGGTAAAGGATACAGTGGTGCTCACCATAATGAGGGGCCAGAGGAAGCAGGAAGGATTAGGTATAAGAGGCACCTTTGTGCAGTGAGTGAAGGACACCAGCTTTAGGCAGTGTAGTAGACCTGACCAAGTGGCTTACTTTTAATCCAAGAGGAATAGCACTGAGTGTTTATGCAAGTATAAATACTGAGTGTTTATCCCATTTGAGTTTGGGACCCAATACTATGGACTGAGATTTTACATTTTGGCTTAAAAATTTAGATCAGTACAGGACAGAGGAAGGTTACACAGTTGGTTCATGAGGGGTTTTTTTGTATAAGCGGAGCTCACAGTTATATTTACAACTAGGCATGTTCTTGAGATTACTAATGAGATGTTAGAACTTAGTCTTAGGTCTGGACCATCAGATTCCTGTCTTTGGACCAGAAGCAAAAAGAATAATACTATAGGTCTCAAAACAGATTCAACACCTATACTCCAAGGCTCTATGTTGACTGGGCCTCTTTAGTAGTCTTTTGAACCATGCCCATTAATATTATAAACTATCAGGCTGGGTGTTCCCTAATGATACCTATGTCCCCTAACATGCTGGGTTTGTTAGTGTGAGTGCTACCCGCTATGCGTGCTTTATAGTCGAGTTAGATGTTGTAGGACTATATTTATTACTGTTCTTTGGGACGGAGATGGGGGCACAACGGCACCTTGATAAAGTGGCATCTTAAGGTTAGGAATTTATTGGGGAGATGGAAAAACTTTTGAAGATTAAATATTTCAATTTTTGAGAAAGGTGGCAATAAAAGGAATTGCCTTTTCCAAAAAGATAGGTTCCCAGTGACTGAGGTTCAGTGCCCTTGCTGCAGCCCAAGCTGTGACAATTGAGAGGAAAGGAAATGTATGCTGGAGGTGGCGGAATGTGGAGGTGGAGGAATGTGGAGATGGAGGTATGTATGGGTGGCAGCAGCAAGGACCTGTCCAAATATGTGCTACCAAGGTACATGGAAATTTAACTATGAATCCCAAGTGAGATGCATGAACAAGTTGAAATCCCACCGAATGGCCTTAGGAAACTCTATTTTAAAGAAAAAACATTATGTACCTGCATATTTGGACTGGGTAGCCAAGCTCCATAGCGTCATTTGGAGCTGTTCCTTCTTGAAAATCGCTGACATTAAAATAGGATAGTGTATGGTTCACGAAGCCATGCATGGTGCCACTCTCACTGTACATATATAGGTACACGAGGCGTGGAATGAAGTCAGATGTGAATGAGATCACAAATGCCTAAGCCACAAGAGTAAAGAATGAATGCAATATTCAGGCACTGCTTAATTGAATACATAACCAGACTCAATTATATCTTTCCCCACTGGTACTTATGAATAGATGGTTTGCTATGCATCAACCTGGTTCATATCACTAGAACTGCAGGCCAATGAATCTCCTCGTACCATTGTCCACTCATGCTGTATGCTATACAGTGGCAATGCCAACAAGTCCGTACCAACAAGCCTCACCCATTCATGCTGATACACTCTTTAACCATGCCCCCTGCTCTCCATGCCTACAGCACTTATCTGCATAAACAAATGCTTTACCCAGGAAGGGTTCCTCCACATGACTGAGAATGCTGAGCTCCTAATTATGGGGCGAATCTCTCTCCAAGAGATTCTGCAAACAAATGTAATGTGTGTGGAGAGCAGGTTAGTAGTGGTTAAGCAGTACGCCAGTATGGGGAGTGAGGCTTGTTGGCATGTTCCTGAGAGTGCTGTCACTGTGTACAGCGTATCCAATTACATAATTCCTGAAAAAAGCTCGCTGAGGTTGATATTCAAGCAGGAAATTGTGAGTGAGCAGGTTAGGATGACTCAGGAGGTCACACCATGTGGACAGGTAAATACAATCCCTTTCGGAAACCCTGTTATTACTTTTCCAATCACAATATTGTCCTGCTTCCAGTAGAAGTGCAATGCTTGCTATCCTGCTCTCTCTCTGCCTCAGGGAGTTGCTCCACACATTTTGTGCTGCCCATGAACTAGGGCATGCAGGGTTGATGAATATATTATATTATGAATATTTATATATACCTCTTTTCAACAAAAAAGTGTTCAAAGCAGTTTATATAGAAAAAGTAAATTAAATGGTTCCTGTCCAAAAAGGGCTCACAATCTAAAAGGAAACCTAAGGCAAACATCAGCAACAACTACTGGAGGGATGTGGTGCTGGAGGCTGACGGAGACACAGAATGCCAAGAATCAAGCCCTTGCCATCCAACCACCTTTGTTGTCATATTGCACAATGGCTCATTTTGAGCTGCCTTGCACCTACTGGTTTGAAGGCAAGAGCATCTGCTCAGGCAGCCCCAATCAGATTTTGTCAGGGGCAGTTAAGTTTGTTTAATTTTGCCTCACAGATAATGCATTCTCATCTCCTCATCTCATCTCAGACCTATATGCATGTTTAACAACTAATGCACATCACACGTTAAGGAAAAAGACAAAGAATGCCATGCTCAATAGGCCTGGAAGCAAAAGGTCAAGAATGAACATGAGCATACAGAAGTGATCAACAAAAAGCACAGCTACTGCTGGAAATACAACTGAATAATAGTGCAGGATATGGGGAAGCAGAGGTACATTCTCCATTGTCTGGGACAGATAAGAAGATAACCATATCTAATGATCATACTGTATATTCATTTAGTGAGCAGTTTAATATGGCCATAAGGATGGGCTACACCTGATAAAACTAAAGGGGGAAATGGCAAAAATCTGAGGTAAAAGTATACATGAGCCATGGATGAGGATCCTAGGGATCTGAGAGTGTGAGGAAGCAGGGCTAAGGAAAAAGTGGTGCAAAGCCAGTTGAGAAGGGAAGTTGAGACTGGCACTTGCATAGCATGTCTTTATGGAGACATTTCCATACATAATCCCAACATATGTTGGACTTCTTACTATGTAATTATAACCTGGTGATCTCTTCAATGTGTATGGTGCTAGTCTAGTTTATATTCATAATATCCCTGTTTACCAAAGATTACTAGTGTGATACTGGGGGAAAGGTAGCAAAAGCTTAATGCTGCTTTCCTCTACTGCAGCAACACAAATCCCAGATGAATTGTGTGAAACCTCACTGACTCTTTGGATGTACTTTCAATAGCTTCAAATAACCAAAGGCAAATCAGCTCTTTCAATAAACTATCAGAAGCCATTCATTTCAACAAGGCTATTAAATGCATCAAGATCAAAGGGCCACTTTGACCCACTGGGCCATATGGCTTTTTACAAACATGAAATGCCAGAGGATTTTAACCAGTTTTGTTTGGAGGTTTATAAATAAATGATACACATTACTGTAGACATTGCATGATACTAGCGGTCTACAATATAACATTCTGAGCAGCAAAATAGACAATGTGAATTATTATACTAGTATTTGCACAGAATTACTTACATTTATTATTACAGCAAGTTTTCCTACAGCTCTGAGGATATTATACCATATTCCTGGGTGGAAGACAAGCAAGACATTAAATATTTCTAGATTGTAGTCATAACCACGGATAGCTATAAGTACACGGTAGAGCTAAGAGCCTCTAGAGCGACAGCAAGTTCAACACCTAAGGGACTGGTTTGGGTAGATATCTCTCTCTCTCTCTCTCTCTCTGTGATGTTTTTATCTGACCTTTCCTCTAGGGAGCTCAGGAAGATATTTTAGTTGCACACAACAACCCTGTGAATCAGATTAGAACAAGGGATGTGGTTTGCAGAAGGCCATGCAGTGAATGAATACTTCAGAATGCACTGGAATATGGGATTCTCTCATCCAAGTCAAGCACTCTAGACACTGCATCACACCAGCTTGGTCCACACAGGCTACACAATCTGTTTCCAACTTTATACTCTGGCCTGCAACTAATGTTGCTAGAGGTATTATCTGAGGATCCCACCATTCCAAAGTGGTTTGCTAGAATTTACTGAACAGAGCGGCTGATCCCTTTTCTTCGCCTTCTCTTCCTGCTCATTTTCCCTTCTTGTAAATCCAAACCATGTGGAGGTTGCACCATATGACTGCGTAACCCTCAGGGATGTATGTTCAGGTGGCAAAGAGGGCTTCCTGGGGAATGGGAGGGTGGAAGAAAATTGTGTAGGTCCCAACTGCTTTCTTGCTGCACATCCTTGCTCTGTATGTCAGTCACTGCATTATGAATGAACCACTTACCTATATCTTTTGCTCTAACTGCCACTGGCCTCCTAAGTTCAGTAACAAACTTCTTTGCATCCAGACGTATTTCAATTATGTTGTTCAGCAGTGCAAACAAGGGAGCCAGTGGGAAGGATGCAACAAAGAGGGTTACAAACCCAAACTGGATGACTGGAAATAAAATACAAATATTGCACTGTTCTATATAGAATGCAGAATATATGTGGGAACCCTGCCCACACAAATAGCCCAAAATAAGAACTGCAACCCATAATAGTTACAGTTAAGCAATTAAGACTGCAACTTATGCACATTTACCTGTAAGCAAGCTCCACTGAACACAGTGGTACTTAATTCTAGGTAAACATCTGCAGGATTGCTTTGTAAGCCAATTAATGCTTGGAGCCTTGGTTTAAACACTTGAAATCTCACTCACTCATTTCCATGTATTCTGGAGTAAGGCCAGCAAAAGGTTCCAGATTGTAGTCAACTTCATAGCGTTGCTTTTTCTTCAAATGCTCCTCATGGTCAACAGGGCGTCGTCGTTTCAGTTTCAAGTATCGTATTAATTTTTTCATTTTTCTAGAAAGAATAAAAAATAAAACTTTAAAAACTCTTACTAGTTTCATAAGAGAATTTGAGGGCTGGAACATCATCTATTTTCATTACATTGTACAAAGATTTGTAAGAGATTAATACAGGTAAAGAAACAAACAACTTGTGAATTTATTCGAGCATTTACTGGCTATATTGGAATTACGACAAGGATCCAAAATGTTCCTTCCACGAGCCGCCCCCCGCCATCGGCTCGAGTTCGAGCTGGTCCAGGGTTTGAAAAGTTTTTTTAAAAAAATTTAACTCACCACCAGGCCCAGGGGAACTTTGCTGCCTCTAGGGGGTGCTACTGTGTGTGTGTGTGTGGGGGGGGCTCTGAAGCTTCCTCCTTCCCCCACCAGCCTCCACCGGTCTTATAGGGCCAGTTCGTCCTGTTTTCAGGCCTTTCTAGCCCTCTCCAGTGGCCAGGCTGGGCATGTAAATAGCCCATATGCATGCTCAGCGGCCTTCAAAATGGCCACTGCAAGCCAGGAGAGGGCCGGAAAGGCCGCCAAACAGGCCAAACTGGCCCCCTAAAAACTGTGGGGGGGGGACTCCAGTGGGGGAAGGGTGAAGCTTCAGAGACTTGTCTGCAGCTGAGGCAGCATCCCTGGCAGCAAAGTTACCCTGGGCCCGGTGGTGAGTTTAACCCCCCTGCCCAAACCATGGACCTGCTGTGAGCTGGCCTGGGGGGCTTGGCTCAAGGTTGAACCCAACTGGGCCATGGGCAAACCCTTGAGTTGAACCAGTTTGATGGTGAAACAGCTTGAGATCAAGCTGGTTCGCACATCCGTAGTGCACAAGCCTTTCCATGTACCCACTGGGGTTCCTGCATTTCATTTTCCAGAATTCTTATTGTTTTAATTTTGTTGTACATCACAGAATCATACAATTGAAAACAACTTCTAGAGGGGCACTGTTAGTCCATTGTAGCAAAAAACAACAGGGAATCTTGTGGTTCCTTAAAGACTAGTTCATCTAATGCAATGAACTACAGTTCATGTTGTTAGATGTATGAACTGTAATCCTCAGTAGGCATGTATATATATAATTTCAAAGGGAAATAGTATAATAATTAGAATTAATTTTTTTAAAAGTTTGTATATATAATGTGTTGACACCATCTACACAGGTCTTAATCGAGACAAAGTTTTAAAAAATCATATTACAGAGTTAAACAACTTAGCATTTCTAAGAGGTTATCACCTTTTACAATTACTGTGAATTGTTTCCACGTTTATCACATGTACTTTAAAACTTATCACTAGGCTTGCACTTCCTCTTGCATTTGAGCCCAATGTTTATAATTTATTCTCTGCACGTGTGTGTGTGTGTGTGTGTGCGCGTGTGTGTGTGTGTTATGTATGCAAGTGCTGTTTGCTTATGTAGATACCTGCCTATTGAGAATCACACTTCAAGCACAGGAAACCTTGGAGATCAGACATTCTATAAAACTTTTGTCTGATGAAGTGGACTGTCCACAAAATCTTATGCTACAATACATTTGTTAGTCTTTAAGGTGCCACAAAATCTTAATTGTTTCTCTACATTTGAAAAGTGGCATACTGTATAAATAGAAATAATAAATAAATAACAAACATTTAAAATGCTACAATGAAGCAAAGAAATGGTATTTTGGAGCATTTGTGTCATGCTCTGATCTTTTCGTGAATTTCAAGAAGATTTGTATTTTTATATTCCAATTTTTATTGAGTAACTGTTTTTATAGTTTTATATCATTTTAAATGTTTTGTAAACCACCTTGAGATTGTTTTAATGAAAGGTTGTATAAAAATCTAACAATAAATAAACAGATCATTACATCAAAGGAAGCTAGTGTTTGCACAACCAAGGGCTGGTGTTTGTCATTGTGGTTTTAATACTTTGTCTTATACTTATATACTGACTTTTTTGTGACTACTGCTAGGTAAAGTTATTTTCCTTGCTGCTACTGATTTTGTCATTGTTTTATTGTTAAATCATTTTAATTCTATCATCATATTCAAATGTATTTTTATGTTTTAGTCACTGTGAAAATTTTATTGAAAAATGGAAAAGCAGAGTATAAATATTTATAACAAATAAATAGAATACATACACATTTTGCAAAAGATATTCAATGTATTCTGATTGCTTTGCTACTTACGGGATGCCAATCTCAAAAAGATTATTTTGAATCAGTTGTTTGCCCAACATAATAATGCTAAGCTGTATACACAATTCCATTAGGCAACCACCAGGAGCACACTATAGGAGGAAAATAAAATTGGGTCAGCACTTCTTCCAGAGGTTATTATCACCTATTACTGCTATTGTGAATTGTCACCATGTTTCTAGAATTCAGAGTTCTCTTCTAAATGAGGAATACATATGCACAGAATAAACTGTGGTTACCTCTTCCATTCGGAAAGAATGAAAAATGTAGACGTAGTTTCCGGGGCGTCCAACAAATCTAGGACAATAAGAAAATTATAGTTAGAGTTCTGTCCTGCCTTTTCTCTAGGTATAGAATGGTGCAGGCCTTCATGTTCTTCCTGCAACATTTCCCATGCATTAAAGATCTACTTAAATATACATTTTACAGCCAGTGGACAATTTGTTGTCATAAGCATTTTCACAGTGTACAGTCAGTGAACATGCACAGTGGGAGAGTGAGATTGCAGCAAGCCTTTACCCCACCACCGACATTTGTTGACCACTAGACAATCTGTATAGTACCCACATACAGGTTGGAACTGTGGCTTACCACCCTGATCCCACTGCTGCCCCCCCCCCCCCCCCCGTGTATTCACTCTATGTGTTTTCTAAGAAAAATATAGAAAAGCAGATCTAGGTCCCAGAGTTGAAAATATTTGTTTTTTCAAAACAAAGTTATAACCAATATTCCTTAAGACCCTCAGCAACTGCTAGCTGAGCTAGTTTTATTAATATTAAATATCATGAATACAAAAAACCTTGTGTGTTTTTTGCCGAGAGATTCTGTACTTTGGTATCCCTGATTTACTGTTTTGACTGACAGTGGCTCTGCATATTTCACTGATGGTTGCCCTTTACAGTCTCCTGAATTTCAACAGCATGCCATGTAGGGGGATGTGATATTAACTTAATTAAGGCAGGCCTCTAAAACTGTGCTTATGGAGCTTCTTCACATGCTGCCTTGTATGACAACCTGTGGATGTATCTTTGCAAATGTTCCTAAGGGTGTCTAAGGGTCAAACTTGCTATTACTTTAAGCATGTGCTTTGCACATTAAGCATGTGCTTTGCAAGCACATGCTTGGTTTTTTAATGACAAATAGCAACTGAATGCTGCTCCTCCAAGATTAGGGATGTAGTATTGGGGGCAGGGCGGGGCTTTACTCTACCCACACTATGTTCCTGATCGAGATCAGGGGCCTCTACAGTTGCTGTTTCCAAGGAAAAGAGGTTTTGTTGGTGTTAATGAGTACAATGAGTACTCCCCATGCCAAACAGTACCCATGGAAAGGGGTATCCAGATCAGGACCCTACTCCCCATGGTCCCAATCTGTGGAAGCCCAATCTGGCTGCAATCTGACATGTAAAAAAGCACATACTTGATATAACATCTACTAGGGAGAGGCTACTAGGGAGAGGGCCTTTTCGGTGGCTGTACCCCATTATGGAATAGCCTCCCCAGTGAGGTTTGCCTGGCTTCATCACTTTGTTCTTTTACACACGAGATTAAGTCTTTTAGACTTTTTGTTCCCTTAGGCCTTTTATATTTTTAAAATTTTGATCTGATTGTAACTGATTTTTTTTAAAAATGTTTAGAATTTTCTCCCCCCGCCCCCCGCTTTTTGATCTAATGTGTTGTGTGTTTTTAATCTCATGTTTTAATGTTGTGTTGTAAGCCGCCCAGAGAACAATTTGTTATGGGGCAGCTAACAAGGTTTTATCATGGTCACCATCATCATCATCATCATCATCATCATCATCATCATCATCTTTTCTGACCACAAGATGTTTGACCTGTGCCTGTGGAGATCACATAACTGGTGAATACAAGGCTACAGAAGTTTTAGCTAGATCCTAATACTCTTAGCTGAAACAAAATAGATTTTTGGATTTCAAATAATGACATATTTAAATGTTAGGGACAAATGTTAAAGGGTTGGAAATAAGGAATCATTCCTCTGCAGCATGGGTGTGCAACTCAAATGCCCAAGTTGGCCAAAACCAACTGGGCTTGCAGGGGCAGAGATCAATTTAAATTATTAAAAGATAATTCATTAATCAAAATAAAATAAATTTAATTATTATTTATTTTATTTCACCTCCCTTCCTAGCAGCTCCCATCCCATTACCATTGCATCCCTGCTGCCTCTCATCCACCACCCGGGCAGCCTCCCAAGGCGGTGGGATCGCCACAGAGCTGTATGCTTGGCTCACCCAGCCCTCAGTTCTCTCCCTGCTGTCGCCTCTGCCTCTTCCCCTGCTGCTCTACATTCAGCCAGCTCCTGGGCGGTGGGAAGGATGAAGCTGGCATCCAGGGAATTCCATTTTCTTCCATCAAAGAGCTGCTTGTATATAAAACAGTGTGGCGGCAGATATAGAGCAGTGCGGCTCCTAGGCGGCCAAAGAGAGGAAAGGCCAAACAACAGCTTCTTCCTTCTGCCCGGGATGCAACTGGCTACAAATGAAGGGCATGCTTCCATATCCATGCGACTCTTTGGTGGAGGAAAGGAAGAAAGCCCAGAAGCCAGCTTCCTCCTTCCCACCACCTGGGAGCTGGCTGGATGTAGAGCAGCAGGGGGACGATGCACAGGCGACAGCAGGGGGAGAACTGAGGGCTGAGAGAGCCCAGCATATAGTCCGGTGGACCACCAAAAATGTACCCATAGGCCGGATGCGGCCTGTGGGCCATATGTTGTGCAGCCCTGTTCTACATGTAATATTTTATATCAGCACAAATATACACTGAGATAAGCTATGAAAAAGTGTTTTGCCTTTGTGTATTTAGGTTTCTCCCTTTCTCAGGCATGACATATACATGAACACATATACAACTCAGTTATAGGTCAGTTTGCTTTCATTATGCAGGAAAAGAAATATAGCCAGCAGAACATATGGTGCTAACAATAAGACCATGTGACTTCTGAATATCTACTTTACAGAACAAGGGCTTAGAGTATGCTTGAAATAATTGATAATCATTTAGTTAAATTTCTGTGAAACTCACCGGCCCTTAAAGAAAGCAACATAGAAAATGGGAGTGTAGGCATTGACAAATTTCAGAAGGAAGGCCTTGAAGATCAGACGTTCTTCAAAACTCTTGTCTGTTTTTGGAACCTCTAATGTTAAATAAGATTAATGTAAGTGGTACTTAAAATAAGCATTCAGATAACTGTACATTTTAGAGTCTTTTAAGGCTTTTGGAAGACTTCCCGATGGTCTATCTAGTTATCTCTTTGCAGAAAGGCATAGTTATTTATAGGATGGAAGAGAAAAGACATGCCTACAAAATGAGAAGGGAAAATGTGAAAAGAGAACAACATATTTCAATACATATATACAAAATTAATATATGGGTGATATGAAGCCAGAGGTGCAGCTAGGTAATTTTTCTAGACGCTGGACCTAATGAGCTTACACACCCACAAAATAAGCATTCTTTCCATATATGTACATTTCACCACAAAACCACAGGTCTGGGCCAGAGTGCATGGGGGCGGAGGAAGGACTACACGACCCCCAAAGGACCCATACATTCACCACAAATCCACAGATCTGGGTCAGAGTATTTTTGCCAAAACAAAACAAATAAACAAAAAAGACTACACACACACACACACACACACACACGAGACTATGGACTCACATAGCTTCTTGACCATTCACAAACTAACTGGGACACAAAATGTGTCCCCTGCTCCACAGTGCAAAAACAAAACCAACTTGGACATATAGTTCATTTGTAAGGAAAACAAATTAAAATTAGAACACATGGCCCTTGCTTCACAGTTCTCATGCAGACCTTCTGGATCACAAACCAACTTGAGCACAGTTCATTTGTTTAAAAAATGTTGTTTGTTTATTCATATGTAATAATTAGGTCCACTTTTACTACATGTACAGTACTCTATGGATAGAGATAACCTTTTATGGCAGTTTTACTGAAGTAGGGGAAAATAATTACAATCAGGGGACTGACCAATTTCCTTGAAATAAAAATACACAGAGTCCTGTTCTCTTGGACTACATGTGTGCCCAGTTTCAGAATTCTAAGCCCAGCCATTCTGGAAATGGAAGGGTAGGGGAAAATGAGGGGGGCATGCTGCACTTTTTTTAAAAAAAAATGAAGGCAGATTCCTTCACATGGGAGTGGAATGATGGTACAA
Source organism: Hemicordylus capensis (assembly GCF_027244095.1). NCBI lineage: Eukaryota > Metazoa > Chordata > Lepidosauria > Squamata > Cordylidae > Hemicordylus > Hemicordylus capensis. Next base: position 98,685,472 of record NC_069657.1, read on the forward strand.
GTGGGGACTTCAATTCCAGAAGTTTTTGTAATTTTCTGCCAAGAAACAAGCCACTTATAGGACTTTTTCTGAATATTTTTTAAATTAAAAAAAAAACATTTAAAATCAACAGACTGCTTGATCTGCTTCACTGCCCAGCACAGTTTGGATGGGGCAGTATATGAATGCAATGAATAAATGAATGAATAATAAATATATAAAATCAATACATAGAGTCCTGACATGTCCTACATCTGTACCCAATTTAAAATCAAAAGCCCAAGCCATTCCATAAATAGAAAAGGGGTCCTAGGAACATAGGAAGCTGAGTCAGACCATTGGTCTATCTAGCTTAGTATTGTCTACACAGACTTGCAGCAGCTTTTCCAAGGTTGCAGGCAGGATTCTCTCCCAGCCCTATCTTGGAGAAGCCAGGGAGGGAACTTGAAATCTCCTGCTCTTCCCAGAGTGGCTCCATCCCCTGAGGGGAATATCTTACAGTGCTCACACATCAAGTCTCCCATTCAGATGCAACCAGGGTGGACCTGCTTAGTTAATGGGACAAGTCATGCTTACTACTACAAGACTAGCTCTCTCCCTTAGGGAAAATCATGTCACCCTGTAGGAGAGTGTGCACACGGACCTGGGCCCCCAGGTCTGTGCCTAATGGTGCCTCTGTATGAAGCCAAACAATCATAATGACAAATATTATATAACTGATTTTTGCGTTTTCCCTTCTCCCATTTCCCTTATATATTTTCAATGCCTGCTCTGTTTAAATGTGCAATTCAAATTCTAGTGGCATTCATTCCCCACTAATGTTCATGGAGATCATTGGCAGTTTCCATCCCAGAACAAATAGCTGTAGGTATGGGAGAGAGATCAAGATTAAGACTGGCAAATGGTAAAATCCTCTCCCCGCCACCCCCACACCCGTAGCACAGTCTCAATCTGATCCCTTCTATCCTGCGGCTGCTATTTAGAAAACAAAAACAAGCACACAAAGGCCCTAAGGCTGCATGCATTGCAGTGACTAGGTGGGCTACATACATCTGAAATATCAATCCAGTCAGATAGCAAGAAAAGCATTTCAGATAAATTACTTTTTCTGTGATGATACTGCAAGACCATGCTCAGCAATATCTGGACACCTCTATTTTTCAGTTCTTATTTTCCCTATGAAATAAGTAAACTGGAAACAAAGATAAATTATTTTACTCAGCTTTCAGAAATGCTTTGGTCCTCCAAAATAAGTGAAGAGGCTATTGATTAATCTAAGCCAATTTCCCCATTTATAATTAAACTAATGTTAGTTGTTGAAAAATGTTCACGTAGTATTGCCAAGTGATCTTTTAATATTTCTTCATATTATTAGCTAGAGATTGGTTCCTATGTAGTTCTGCTCGCATGGCCAAAGTTAAACAATTATGCTCTTTTGACAGGTAATTTAATGAACCACAGCTTTAACTCAAGCAACTTGAGGATTTGTACCTACCAATCTGTGTCAGCCATCTGGCTATGCAGCCATATACTTCATCCAAGATTATTATTACCACCAGATTAATAATCACTGCAGTCGCAGTGACAGTTACTCTAATATTAGACCGACCAGCTGGAGATGAACTGATGGCTAAAGCTGCTGCAGTGGAGATCCGGTATATGATTACTCCAAAAACAATTGCAAACGTCAGCCCAATCTGGAAATAAAACAGAGCATTTACCTATTATAAAAATATCCACATCCACATGCCAATAGTTTTAAAGTGGATAGTCAGATCTAGATTAAAAGGAAGCGCAAAATATCAACGTACACCAGTAATGTACACCAGATTTTCATTCCTCTTCAAGGACCAATTCATATGTTGCCTTTGTTCTGTGTGAGAGCAAGTTTGAGGTAGCTGCTATGGTTCACATAATTGCAGCAGCACTTTTCTAGAGCTGTTAGAATTATGAAAATTGCACTGACCATATGGAAGCACCAGTTCACACACATGTGCCTGTACTACCCAGATGCAAGCCCACTTTCAAAGCCCACTTTGGAAGTGTACTTCCAAAGCACTTCCACTGTGTACTTCCTAAGCACTAGTTGATGGTGGTCATCAACTAGTATGACTAGTCCCTAATTAAAAAAACATTGCTACTCCTGATATCATTACATAGGCCCTTTCTAAATACAATTGTACTGCTGGCCTCAAGGTAATGTGATTAAATCAGCACTGAATCTATAGAGGGATTCTGAATTGCCAGAGAAATAGATTATGCCCATAACCAGGTCATATTATTGATTATGGAAGCCAAAGACCTACAAGCACATGCTGTTCCACTGAGTGTGGTTAATAACCAGTCAGCCCATGAAGCTTCATAGTTGTGGGGAAAAGGTTTGCTTCAGCTCTCTTGAAATTTAATGTTGACAAACAGCATAGCCTCAGGGTCAGGAAGCCCAAAGCAAAAAGGACAGAGCAAAGATACCCGGAGTCTTGACTGGGTTGTTTGGCGCAGCATCACTCTGGAATATGGCATGGGGAGGGCAGCTGTAACCCTTTGCACTCGATGTGTCCCCATCTGAACCCACCCTCCCCATGGCTGCTATTTACATTTAAAAAAACCTGAAATGAAGGGCCAAATGATGTGATCAATGCCATGAAGCTATTCACATGACCAGCAGAAATCAGGCTAAGGTAGCCTAGCCTGATTTCTCCTGGTCGTCTGTTGCCACGGGAGCTGTGCGGCTCCCAGTAGCAAACTATCTAAAGTACCCCTCCCCTTAAATGAGGTTAGCAGAGCGTGCGCTTTGTTAACCCTGTTTGGTTGCTCGTGTGCTGCTCTGTGCCATGGCAACACACGAGGAGACCCCCGCCGGGAAGCTGCAAGCAGCCTCCTGGGCTTGGGGGGTCTCTCCAGGATGCCCCGCGCACTTGCACAGGGTATCCTGGGACTCCCAGGGGCCACATGGTCCCCAATCCCCACAGCCCCTGCCAGCTCCGTGACGGAGCTGGCAGCCATGTGGGTGGCCAATCCGGCCACCCAGGAACAAGCGGTTGCTCGGCTGCCTGCAGTTCCCGCAAGCCCGACAGAAGCTCTTCTCACGGATTGTGAGAAGAGCTTCCATGTCTAGTTTGGCCTTCACTCCAGTCAAGATCCACTTAAGATCCCTCAGCAAAGGCTGTAACAAGAAAGCAAAAAACAAAACAAAACAAAATAAAAACCTTGAAAAAATTAAGAGGATACTACATTGGTCACAAGTACCACTATAAAACTCATGTTACTGGTACTGCACTAATTGGTGTGTGTGTGTGTGTGTGTGTGTGTGTGTGTGTGTGTGTGTGTGTGTGAAATCCAAGGGTTCTAACTTCTGGGCCAATTAAGGCATACACAAACATTGGCCTTTAACAGGTCAGAAAAAAGTTTGCCCTCTTTGAACATCTTACAAAGTTTCTCTATCCTTTGAATAAGCTGCCATAACAATGCAGGTTAAGTATCTACTAGGTAATACTTACCATGAAAATAATGCTCACAAAATTGGTGAAGTATGCTGGAAAGCGATCTTTCCATGTCAGCTTTTCTTTTTCAGTCTAAAGCATGAAAGAAACACAACGACCCTGCAATTTAATATACATACCAGCTGCACATTCTTTTTAATTTGTGCTTGTCATCCAAACTCTGATGGAAAGCAATCAAATGCATAAGTTGATAGCAGTGCAAATACACAAGAACAGAAGCAAAAGTTTTAAAAAAGGTCAACTTCAGAACAGTGTAGGGTCAGTTCAGTGACTTCAGTGGAGCTTCAACTGCAGAATGGGGGACAGTACATTGCTATCCATTTCCAAATTGAGCCAATTTTTGTATCAATCTTTGAGGTCACGCAGCTTTTTAAAAACAGGTATTTTGTGTAAAAGCATATTGATTTTCATTTCATTTAAAATATTGTAGACTCTTTTTCTTGGATACTATTTAAATTGGTTTTAAAAATAATGTTATGATACATTTATAATAAAGCACTGTAAGGATACTTCCCACAAACTGAACTCAGGAAGGAGGAGTCCCCACTGCTGTGAGAATTCTACATCTAAGGGTCAAAATATGTTTCTATATGCCCTACCTTTAGTAGGGCTCTTTCGGGTTACCAGTGTTCACCCACAGAGGCAGATTTGAAAATGCTTTTTATATCATCTCTCATTGGAATAGATGAATGTAGGGACAATAAATACATTGCTACAAGATCCCAGTGTGGAGTGTACGCACTGTGTTTTCTGAATAGTGCTCTTCCTCATTCCAAGACAGGGGAACAGTGGCTGTTTCCCCAGATTTAATATGGTTTAGGAAACTGATGGTCTAAGCCAGAATGAGGAATGCTAAACTACCTATATCAACATATTTCAAGGGTAGGCCAGAAAGCTGGGCAAACATGAAGGATGCTGCATATATGTGGGTGGGTTCTGCACCTACAGAAGAAAGCATGGTCAGTGATATGGAACTTCCAAGTACTTTCATCATGGTATTTCCATGCCTTTCAATCCAGCCCTGATACTGTCTGTTCCAAGACAAAAGGTCAGGATGCAGTTGCTGTGCCTCCTACCCTGTTCCTCTATTCGCTTCCTTCATCCATCATTTTTTCCTGTAGCAAGCAGGAATTTAGAGGTCCCCACTAGCAGACAAGAAAAGGGGTAAGAAAAGAGACTGGCATAGAAACAGAATAGGTAGTGAAGCAGAGCATCTGCAGCTTCTCTTGATGTTCTGGAACTTTTAAAGGCATCACTCTAGGCTGAGGCATAGCA